>NC_069499.1:313906870-314229870 GCF_027579735.1 Bombina bombina | reverse complement strand
CCATTCAGATTGAGCTCGCATTCTATTGGCTGTTTGGGGGGCTTTTTTATTTTATTAGGGGGATTAGATTAGGTGTAATTAATTTAATTTTTTTTTAATTATTTTATTATTTTCTGTAATTTAGTGGGGGGGTTTCGGAATTTATTTTATTTAATTTAATTGTAATTAATTGTAGTTAATTTAGGGAATTTATTTAATTATAGTGTAGTGTTAGGTGTAATTGTAACTTAGGTTAGGTTTTATTTTACAGGTATATTTGTATTTATTTTAACTAGGAAGTTATTAAATAGTTAATAACTATTTAATAACTATTGTACCTAGTTAAAATAAATACAAAGTTGCCTGTAAAATAAAAATAAACCCTAAGGTAGATACAATGTAACTGTTAGTTATATCGTAGCTAACTTAGGGTTTATTTTATAGGTAAGTATTTAGTTTTAAATAGGAATAAATTATTTAATGATAGGAATGTTTATTTAGATGTATTTAAATTATATTTAAGTTCGGGGGGTGTTAGGGTTAGGGTTAGACATAGATTTAGGGGTTAATAACTTTATTATAGTGGCGGCGACATTGGGGGCGGCAGATTAGGGGTTAATAATTGTAGGTAGTTTGCAACGAATTCCAAAAACAAAAATAGTAGGAGCACCAAAAAGCGAGTAAAAAGCAAAACTTTATTGTTTAACAAAAGGGTTACTTAACCCCCAGGGTAAGAGTGAACAGAAAATGTAGTATACAATTGAAATACAGAGAACAAAAAGGCTGACAGGTTTCGGCGTTTGCCTTAATCCTAGCCTGCTTAAAAAGTGATTGTAAGTTTCCAACTTAAAAACCCACCTCTGCGTTTCAATTGGATGTGGTGCTCACACCCTTTATTTCATCAACCAATACTGAAGTTTAATTATAACAAGACACCTGTGTTCCCTACTGACCTCACTGCTGTCTGCTGTAGCGATGTAGTACAGCCCATACAATAGTTATGTCTGAATGCTTCTCTAAGCTGTCACCTATGTTGTATTAGTATGAAACTACTCATCGCTACATCAGAGCTTATTAAGAATCAACTGTTTGTTGTTTTTTTGGCCATGTCAAATCAGCCCTTGCTCCGTTTAGCCCTGTTTTGATTAATGCAGTCATGTACACCTATTTATAGCTATTAATTCTATATATTTATACATCCGCTTCTCCTGTGGCTTGTATTACTTAGCCGTTACTGTATTTACCTCTCTGATTAACATTGTCTAAGAACGCTAGCTGTCGCTGCAATTATAAGCCGTTCCTGTGACTAATCAAATCCCCGCTATATACATTGTATGAATGTTTATTTACATTCTTGACGTAATGACCACTCCTCCTGCATCACCCAATGGAGTTGCATTCCTTTCAGCTCCTTCACTTGGACTCCGCCAACACTGAGGGCTGTGTACGATAGAGGGAGGAGTGTCAAATGAGATTCCCTTGTATGTGATTTACAAGAGCACTTGCTAGTGCGGCTTCAACACACTCCCCTAAACCAGAGCTGTTTTTTATATTTATCAGTGACCCATAATAATGCTACCTTTGTGTATTATCCTTTGTCACTGCTGTACAACTTGTTGAAGTAAAAAGCCACAATATATTAGATGGGGCAATTTCTCCAGTGTAAATCTAAAGCATTGATCTGCACTTGATTTTTTTTTTTCGTTTTTCAACAAGTGGGATTATTCTATATACATAAAAAACCCTGTTAGGTCAGATTCTCTGAGACCTAATTATAGCCTCTCAATCATTTATATTAATCTTGAAATAAGCAAAATAGTTTGCTATAATTAATAATCCTCCTCTGTTGATTTCTTATTTTTTGTTATTCTTATTATTTTAGGGGGGACTGATATACTGTGGGAAACAGGGGAGGGGGGGTGCGGGGGGGGGGGAGGGGAGGGAGAGGGGGGGAGGGAGAAGAGAGGGGGGGTAAGTGCAACTACCAGAAGTTAAGATCAAACTCAGAGTTGAGACCTTCTGGAACCCTGGTTCTCAGCTGAAAGATCCAGAAGGCCTCCCGCTCTCCCAATTTGCGGGTTCTGTCTATCCCTCTGTTCTGTACAGGGACTTTCTCGATAATAGTCCACGTAAAATACCTGGGGTCTTTTTGGTGTATTACTGAAAAGTGATTGATCAGGGGTGTTGTTAGTACACCTGCTTTTATGTCCGCCAGGTGTTCCTTTATTCTGACTCTTGCCTCCCTAGTCGTTAGACGGACATATTGGAGGGCACAATGTGTACATGATATCAAATATACCACGAAATTTGACCGGCAATTTAAGCAAAGTCTTTTTTGGAAGGTTTCACCCGTGACAAGGGACCTAAATGAGTCTCCCACTGTCACTCTTTCACAAGCCTTGCAAGAAAGAAAATTGCATCTGAAAGTGCCATTTAGTCTCAACCAAGTTGAGCCACTGGTTTCCTCCTGTTTAAGTTTAGTAGGGGCTATTATGTTGCCTATCATACGATTCCTTTTGTAAGTGAATCGTATATCTTCCCTCACTGTTTCTTTTAGAGCATCATCAGCTAATAGAAGTTGGTAGTTGCTTCTGATTATCTGACACATCTGGTTGTACTGCCGTGAATAGTCAGTTGTGAATTGGATTTTATTACCTTCATTTAATTGTTCCTGCCACTTCCCACTGACCCACTGACATTGCATAACAGAAACTATTATTTCATTATCCAAGCTGTTTGTGAAAAGTGACTTATTTTTTTTTATTTTTTTTTATAAATATTTTTATTCAGATTCAAAGCATAACAAACAAACATTACATAGACATATACTCAGCATAAGTTAATAATATCCATGTACACAACATAGAATCAAGGTACAGTAAGCAAAGTGAGCAGCTATGTCCGTATTCAGCATGAATGAGTACAGTGCTTGTTAAACTATATGCCCTCTAATTAGTGGCTGAGGCCACTTTTGGACCTCCAGTAATATTGTGGACACAAGGTAACAAGGGCAAACATGAATATTATGAGACCACTTTTGGGTCTCAAATGATGAATCTGTTTTTTTTCCTTTTATATATATGTTACATAAAACAAATGAGTGATGTGTACAACATGCTAGAGAGAGAGATAACAGAAAGGTATGTACGCTCACAATAGTCAAACATGGAGACACTGAAATATATATGTGATTGTATCTTGTTATGGGCCTATAAATACATACTGAGGGGTGTGGAGTCTATCTCTAAGCTTATACTGCTGCCACAGAGCTCAAACAACTATGTATACTTAATTTAGGGAACAGAGAGATATTCATAACAGCTTGTCAAGAGTACATATGGCTCCACTTCAAAAGGATGCACATTGATGGGGGTAACACTTTATGTTATCTGATGGGGGGTGAGTTATCTAACTGCTAACTGACAAGGTCCACTAACACAGTGGAATGGCTAATCATCCTAAAACTTATGCCTATAGGGTACAATGGTAAACTGGGGCTTCAGGTCTGTAGAATGTCCTGTGTAGTCAACACAATGTCGTTTGATAAGTAAAGGCCACATATAACTTCCCATACCCCAAACGTTTTTACATTTGTATAGTATATCGTGGGGGAGGGGGGGGGAGAGGGAAAAAAGTGACTTATTTTATTCAAATATAAACTAATTCATTGTGCACACACCCATCTATAGCTCCCCCTCTTTTCTTTGATCAAAATAATAGTTTGCAACGACATTGGGGGCGGCAGATTCTGGGTTTATTAATATAATGTAGGTGTCTGCGATGTTGGGGGCGACAGATTAGGGGTTCAGAAGTATAATGTAGGTGGTGGCGGTGTCCGGAGCGGCAGATTAGGGGTTAATAATATTATGCAGGTGGCGACAATGTCGGGGGCGGCAGATTAGGGGTTAATAAGTATAAGATTAGGGGTGTTTAGACTCGGGGTTCATGTTAGGGTGTTAGGTGTAGACATAAAATGTGTTTCCCCAAAGGAATCAATGGGGCTGCGTTAGGAGCTGAACTTTGCTTTTTTGCAGGTTTTTTTTCTGCCCCATTGATTCCTATGGGGAAATTGTGCACGAGTACGTTTAACCTGCTTACCACTAACATAAGCAGCGTTGGTATTGAGGTGAGATGTGGAGCTAAATTTTGCTCTCAACGCTAATACCAGCGTTGTCTTAAGTGAGCGGTGAGAAAAAAATGCTTGTTAACACCGCACACTATTACCGTCAAAAGCTTGTAATCTAGCCGATGGTCACTTAACAAACACTTTTGCATTAAGCTCTACTCAGTTACAGAGAGTCTGGGGAAAATATTAGAAAATTGCCAGCCTTCAACCTTATGGCATCTGTTATTTTTTAAAATCTGGAATAACAGTTTTTCTTGAATGTTTACATTTTCAATTCCATGTTGGTTATCTATATTTTCTTTTTTTATCTGTACTTTAAGTGTTCAAATAATATGATTTCAATGTTGATTTAAATAGGCCTTTCACAACTCTCTTGTATTAAAAGTTCAGATTGATCATAATACAAACTAACATGCAAGTTCAGTAGACCATCTCCACATGAAAATAAATAAATGATCCTCTGGTATTTATTGCACTAAAAAAACTGTACATCTCCTCAGAGGGATATAGCCTTGATATCCTATGAAACTTCACAAACTACATAAAGAAACAAAAATAAATATTTATTTATTTGTTCACAGAGCCCTCGTTTCTCAAGGCCACAGCAAACCCACGGCTATCTTAGAACAAGTCTGTCAACGTCTGACCAGAAATGCTTTGTTCCTGAAGCAAAAACACCTGGTGCTGATGATGATACAGATGGAGAGGAGCACTTTGCATGGAAAAAATATGCTCTCATCTATTTCTCTTTCCTTTTGGCATTAATTCAATTTTCAGGTCAGCAAACAAACCTTGAATATGTTTTTTTTTCCTGGAGAAGTTCCATATTTATGATTATTTTTAAATAAATATAAAAACAAACTGAGAAAACCAAAAGTTTAAATTATGCTAAACATAAAAGCTGGTGTTTCTATTTTTAAGTAAAATATTCAGTACTTTGTCCTTAAATTATATAAAACAAAAGTTAAGAAATGTATGTAATTCAAATTTCTTGAATCATCCAGTAGTATTTACTTTTGTGTTAATCTTTAATCTCTGGTAAGGAACTAATTAGTGCCAATTAGCTAAAATGACTCGATTTTATTTCTTCATGAATTCATAAGTAATTTTAGTTTTTTCCTTTTTTGGCTATGTCACCAAACCTATAAAATCTTTGGCCTAGATTACAAGTTGTGCAGTACGGCTATACTGCTGAAAAATTGACCTTTGTGAGTGGAATATTCAGCTCACCCGTATTACAAGTTGTGGCGGTAGAGCTATGCCACTATCATTTTAGCCTATACCACAACAATTCACTTACCGGGAGAAGTCTTCATCCAAGCGGCAAGATGTCCTCAACAAAGTCGGCAGAAGTGGTCCTCCAGATGGGCAGAAGTCTTCATCCAGACGGCATCTTCTATCTTCATCCCCTGGCGCGGAGCGGGTCCATCTTCAAGACATTCGACGTGGAGCATCCTCTTCTTCCGACGGCTTCTTCGTAATGAATATCACTTTAAGTGACGTCATCCAAGATGGTGTCCCTTAGATTCCGATTGGCTGATAGAATTCATTCTAATAGAATGTGAGCTCAATCCTATTGGCTGATTGGATCAGCCAATAGGATTTTTTCAACCTTAATTACGATTGGCTGATAGTATTCTATCAGCCAATTGGAATTTAAGGAACGCCATCTTGGATATCGTCATTTAAAGGAACTACTGCCCGTCTGGAGGACCACTTCTGCCGGCTTGGATGAAGACTTCTCCCGGCTTCGTTGAGGACTTCTTGCCGCTTCGATAACGACTTCTCCTGGCTTCGTTGAGGATGGATGTCGGCTCTTCAAAACTGTAAGTGGATCTTCGGGGGTAAGTGTTAGGATTTTTTTAAAGGTATATTGGGTGGGTTTTATTTTTAGATTAGGGGTTTGGGCTGCAATAGAGCTACATGCCCTTTTAAGGGCAATGCCCATCCAAATGCCCTTTTCAGGGCAATGGGTAGCTTAGGTTTTTTTAGTTAGGCATTTATTTGGGGGTTGGTTGTGTGGTTGGTGGGTTTTACTGTTGGGGTGGTTGTTTGTATTTTTTTTTACAGGTAAAAGAGCTGATTTGTTTGGGGCAATGACCTGCAAAAGGCCCTTTTAAGGGCTATTGGTAGTTTAGTTTAGGCTAGTTTTTTTTTTATTTTGGGTGGGCTTTTTTTATTTTGATAGGGCTATTAGATTAGGTGTAATTCGTTTAAAGATCTTGTAATTTATTTTTTTTATTTTCTGTAATTTAGTGTTTGCTTTTTTAATTTAGCTAATTGTATTGAATTTAGTTAATTGTATTTAATTTAGGGAATTTATTTAATTGTAGTGTAATGTTAGGTGTTAGTGTAAGACAGGTTAGGTTTTATTTTACAGGGTAATTTGTATTTATTTTAGCTAGGTAGTTATTAAATAGTTAATAACTATTTAGTAACTATTGTACCTAGTTAAAATAAATACAAACTTGCCTGTAAAATAAAAATAAACAATAAGCTAGATGTAGCTATTAGTTATATTGTAGCTATCTTAGGGTTTATTTTACAGGTAAGTATTTAGTTTTAAATAGGAATTATTTAGTTATTAATAGTAAGTTTTATTTAGATTTATTTTAATTATATTTAAGTTAGGGGGGGTTAGGGCTAGTTTTAGGGTTAGGGGTTAATAACTTTAGCGGCGGCGGCATTGGGGGCGGCAGATTAGGGGTTAATAAATGTAGGTAGGTGGCGGCGATGTTAGGGGCGGCAGATTAGGGGTTAATAATATTTAACTAGTGTTTGCGATGCGGGAGTGCGGCGGTTTAGGGGTTAATATATTTATTATAGTGGTGACGATGTCCGGAGCGCAGCAAATTAGGGGTCAATAAGTATAATGTAGTTGTCGGCGATGTCGGTGGCGGCAGATTAGGGGTTAATAAGTGTAAGATTAGGGGTGTTTAGACTCTGAATATTGACAAAAGAAGAAAAAGACAACGGCACTACTAGTGCTGTGTCCCTTGTTATATTCTTGTCTCTTGTGTTGCAGGAGAGATAATAATGGTACAAACTGGGACTTAGGTGCTGTACATTGGGAGAAACAGACTAGAGAATATCAATTGCTGTCCGCATTTGAAAGAATGTACTTAAATAGCACTCAACAGCACAGGGTCAAATACTTGCTAATGATACCATAGGTAAAGAGCCCTAAGAAAGGCGGATTTTTAAAACTTAACTTTTAATATATATGTTAAAATTGAATTGTGGAAATTAAAAAGTCACAGACAGTGTGATAGTGAATGAATGCGGCCCTGAGGGAGAGTTGTTCCCTCCAGGATCAAGGTATATCTATTCTAAAAACCCTGGTATGATCTCCAGAGGATATACCATAAATCATATGGGGGCAAAACACATCTAATGTTTCGTTCTGGTTATTTTAGACAAATGTCACATTCGAGGTATAGTTGCCCCTATTATTGCTCAGTATGTACATAGAGGGTATCTATAATGGTATGATACCACAGTATTGTTCATGTGGTACAATTTCCTCTAGGAGATGCGTGTGAAAAATGATAATCACTTATTGTGTACCTGGGTTAGGAGTGCACCCCAGAAAATCTCTGGATATCAATAGATCATAGATAATGGTTGTGTGGTATACTCCGTGGTTCACCCCTGAATGTGACCCCACTGTTGTAGGATTTCAAAACATATTTACAATATTATTATAGTGTCCAGAACTGATTACCACTTGTGAATGGAAAGTATTGATAATAGTATAATACCACAGTATTGTATACGTAGTGCAATTTCCACTATGAGATCCGTGTGGGGAATGTGGACCACCTGGTGTGTGCCTGGGTTATAAGTAATCCCCAGATATTAAAAAATGTCAATAGAGGGGGCGGAGCCAAGCCACTGAGAAAGATGGCTGCATCTTGCTAATGCTCTGTGGTCCCTGTGTAATCTTATTCACATTTGGAATGAACATATAGGCCAGAAAAGCTTTTAAAGTGCATAGGAGCAGTCTATAATCACATATCTCAGCTGCAAATGAGCCGGTCTCACTTCATAACAGCAGAACGGAGGAGGTTACTGAGGGCTGCTAGCGTCTGAGTTGCGCGCCATTAACACCCGGCAATTTTTTACCTACCTGAACGGTCTGTGGAGTCCCTGCTACCTGACCCTCTGTGAACCGGATTGCTGTGCGGGGGTCCCCGCGGTCTTGCCCGACGGATTAAGACACATACTTGAGCAACCGCAGCATATCCCGACGCCGACGGGCCTCGCCCACGTGATTAACCTCAGCAGCCGGAGCATTAGGCCTCAAGACCGGGAACCATACCGCATCACAGCATTTAAAGCGCAACAGCCCAGACAAGCTGAATATCTCGGGCGGTGGTCACTCGCATACCAAGAGACCGGTAAGGCTGTCATTATCTGCGCGCACCGGACTACAAGTCTGGGGGTAGCACACAGGGATCCGGGTAGATTAGGGGCCGGTACTGGTGGCACAAATCAACATAAGAGCCCACAACTAGAAGGGGTTATTGTGTATCACATAGAACATAAAAGTATTTACCCCAGCCATTAGCTGAGTCCTGGGAAAAAAAAAAAAAAAAAAAAAAGGGGACAAAAAGTAAAAAAAAGAGTACCAAAAAAAAAAAAAAAGAACACAGACTTCCCAAAAGATGTCTAATAAAAGAAACACCAAAACACATAAAGGCCCCCACCCCTCAGTAATGGAGAAATATTTAATTACACCAGAATCTGGAATTACCCCCAGCAAATCTACTCAAGAAAATGCAGGGCTGATTTCTGTAACTCAGGCAATAGAACCAGAGCAAGGTCCTCTATCCCATAACTATCTCACAAAGAATGACCTTTCTCATCTCTCTTCCAAGGATGACATAAAGAATGCTATGTCTGATTTCAAAAATATGTTTGGAGAGCTAAGAAGGGACATTGGTGCTGTAAGTAGGAGGGTCACCCAAATTGAGGAGAAGCAAGAGTCTCTTAGTTCAGATATGCAGCAACAGGCAAGCTATTTGCAGGCCCAGGAGGGTACAGTACAAGGCCTCATGGACCGGATTGAGGACCTCGAGAACAGGAGCAGGCGGAGCAATCTCCGTCTGCGAGGAGTTCCGGAGGATGTGGACCCTCCAGCGCTTCAGCAGTACATTCAAGAATTCATCAAACACCTGAAAAATAACATGGGTGCACAAGACGTACCAATAGAAAGGGCACATAGGGCATTGCGCCCCAAGCCACCGAACAGAGCCCCACCGAGGGATGTGATTATGAAATTTCTGTCTTTCAAGGATAAAGAGGAGGTTCTCAGGCTGGCGAGAGCAAAACACCCTCTCACTTTTAGGGGTTCGGAAATCCAGGTGTTCTCAGACTTATGCCCTACAACATTACAGAAAAGAAGGGATCTGAGGCATATTACAGCAGCTCTGAGAGACAAAAAGATCGCTTACAGATGGGGGTTCCCCACAAGCCTGATAGCTACCAAAGATAACATCACCTACTCCTTGAAATCCATAGAGGACATCCCTAACTTCACACAAGCACTGGGCCTGGAAATTAGGCCAAACCGGGATGCTGAAGAAGCGCCCCGGGACCTCCCTGACAGAATCCGGGAGGAAGACCGGCAACCAAGAATATAGGACTCTCCTTCTCCACAGGTACACCTCACTGAGGTCCAGTTCCCTTACCTCAACACGATGCAAGGTCCTTTACTAATCTCCCCAGGCGGAGTAGTCTCATTACGAGGAGTCAGAATTCCTGGACTTGCCTGAAGGACTATTAAGGTCGTATGAATATAAGTTATAGTAACTTTGCTGAGTTTAGATGACCTGTGACCTCTAAGCCTCTACTGAATATTATACTTGCCCACATCCAGATAGCATAACCTTTTATATAGCAGATAACCATGCTTACTAAATGTTTTAATATGCCCTATGTAATTTGATGTGATGTTTGGTTCTGGTCACATTATTGTATACAATGTATATGTTTTTCAGCTTTTCAACTTTTTACTGATCACCGCATGTTTTGAGTCTAACACTATCACCATATGATTGTAATAATTTGCTTTCACATAAAGATAGTGGATTTGGATACTGCTCAACACTGAACAGATCAATATCACAACTATTAGAGCTCTTTTTTGAAACTCCAAAACTTTGCGTAAGTAAATCTCCAAGTTAGAGGTACTTTATACCGGGACAGGATTATTTACTCCTAGGCAAACACAGATAGGTCCTCAATAAGGCTTGGATTTACCCAAGCATAGAATATTTACATTTACACTAGTTAGCTCGATGCTCAGAGCCAGGAATCACACACCTTTCAGCTAGTCATAGACCGATCTGACATCATCATAACATCACTATGTACGCACCTCATAGCAGGGGGATAAAGGACAGGACTCCTTAGTATATTGAGGAAGATGATAACCAGATATAATAAGGGACTCAGGGGATGATATACTGGACAAATAGGCTTGACATTGACACTTGAAAAATACAGAGTGGAATGTGCACTTTAAGATCACAGTTCATTCCAAATTACAAAGTTATTGGTAAATATTGATGTTACAAACAAGAAACACAGGGACAACTACCCCTGTTTAGTTAAGTAGTTTACACAGTTTTCACTTTTAGAAATACAATACCATTTGTTGACTGTTCTTTTTACTTTTGTTTTCTATACATTTACTAGATTGTTCGCTAATATTTACAGCTACGTCTAATGCTTAATTGGTCCCCCAATTAGGGGACAACTTCTGCTTTTCCCCCTGGTTATATTTTTCCCTGACTCCCTCCCTATACTAATATCTCCTTTATACCCACACTGCCAATTCCCTGCGTATTCTGATCTGAAACAGAAACTCCCCCCAACCCCCCCCCCATTTTTTTTTCTTTTCTGCTTTTCTCTCTCTCCCTCCTCTCCCCTCTCCCTTGCCCCTCGCCCCACCTATCTGTTGGTCGTCCTCCCCCGCCCCCCCCCCTCTTGTGCCCCTCCCTCCGGACCCCTGATGCCAATTGAGCTTATCTCTATCAACACGAAGGGTCTCAACAGCCCAAATAAGTGCTCTGTGGTACTCAGAGACCTGCGGAGAATGGGGAGTGACATAGTCTTTTTACAAGAGACTCACTTTTCCAGTAAGCACGAACCAAAATGGTTTGACCGCAATTATCCTAATGCCTACTTTGCCTCAGGTCCAGAAAAAAAAACGGGGTGGGAGTCCTCTTTAGGGAGGACACCCATTTCCTGCTCTCACAAATTCATCGGGACCCGGAGGGTAGGTTTCTGCTCCTCACTGGCTCATTACACAATAGGCCCATAACACTAGCAAATATCTACTTCCCTAATGTTTCCCAGCACCTCTTTCTTCAGAAAGTCTCCCACAAGATTCTCGAAATGCAGATTGGTGTACTGTTTCTGGGTGGAGACTTTAACGCCTCCCTTGATCCCTCCCTCGACACCTCCAATGGCATATCCAGCGCTCCCCAGAAAGTTCGGAGAAAAATGACCGCAATACTTGCGGAACTTGCACTGCACGACATTTGGCGCACGCACCACCCGCAGGCCAAAAATTACACTTTCTACTCGCATCCACATCGGAAATATTCCCGTATTGATTATCTTTTCACTAGCTCTACAGGCCTTATCATCACAAAAAGTAGCAATATTCATGCGATCACCTGGTCGGATCATGCCCCAGTGGGCTGCTCGATCCAATGGCCCACCACACCGATCACACCCTTCGTGTGGAAGCTGGACGATACTCTACTTACAGATCCGATTTTCAATTTGACAATTAAGAAAGCTGTAGCAGAGTACTTCCTGTTAAACGATAATGATCGATTGAAAGCCACCACTATATGGGAAGCACATAAGTGCACCATCAGAGGCTTGCTTATCAAGCAAAAAGCTAGACTCAGGAAACTGGGAAAGGAGCGCTATGACAGTCTTCTCTCTCAAGTACAACAAGCAGAGACTGCCCACAAGAATTTTCCACTAGATGGAACCCGATTAGACCACCTACTCCTATCTAGGAAAAAACTTCTTCAGTTTTTACAAGAAGGTTACCAAAAACAAGCACTAATCCTAAAACAACTATACTATGAGCAGGGCGATAAACCCGGAAAGCTCTTGCCGAGAGCAATCGCAAGGAAGAAACTCAAGGCGTATGTACACCACATGACAGACGCACAAGGCATGGTCAAATCTGATGGTAATTCCATAGCGGAAGTCTTCAGGGTTTACTATGAATCTCTTTATAACTTACGCATTCCAGCCCAGGCGGGTCTGGCGCAGTGCGCATATGATGCCGCTGTTGTAGACACGCAGGCCTATTTAGAGGACACAGAGCTCCCTAGACTGACAGTCGCAGACTCCCCGTTCTCAATAGAGGAGGTTCACAAAGCAATAAAAAATCTCCCATCGGGAAAATCCCCGGGACCGGACGGTTTTGGCCTCAAATATTACAAGCTCTATGCGGATATCTTGGTTCCGAGACTGGTGAGAATGTTTAATAATCTGACAAATTGCCCAGACTTGCCCGGGTCTATGCTTGAAGCCCATATTGCAGTAATTCCTAAGCCAGGTAAACCCCCTGATAGGCCCGAAAGTTACAGGCCTATATCCCTTCTCAATTCAGATGTAAAGATACTGGCAAAGGTCCTTGCCACATGTCTAAACAGATATCTGCCTGGCCTGGTCTCCTCAGAGCAGGTGGGGTTCATCCCCTCCCGCGAGGCCAGGGATAACACCTTGAAGGTGATACAATTGATGACTCACGCTCACGGATGCAAGATACCCCTGGCCCTGGTCACAACAGATGCCGAAAAAGCGTTTGACCGGGTCAGTTGGGACTTCATTCGACTAACCCTCCTAAAATTTGGTTTTGGACAGAGTTTTGTCAATTGGACTATGTCCTTATATTCGACTCCCAACGCAAAAGTGAGGGTTAACGTCACTCTATCAGAGACCTTCCTGATAAAAAATGGAACGAGGCAAGGTTGCCCTCTATCGCCCCTCCTGTTTGCCCTGACCATCGAGGTATTAGTGAGCAAAATCAGAGCTAATCGGGCGGTGAGGGGGATTGTCGTGGGCGGAGTCGAACATAAACTGTCGATGTATGCTGATGACATCCTCCTCACTCTTTCGGACTCGGGAAGCTCGTTGAGGGCCGCAATGAGGGAATTTGAAACCTATGGAGGGGTGTCAAACTTTCTTCTCAACCCAACTAAATCAGAGATTTTAAATATTTCTGAACCCCCTGAGGTCTTTGCCAACAACAAGTCAAGCTGCCCAATAAAAGTGGCAGAACACAAAATTAAATACCTAGGTATCACACTTACCTCCAACCTGACAGAGATAATTGAGTTAAATTACGGTGGCATCCGCGACAAACTCATAAAAGATCTACTTAATTGGAGGAAGAAGACCATCTCATGGATGGGTCGAATTGGGGTGGTTAAAATGAATATTCTCCCAAGAATATTGTACATCATGCAGACTTTACCGGCTATTGCGGCCTCTCATTATATACAGCTCATTCAGAAGGCTATGGAAACATATATCTGGAATGGTATGAGGCCTAGAATAAAGTGGAGCACTATATATCTCCCCAGAGACAGGGGGGGGGGTTGGGAGTGCCACTGCTAAGAGAGTACCAGAGAGCTATCTTTCTTCAGCGGATAGTTGAATGGTACGGAAATTCCACTGATAAACGATGGATTCAGATGGACAATGACATCCTTAAAAGCAGAAATGTTGGGGCGCTGGCTTGGGTGTCGGAGAGGAACCGGCCGGTAACCATCTCCTTGTACCCTATGATCGCTGACACATTCGCGACGTGGGATAAAATTGTGACTGAAGGCTCCCTAGTGCCCACGGGGACCTCTCCAAACATCCCAGTTCAGGATAACCCAGATATAGGAATGGAGATCAAACCATACTCGCAGGGAGGTATACATACCCTAGCGGAGGTTGCAATCTCGAATATCCTACACGACGGACAACTCAAATCGCAAACCGACTTGCTTGAGTGGGATAGCGAGATATTCGGATCATGGTTTCGGCTTGCACAGGTCACACATTATTTAAATACACATAAGGAGCGCAGCGCCTTTTCCAGGAGCAGAACGCAATTCGAAAAGTTATGCATAATGAGTCAAACCCCATCTCACCTAATTTCGCAACTGTACAAAATCCTGCTGACTGGAGACGGGTCGGAACTTCCGACATATGCAAGGGCCTGGCAGACGGAGCTAAAGATAGAAATCTTGGCCAAAGACTGGTCTAAGATCTTCATGAGAGCTAAGAAAGCCTCAATATCAGCGAAAGTGCAGGAAATGCACTATAAGCTCTTGAGCCGTTGGTACCTGACTCCCTCCAGGCTTCATAAGATCTACCCCCAGGTGGGAGGGGACTGCTGGAGGGGGTGTGGAGAGGAGGGCACAATCCTCCACATTTGGTGGGAATGCCCGCACATAAGACAGTACTGGGAAGAGGTGCTGGGAACAATGAGCAACATTTTGAAAACCATTATCCCCCCAAACCCTGCGTACCTGATCTCCCACGGGATCCCCAAGATAGTAGGAGAGGACAAATACTTCCTTTTTATGCTAATGCTGAACAGCGCGAAGGCGCTCATCCCCGCCCACTGGAAAAGCTCACGGACCCCAACCCTTCGAGAATGGAAGCTTAGAGTTGGGGAATCACTTGGACTAGAGAGATATCATTTCCTTAAGATTGGGAAGATTGCCACACATGAGATGATGGTACTGACATGGGAGGGTAGGGGACTATAGTCTAAAACATATGGCCCGATCAGGACCTTCAAAGGTCACTCAACACACCTCCCCTCCCTCGCACTGAGTCTACTTCAGTCCCCCCTCCACCTTTGCCCTCCTCCCCCCCTGACCCTCTCACCCTCTACCTTACCACCCCATTCCCCCCCCCTTTTTTTTTTCCCCCTATACCCCTAACATTCCCCCTGCACCTCCTTTCATCTCTCCCCATTCTCTTTTTCATCTCCTTTACACTTTTGTGTGTATTCATTAGGCACCATGATACGCTCAGCTATGTGTTAATGGAAAGCTGAGCCTCTAAATCGACATTATACCTGCCTGATGTATAAATTATAAATAGTATGATCATTTAAAGCTTGTACATATTCGATGTGCATATTTCGAGCATTTCTGCTCGCCAAAGCAAGCTCATGGACTTGATCTAATACTAGTATGCTTGTCAAGAAGGTCGAGAACACACTGCACATCTTATAATGTTCCATTGTTTTGATTTGAGACTTAACATTGATCCTATTGCAATGTCCTATAATTTGAAATATGATATAATTCTCAATGTAATGTTTATCCATGTGTGTAATTTACTCTCACAGTATATGTTGTACAACTTGTCTTGCTACAAATAAAGCTTGTTTGAAAAAAAAAAAAAAATGTCAATAGATCTTAGGTAATACCCCTGTAATATATAGCGTGGTTCTCCCTTATCTGTCAACCCGCTGTTGTAGGATTTTAGAATTTAATAAACCTATATAGTAGGGTCCAGAACTATTACCCCAATTGTAGAAGTATTAGAATCCTCAATGACTCCAATACTGTTAAGGTACTACAGTACCATTTGATAGTAAATGTGGACAATTAAAGGAGCCTGTTAAGTAGTGGCTAATACCTGTTGTATCTCTTGTGGGTTTGGAAACAATCTAGTGCACAGCTCTGTAGATTTATTAGTGTTGTTTCGATTAAATATCTTGGCTCACACTAGTTGTGCCCCACACATAAGCTCGACATAAATATGGACCCAATATGTAATCAGCTGGTCTATTATTGGGCATTGTTTCCTAATAATAACAGAGTGACTCAAATAATGCTATATGCGATTAAACAGTGAAACAAGCACAGACCGCAAGGTTAACATTGAACACTCACTTATTATTGAAGAGGCATATAGATATACAAAGGAACGTATAGAACATACCAGCTGACTGTGTACCGGGTCATTGTTGATGCCGCTTACCCGGCGGTTTAAATAGAACACGACTATGTACATGAAACCTGACACAAACAAGCAAACTAATTGTATCTTATAAACGGTGGTTTCAGAATGCATACATATAGATTAAAGGCAAATCATATCCCAACTACTTTATAATAGTATTAAACTGCCTGGAATTGTCATAATAATTATGTAAAGCACTTCATACCCGAGTATCTCTCTGTTATTATTAGGAAACAATGCCCAATAATAGACCAGCTGATTACATATTGGGTCCATATTTATGTCGAGCTTATGTGTGGGGCACAACTAGTGTGAGCCAAGGTATTTAATCGAAACAACACTAATAAATCTACGGAGCTGTGCACTAGATTGTTTCCAAACCCACAAGAGATACAACAGGTATTAGCCACTACTTAACAGGAACTCAGGCTCCTTTAATTGTCCACATTTACTATCAAGTGGTACTGTAGTACCTTAACAGTATTGGAGTCATTGAGGATTCTAATACTTCTACAATTGGGGTAATAGTTCTGGACCCTACTATATAGGTTTATTAAATTTTAAAATCCTACAACAGCGGATTGACAGATAAGGGAGAACCACGCTATATATATCAGGGGTATTACCTAAGATCTATTGACATTTTTGAATATTTGGGGATTACTTATAACCCAGGCACACACCAGGTGGTCCACATTCCCCACACGGATCTCATAGTGGAAATTGCACTACGTATACAATACTGTGGTATTATACTATTATCAATACTTTCCATTCACAAGTGGTAATCAGTTCTGGACACTATAATAATATTGTAAATATGTTTTGAAATCCTACAACAGTGGGGTCACATTCAGGGGTGAACCACGGAGTATACCACACAACCATTATCTATGATCTATTGATATCCAGAGATTTTCTGGTGTGCACTCCTAACCCAGGTACACAATAAGTGATTATCATTTTTCACACGCATCTCCTAGAGGAAATTGTACCACATGAACAATACTGTGGTATCATACCATTATAGATACCCTCTATGTACATACTGAGCAATAATAGGGGCAACTATACCTCGAATGTGACATTTGTCTAAAATAACCAGAACAAAACATTAGATGTGTTTTGTCCCCATATGATTTATGGTATATCCTCTGGAGATCATACCAGGGTTTTTAGAATAGATATACCTTGATCCCGGAGGGAACAACTCTCCCCCAGGGCCGCATTCATTCACTATCACACTGTCTGTGACTTTTTAATTTCCACAATTCAATTTTAACATTTATATTAAAAGTTACGTTTTAAAAATCCGCCTTTCTTAGGGCCTCTTTACCTATGGTATCATTAGCAAGTATTTGACCCTGTGCTGTTGAGTGCTATTTAAGTACATTCTTTCAATTGCGGTCAGCAATTGATATTCTCTAGTGTTTAGACTCTGAGTTCATGTTAGGGTGTTAGGTGTAAACATAAATTTAGTTTCCCCATAGGAATCATTGGGGCTGCGTTACTGAGCTTTACGCTGCTTTATTTCAGGTGTTAGACTTTTTCTCAGCTGGCTCTCCCCATTGATGTCTATGGGGAAATCGTGCACGAGCACGTACAACAAGCTCACCGCTGACTTAAGCAGTGCTGGTATTGGAGTGTGGTATGGAGCTCAATTTTGCTCTACGCTCACTTCTTGTCTTTTAATGCCGGGTTTAGGAAAACCTGTAATACCAGCGCTGTAGGAAAGTAAGCGGTGAGAATAAGGTGCAAGTTAGTACCGCACCCCTCATAACGCAAAACTCATAATCTGGCCGTTTGTTTGGAAGTAGAAATAACAATTAGCGATCATATTTAAGTTTTTATCTAGTAATTCTGATACATAACTTTCCATCCTCAGAGAGGATAAAGATGGTGAGGTTACATTTCCTAGCTAAAGGATTGAATTTGGTTGTTGCAATTCCTGACTCAAATTCTGTATTATCTAGTAACAGAGTTAGGGGAGAGGGTCTATATGAGAGAATTGGGTATCCCACATTTTATAAGTTTCTTCTATAATATAATTATCATTAATGCCTGTTAATCTCTCAGCCTTGTTTAACTAACACAGAGAGCCTAAGTGGTGTTGATTGTATAGTTGATATTCCAATTTAACCCATATTTTATTATGATAATTATTGCACCAATTTACTACTCATTGTAGAAAGATTGCTTGTTGATCCACTAATATTGGAACCCTTGGTAAAAATGAGCAAAGAAGGCTGTGAAGAATTGTCTTTATTGTTTAACATTTTGATAAAAAAATTCACAAAAATACTCTGCTCTCATGGATATCAAACAATTGCTAACACAACACAGTTTTATTAAAAAAAAAAATATTTGTTAAATATAAGTGTGGCACAGTTATTGGAACCCCTATTAATTAATATGAGAAAATTATATTTTACACATTGATATTTAAAAAAATTGAGTACACCTGGGTGACTAAGAACAAGAAATTGTTCAACCATGACTTCCTATTTCACAGGTTTTGTAAATAAACATAGCCCAAATTCCCTTAGTCATTCCTCACAATAGGGTAAGACCAAGGAATCAATGTCGTGTAACAAACAGGAAGCGGACGTACTCAGCGGCTCCAGAATAATAGTCCCCACCAGTGAAAATAGTTCCAGTTGTAAGGCACCCAATGACAACCGCTCAGGCTTAGAATACCGTAGCTGTGATAGAATCAAGCCGTAGATCCAAGTAAAAGAAGAAGTAGCAGGTACTCGCAATTGAGGTAAAAAAAAACAAACTTTATTCCAAACTTGTTTGGCAAATTAAAAAAGGCTCAAAGTCCTTAAAAAACAAGGCACATTCAGGGCACAGGTAGACAAACAGGATGCGTCTCTTTGTCTACCTGTGTCCTGTATGTGCCTTGTTTTTTAAGGACCTTGAGCCTTTTTTAATGTGCCAAAGAAGTTTGGAATAAAGTGTGTTTTTTTTACTTCAATTGGGAGTACCTGCTACTTCTTTTTTCACTAAGACCAAGAAATATACCTGTGATGTGCGGCAAAATGTTTTTGTGCTTAACAAAATGGGAAGTGGCTATAAGAAAAAAGCAAAAGCATTCCCACAATCAGGGCAATAATTAAGAAGTTCCAGTAAACTGGAAATGTTATGAATTAACCTGGAAGAGGACACGTGTCTTTATTGTCTCAATGCACTGTGAAGAGGATGCTTTGAGTGGCCCAAATAACTCCAAGGATCACAGTTGGAAAAATGCAGGTTAGTTGTGTCTTGGGGTCAGAAAGTCTCCAAAACTAGAATCCAACATCACCTGCATCACAACAAGTTGTTTGAAAGGGTTTCAATAAAAAAGCCCCTACTCTCATCCAAAACAAACTTAATTTATGTCCATGGTCACTCACCCCACAAGGTCTCAGCTGGGGGGGGGGTGCCTTATGTGACAGAGTGTTAGGCAGAGTTGTGTATGGAGTGTATTTAGACTCAGTGTTTTAAGAAATCATTACCCTAATATGTAGGATAATACAGACATCTCCATGGAAAGACTGAGTTTGAACTAATCTGTTTTAGTTATTGTGTATTATGGGTTCCCAGGGGTGGAGTATTCAGAAGAGACAGGTGAGACGATTCTCCATTCCACTATCAGGGTGACTGATTATACAGGATCCAGCCCAGATTTTACTGGACCCTGTCTCATTGTGTTAATTAATCTGATTAAGTTCACCACCTGGAGGGTGTTAAGGCTATAAATGTCTCGTTAAGTGAGTAATGGGGAGATCTGTGTCATTATGGGGAAGAAAAGTGCTGGAGTGTATTATACTGGATTATATGTTGGACTATATTTATGCTGGAATGAACCAGTGTTAAAAAACAGTTGCTATTTGGATTATATGCTGGAATATATGAAAACTCACTGTTTGTTTGATTCTCTGGAATACTGCTTTGAATTACAGATAGGCTGCAGGCCTTTTAAACTTGACAACCGTTTAGACTATGCATTCCCACGAAAACCGGTAGTTTTTTACAGGATATATCACAAAGTACTGGGTAGGATGCTCCAGCTTAAGCTAACCGTGGCGTTTTTCTGTGCTATCACATGACCGGCTAATAGCCAATAAGGGTGCACAAAAAGACACATCCCTGATCAGACGTGATCAAACATCACAACAACACAGAGATATTCCGGCACTCCAATAGGTAAAACAAAGTTCTTTATTTGATCGATGTTATAAAAGCATAGAAAAGAGCAGTAGCCCTAATAAAAACAAGAAAGGACAAGGAGAAGCAAGACCCCCTGTGACATCATATGCGTTTCATGACGCTAGGGCACTTGTTCACTAATAAGGAACAGGAGGATGGAATGATTCTATGGCCTTTAGTTATCAAGCCGTCAACCTCAAATACGCTGGAATTCTGCAGCGTATTTGTGGCGAGGCTGATTCGCCTTAGTTATCAAGCCCTACATCACTCCAGATCTTCCAAACACAAGTTCGGCACAATCTGACTACTTTTGCTAGTTATCAAAAAACTAGCAGGTACGCTCGGCACTTTTCCAGCCCAGCGTACCTGGTTTTCAATCCGCCGCCCTGGAGGCGGCGGATCCCATAGGAATCAATGGGAGTCTGACCATAGCGAAATTTCATGTTCGCTGCTGCCCGACATCCCATTGATTCCTATGGGAGCTGTCTACACCTAACACCCTAACATGTACCCTGAGTCTAAACACCCCTATTCTGTCCCCCCCTACACCGCCTCAACTAAATAAATGTATTACCCCCTAAACCGCCGCTCCCGGAGCCCACCGCCACTCTATAAACTGATTAACCCCTAAACCGCCGCTCCCGGACCCCGCCGCCACTCTAATAAACTGATTAACCCCTAAACCGCCGCTCCCGGACCCCGCCGCCACTATAATAAATATGTTAACCCCTAAACCGCCGCTCCTGGACCCCGCCGCCACTATAATAAATATGTTATCCCCTAAACTGCCGCTCCTGGACCCCTGCCGCCACCTACATAATACCTATTAATCCCTATCCTGCCCCCCCTACACCGCCGCCTCTATAATAAATTTATTAACCCCTATCCTGCCCCCCCTACACCACCGCTACCTATAATACATTTATTAACCTCTGTCCTGCCCCCCCTACACCGCCACCTATAATACATTTATTAACCCCTATCCTGCCCCCCCTACACCGCCGCCACTATAATACAATTATTAACCCCTAAACCTAAATCTAACCCTAACCCTAACACCCCCCTAACTTAAATATTAATTAAATACATCTAAATATTATAACTCTTATTAACTAAATCAATCCTATTTAAAACTAAATACCTTTAAAAGAAACCCTAATATAGCTACAATATAAATAATAATTATATTTGAGCTATCTTAGGATTTATTTTTATTTTACAGGCAACTTTCAATTTATTTTAACTAGGTACAATAGCTATTAATTAGTTATTAACTATTTAATAGCTACCTAGTTAAAATAAAGAGAAATTTACCTGTAAAATAAAAACTAACCTAATTTACAATTACACCTAACACTACACTATACTTAAATAAATTATTCCTATTTAAAACTAAATACTTACCTGTAAAATAAACCCTAAGATAGCTACAATGTAATTAATAATTACATTGTAGCTATTTTAGGATTTATATTTATTTTACAGGTAACTTTGTATTTATTTTAGCTAGTTAGAATAGTTATTAAATAGTTATTAACTATTTAATAACTACCTAGCTAAAAGAAATACAAAATTACCTGTAAAATAAATCTTAACCTAAGTTACAATTAAACCTAACACTACACTATCATTAAATTAATTAAATAAATTAGCTACAAATAACTACAATTAAATAAACTAACTAAAGTACAAAAAATAAAAAAAACTAAGTTACAAAAAATAAAAAAAAATAAGTTTCAAAAATATTACAACAATTTTAAGCTACTTACACCTAATCTAAGCCGCCTAATAAAATAACAAAGCCCCCCAAAATAAAAAATGCCCTACCCTATTCTACATTAAAAAAAAGTTAACAGCAATATTACCTTACCAGCCCTTAAAAGGGCCTTTTGCGGGGCATGCCCCAAAGAAAACAGCTCTTTTGCCTGTAAAATAAAAATACAACCCCCCCAACATTAAAACCCACCACCCACACAGCCCTACTCTAACCCAAACCCCCCTTAAATAAACCTAACACTACCCCCCTGAAGATCATCCTACCTTTAGCTGTCTTCAGCCAGCCGACCACCGATGGAACAGAAGAGGACATCCGCAGCGGCCGAAGTCTTCATCCAAGGGGCGCTGAAGAAGTCTTCCATCCGATTGAAGTCATCATCCAAGGGGCGCTGAAGAAGTCTTTAATAGCAATTGTACCTAGTTAAAATAAATTGAAAGTTGCCTGTAAAATAAAAATAAATCCTGAGGGGCGGAGTTAGCCATCTAGCAGGTTATTCATCAATAACCTGTGAAAAGTGCTGAATAAGTGACAATTATACCCTTTTATGGACTTTGCAACCTGTCCTTTAAGGATTCAGAAATCCGGGAGCTACCTGGAGACTCACCGGACAGAGCCACGCAATCTCTCTGCTGAGGTCCCGGACACACCGCCTTCTCTCTGCTGACCCTGATCGGGAGTCCGGAGCAACGCCACCTGACCTGCACTGCTGACCGGAGGGTCGGGGCTCCGCTCCGGTTCAGCAGTATCATACCTGACTGCTTGGTAGAGGGGGTGACACAGCCGTCGACTGGACTCACCCCCCCAACGATCCTCCGTCCGAGACTACAGCCTGGCCCTGATTGGGAGCGGAAAAAGTTCTGAGAGCGGTGGGAGCAAAGTGAACTGCACCATATCCTTTTTCGGCGTGAACGCACGCCATCTTGTGATCAGCTCTCCTGCCTCCGCTGCCATCGCTCCTGTAGCTGGGCCCACCTAGACATCCTGGAAGAGGGTAAGACCAGCGGTCATACAGACTGACCAGAGCCTGCACACTTTGACCCTAGGCACTAGCGCTGCCCCTGCAGTACCAAACCTCTGCACCCGGTGCATAGCTTTCACTACCCCCCAAGACATAACAGCAGCATAGGCTAGTAGTACTGTTACCTCCTGTTCCGTTACTTGGCCCTGAGTCTGAGAGGCCTGTTTCAAATTTCTTGCTGCCTGCCACTGCCCCTGCTGTTCTGGATAGTAGGAGACTCGCAACCACCTAGCCCTTGAGCCCTGTACTGGAGATTGAAATCTGCTGATTGGCAGCCAGGCCCATTGTTAAGAACCTTTCTCAGGGGCCCTACGGTTTATATATGCTGTTACCATCCCTCCTAGATTAATAACTGCAGGAGAACAGGACCGCTTCTCCCTACATCATTCTACCACCATCTCTGTGGCCACGTTGTTTGCATACGCTGCCACAACACACCTACATATACCCTGAGGTGCCCCATAAAACTTATGTACTTAATATAGCAAGCTGGTTATTTACTGACTTCTTTACCACCCACAGAGGGTTTGCACCCCTCCTCATATATACTTACCAGCCTCTCACCCCAAAGCTGCTGCATCAGCTCACTTGCTTATTTTCTTGTTTTGAGCATTAGGCACATAATGTAATGAGATGTTTGTTTGTACTCATTAACAACACCTAATTTTTCTTCCTAGCTACGCTGCCAGCCACTGTCAGTTTATAAGCTGTTATTGACTAGAAGGTGCTTTATGTGTCTCTAATTGTAGCTTGTATATACAGTGTGCAGTTGAGGGGACTATTACTATAACCTAAACCCTATTGTTTGCCTAACCTTCTTTACACCCTGACAGGTTACTTTTATTGTCGTCACATTTAATACAGTTAGTAGGTCATCTTTCTCTTTCTTTTGCCTAGGTGGTAACCCCTCAAGACTCACCCTTTCCGGCCTAGCTAGTCTAGGTTGGTCACTGCCACTCCCCCTTTCCCCTTCCGCAAGGTCGTATCCCCTGTTCCCAAGTCGAGAGGGGGCCTGGGTCCTCAGGTAATAGCCAGTCTAGCAGCAGCATTATATGTGAAGGTGTGTATGTGATGCTCAAATTTTACTGACAGCACAATCTTCAACCATTCCTCTCCACTGTAATGCACTTTGAAAACATGTAAGCTGTCTTTTTCCTTTATGCTATGACCCCAGTCGGTCTGATATAAGCGTATCATTATAGTGCTGTCTTGTGTCTGCAAATCTTACTGAAAACCCATGCAAGCCCGCAAAATGCCTCAAACGTTTAAAAGAAAACAAAAGTCTCTTAATACCCCCAAACGTACAGTGGTGGATCACTTTAGCAATCCCCTTTCTAGATCTCAGGCTGGCTCTGATGAAGAGCTCACAGACGCTAGTAGCTCTACTGAGACCGCTGGTGAGACTGCCCTGTCCCAGGCGGTGGGACGCTCACTGCGTGCTGAAAAGGAAGTCAATAATAACCTTATGGATTCTATCACAACACTCCTGGCTTCTCACCATGACTCTCTAACTAAAAAATTTGAGAAGAGCCACGCAGATTTGAAACGTGACATAGCCTCCATAGGTGAGCGCACATACATAATAGAGCGCAAACAAGAGGATCTGATGATTGACCACACCAATTTACTTGGTTATTCCCAGTGCCTAGCTGAGCAAATAACGGATCTAGAACTCAAATTGGCTGATCTGGAAGATCGCACCCGACGCAACAATATCCAGGTGAAGGGTATCCCTGAGACTGTCTCCCCATAAGACCTAGAGAAATACCTTCGGGAGCTGTTCACGGCAATAGTGGGCCCAGAAGAAGGGCACGAGATGATGATTGATCGGGCGCACAGGGCGTTGAGACCTAGATCCAGTGACGGCGAGAAACCTCGAGATGTTATAATTCGCCTCCACTATTACACCTTCAGAGACAAACTTCTTCGAGCTCTTGCGGGAGGCAGAACCCTTCCGGGCCAATACTCAGAGGTGCAGGTCTACCAAGATCTCTCGCCACATACCCTTCAAATACGACGCCATTACCAGCCATATACAAGATTAATGAGAGATAAAGCAATAAAGTACCGATGGGGGTTTCCTGTCAAATTACATATAACCAAGGAAGGCCACCAGTACACGGTCTCTTCCCCGGAACAGGCTAGAGAACTCATGCAAAAATGGGATCTGTTACCACCAGACCCGCCTAACTCTCAACAACAAAAAGATCCAACCAAGGGACTAAGGGCTTCTGCTCCTGAGTGGCGGCCTCTCCCCCAGAGAGTGGGAAACCCTCAGAAAAAACTCCCACAGCACGCGAGAAGGAACACCCTTCCAGGTGGTGCACATACAGATCCAAGTACCACATGAACCCTGTTCTCTTTAGCACTCCACACTGAACTTAGGGCAATGAGGCCCTTCCTTACTTTCTTCTCCATTTGAGAGGACACTGATATCCCTTGCAGGATTTGACATTTCTACTGTTCAAAATGGGACCTTGCATGGTGTTTTCAGTCCCTCCTGTTCTATGGTTCCTTCTTATTCCCTCTCTCCGCCTTTCTTTTTTCCCTCTTCTATGAGCTTCCCTTTTTACGCTGAGAGATAAGCAAGGGTTAATATGATGCAGCACTTCTACTACTATTAACATTTGTATGTTTATGTTTTGTAGAGCCGAGAATCTTGTCCTTGATATAGCTCAATACTCACAACCATAAATATAGGTTTTTACTCAATGATATTGCTCAGTAGTGATGATCTTCCCTAAGGTAAACATATATCACTTCCCCTATGTAATATCTACCTGCAACTACTTATAATGTAAATTGCGGGAAAAGATATTTTCCCGTCAAATTATTATTGCTAATTTATTCATTGTTGAGAGGGGAACCATCCTACAGGAATATCATGTCTAGAAATATTGCTAAAGTTGTTATATGTACCAGTTATTTTTCTATAGTTGCTAACATACTCTTATTCAGTACCCTGTGTTTAACCCTATTGCAATGTGATAACATGTACTTTCTGTAGAGCTGTGTATTTGTTACGTTGGACCTGCCACATGCCATACTAGAATTGATACCCACGACGCAGACCCGCGAAACTAGACAACTGTAGACATTTGACACACGACACAAAATGACTGACTGGGGTCAGGCTTTCTATGCTGACCTCCCCCCCACCTTAATAGTTGTGACCTCTTGCTACTCTTAGTAAGAGCACTCATAGAGATTGTGTACTTTACACATCACTAAGTATCCTGACTACTGTTTCAATAATTCTTACAGTTTCTTGAGCACGGGCAGACCCACCTCTCCCTCCCTTCACCCTCTCCCCCCCCCCCCCCCCCTCCATTCTCCCTCTATTTTCTCGCTGCGTTCTTTCCCCAGCTTCTCTAGGACACACTCCCCTTCCCATTCCACTTCTACCCTACTGGGGACATGGATTCTCCTAACCATATGGCGTCTGTAACTGTAGCCACCCTCAATGCCCAGGGCTTAAACTCCCCCACTAAACGGAGCCTACTATCTAGCTACCTAGATTCTCACAAATTACATATTGTGTTTCTTCAAGAGACCCATTGGGATAGCAAAGCCAGGCCTTTCCGCGCCCCGATACACTATCCCATATGTGAAATGGCTTCTTTCTCTGAGAAAAAGAGAGGGGTTGCGATCCTAGTCCATAGAGACATTAGTTGTGCCATAGAATATATTGACCGAGACCCCGAAGGCAGATACCTAATCTTGATCTGTCTATTAAATGGGATCTTATATACTCTTGCCTCCATCTACACCCCAAATGTCAAACAGATCCCATTCCTGAGAAAGTTTCTTAGGAGACTCAGTGAAGTTAAGAGGGGGCACCTGTTGATAGGGGGGATCTCAATCTGGTTTGGGACCCCACTTTGGATAAAAAGTCTCAGAAAGCATACCCCTTCGACCGAAATCTCAATACCCAATCCAATGCGCTGCGCAAGATTATGTATCAGTATGGCCTCTATGATATTTGGCGTTGCCTCGCTCGACCGAGCGAGACTACACGCATCACTCTAAGCCACACAACTCCTACTCCAGGATTGATTATCTCTTGTGTGATTCTTGGACTTTAGATCAGTTCTGCACTCCACGGATAAGACCGTGCCCCTGGTCAGACCACGATCTTGTCAGTGCCAGGTGTTCTATACTGCGTCCGCCTGATTGCAGACCATCCTGGAGGTTGCCTGACCATCTTCTCTCGGAGAGGGAAGTCCCCCAGTTGGTAGAGACTATCTCTGATTTCCTGGGGCATAACGACATGGGGGACACAAGCCAAGATATCCTCTGGGCTGCACTCAAAGCTTACCTCAGAGGCCATTTCATTAAGAAAAGCGTGTTGTTAAGAGCTACAAACAAGGTGTCCCTTGCTAAATTGTATGCAGAACTGAGACAGACTGAACTAGCTAACAAGAATAATCCAACCCCCGCCCTGGGCGACCGGGTTGGTGTTGTTAGAGAAGAAATTAATAAAAGGGAGCAGCTGCGAGTACAGGCAAACTTGCTTCGACTCCGACAGGTGTACTATTATAAAGGAAATAAAGCTGACAGGCTGCTAGCCCGTAAGCTTAGGGACCGTGCGGTTCAAGCTAGGATCCCTGCGATCTCTACGGTAGCAGGCACAGTTCACTCCCCAAAGGAAATAGGGAAGGCATTTTCTGACTATTATACTTCACTGTATAGTCTAAATAATGACTCCTTAGGAGTTGACGCTCGAAGAGCAGCGTCCCAACAGTTTCTGGAGGGATTGGAACTTCCCGCCCTCGAAGCAGACGCGATTGATGACCTCAATTCCCCTTTTACCTTGGAGGAAATCAAAGCGGCCATGTTGGCCTTGAAGCCACACAAGGCTCCGGGTCCAGATGGATTTACGGGACTCTTCTATCGTACCTTTGCCCAGCTGCTATCTCCTATTCTTCTTCGCCTCTTCGACGAAGTAAGAGAAAGGGGAGCTTTTCTCCCTGAATTTTTGGAAGCAAGTATCCAGACTATTCCCAAAGAGGGGAAAGATCCGGCGCTATGTGAGAGCTACCGGCCCATCTCCCTTATTAATGTGGATGTGAAAGTTTACGCCAAGGTCCTTGCGACCAGGCTGGGAAAACACTTACCCTCGCTGGTCCATTTAGACCAAGTGGGGTTTGTGCAAAGAAGGCAAGGTACAGATAACACCCGCAGGCTACTAAACATTTTCATGGAAGCGGCGGATATGGGATTGCCTCTCCTCATCCTGTCTATAGATGCGGAAAAAGCATTTGACAGGGTGGGGTGGGATTACATGTTCTGTGCATTGGAGCGTTTTGGGATTCCTGAGACGTTCCGCTCCGCTATTGCTGCCCTCTATACCTCCCCGACGGCCGTGATCAAAGGTATGGGCTTTTGCTCCCCTAAAATTGAGATCAGGAATGGGACCAGGCAGGGATGCCCCCTGTCCCCACTCCTTTTTGTGTTGATAATGGAACCTCTCGTGGAGGCCATTAGGGAATACCCGGAGATTCAGGGCCTTCAGATCCATGATACACTCCAGAAATTGGCACTCTTTGCTGATGATCTCACTCTCGTCCTCACTGACCCTGTGGATTCACTCCCCCACCTCTTCGGGATTATTGAGTCCTTCAGTAGTATTTCGAACTATAAGATCAAAGTATCTTAAACAGAGGCCTATATGATCCACATTGCACCACCGGAACAGAGATGCCTACAGCGGCTCTACTCATTCAAGTGGTCGACAGATGGGATCAGACATTTGGGGGTCTTCTTGTCTCATGACAAAAACATAGTATTACAGGCAAACTACGCTGCCCTGCAGCGGGAGGTCGAGGGGAGACTGAAATCTAAAAAATACGAGGAAATCCTTTGGATGGGCAGAATTGCCGCTCTGAAGATGATGATCCTCCCCAAACTAACCTACATCATGAGATGTATCCCCATCCCTGTACCGGAGAAGACTCTACGTGACTTCCAAACCTCTTTTAATTCTTATGTCTGGGACAATAAGCGACCGAGAGTGGCGGCGGCCATACTTCAGGCCCCAATAGACCGAGGAGGGCTAGGACTGCCTAGCGTCCAATTATATCATCAAGCGGCAATGCTTTCGCACGCCTCAGCGTGGGGACCAACCCTGCCCCCAACGAGGTGGAGGGAACTGGAGCAGGCCTCCCTCCCTGCCTATGTTGACCTCTTGGACCTGTTGTGGGTTCCTCCACATCTGGCCGCACAGATTCCGATCTCTAACTACCGAGTCAAAGGCTGTCAATTGGCCTGGTTCCGCCTGAGACACCACCAGTTGATAGCCCCGCATCCCTCTCCTATACACCCAGTCACGTCGCTCTTGCAGGGGCTACCTAACATTCGGCTTGCCCCTTGGAGAGATATAGAGATTTCCACATTGGGTGACTTCTTCCTGGCCGAGAGTCTTCTTCCACCTCAGGACATGATTGCTAAATACGGTATTCCCCGACACCTGGAATTTGACTTTATGAGACTTAGATCCATGATGAAGGCATGGGGATTCCTGGTTGACAAGATCAGGAGACCCACGATCTGGGAGGTTAGATGGGGGGTGAGCCTGCAGCTGTTCAAACCCCTCACTACCCACTATGGAGCCCTCTTGGGGCCCCCCACGCTTGTGAAAACCGGACATATGGCTTCCTGGGAAGCTGAGCTGAGGCTCACTTTCACTTCACTTGATTTTACTAAGGCGATACAACTGACTAAAGCTGCGCTTCATTGCACCACAATGTACGAACTTTATTTCAAACTTCTCACCAGGTGGCACCTAGTGCCGACCAAGCTTCGGACTCTCTACCCTGAGCATTCGCCCCTGTGCTGGAGGGACTGTGGGGAGATAGGGACCCCACTTCATATGTGGTGGTCATGTGACAGACTCCGACCACTTTGGTCGAAAATCAGCGCGGCCTGTACGGCCCTAGAACTCCCGACCCCTGATACTCCGGGCCTTGCCCTCCTACACCTGGGGGTAAGAAAGCTCCCTAGGCATAGGAGATACCTTCTAATCTATCTATTGACATCAGTTAAGATGTTAATTGCTAGAAATTGGAAAAAGCAGCAGCCCCCGAGATGGCAAACAGTCATTGACTACTTACAGTACGTCAAAACAATGGAGGACTATGTCTTTAGAACAAGGAAACAGTCAGATCTCTTCTGCCTAATATGGGAACCATGGGAGAACTACCTGAAACCAAATCCATAATACCCTACTCCCCTGAATCCTGGAGGCCGTCTTTCAACTGACCTACTTTTCCCCCTTGCAGATGCACCTCGCTATGTGTGACCTGAGGTGCACTCCACTCCCTGGACCTTCCCCTTCCCCCCCCCCATCTTGATGCCCCTACCTCTTTTCCTAATTTCCCCTCCCTTCCCATTGGGAGAGGTGGGTGACAGACCCTATCAGCACTATTCTCATATATGCACTCCACACGCCCCTACTATCCTACTTCACTTAGATGTCAGGCTTACTGGGTATGGCGTGTAGCACCATACGTTACCTAGAATACGGAATTAAACAAGAAAAGAAAAACCAAAACTTCCCTCTAGACAAACCACTACACATCCCCGGGAAAGTGACAATACACAGCTAAAGTATGGTTAATGGGCGAATCTGTCCCCTATACAGGGCTAATCGACCCACTTTGAATGTTATTTGTCCTCTGAACAATCGCGTGTAATTGCGCTCACTAACATGTTAAATGAAAACTGTGTTGTGGTTTGGTTTTGTATGCTCATTGTTAATAAAAATGTATTTAAAAAAATAAAAAAATAAATCCTAAGATAGCTACAATATAATTATTATTTATATTGTAGCTATATTAGGGTTTATTTTAAAGGTAAGTATTTAGTTTTAAATAGGAATAATTTATTTAAGTATAGTGTAGTGTTAGGTGTAATTGTAAATTAGGTTAGTTTTTATTTTACAGGTAAATTTCTATTTATTTTAACTAGGTAGCTATTAAATAGTTAATAACTATTTAATAGCTATTGTACCTAGTTAAAATAAATTGAAAGTTGCCTGTAAAATAAAAATAAATCATAAGATAGCTACAATATAATTATTATTTATATTGTAGCTATATTAGGGTTTATTTTAAAGGTATTTAGTTTTAAATAGGATTAATTTAGTTAATAAGAGTTATAATATTTAGATGTATTTAATTAATATTTAAGTTAGGGGGGGTTAGGGTTAGACTTAGGGTTAGGGGTTAATAATTTTATTATAGTTGTGGCGGTATAGGGGGGGGCAGGATAGGGGTTAATAAATTTATTATAGGTGGCGACGGTGTAGGGGGGGCAGATTAGGGGTTAATAAGTTTAATATAGGTGGCGGCGGGGTCCGGGAGCGGCGGTTTAGGGGTTAAACAATTTATTTAGTTGCGGCGGGGTCTGGGATCGGCAGGATAGGGGTTAATAAATTTATTATAGGTGGCGGCGGTATAGGGGGGTTAGGATAGGGGTTACTAGGTATAATGTAGGTGGCGGTGGGCTCCGGGAGCGGCGGTTTAGGGGTTAATACATTTATTATAGTTGCGGCGGTATCCGGGAGCGGCGGTTTAGGGGTTAATAACTTTATTTAGTTGTGGGGGGCTCTGGGGGCGCCGGTATAGGGGGTAGAACAGTGTAGTTAGTGTGGGTGCTTATTGACAGCTTGTCAATAAAGCTGTCAAAAAGCCGAAGAGCAGCGAGATTGGATGAGTGATAACTATCACAGTCCACTGCTCATCGCCCCGTACTTGGTGCGCGGCTTTTTGACAGATTTATTGATAACTTTGGAGAGCGTATTCAGGTCCGCGGCAGCGATGGTAGGCAAGCTTAGGCGGGCGTATTGGGGGCGGCAATGACAGGTAAGTAGACACGTTGATAACTAGAGGCCTATATATAGATATAAATATCCAATTGAAAAACATCCTGTCTTAATTGGATTAACCCCTTGTGTCCCTTACATAATTCATGGATATATACATATATACATTTCACAACTGCTAAACAAAAAAAATGGCTAAGAGAGCAACAGCGGCAATAATAAACTCACTGTTTGTTTGATTTTCTGGAATACTGCTTTGAACTACAAATAGGCTGCAGGCCTTTTAAACCTGACAACCGTTTAGGCTATGCAGTCCCATGAAAACAGGCAGTTTGTTACAGGATATATTTAGATAGATATGCTAAAAAAGAACAGAACTATTTGCACTATTTCTATTATATATATACAGTGGGGCAAAAAAGTATTTAGTCAGCCACCAATTGTGCACGATCTCCCACTTAAGAAGATGAGAGAGGCCTGTAATTTTCATCATAGGTATACCACAACTATGAGAGACAAAATGTGGAAACAAATCCAGACAATCACATTGTCTGATTTGGAAAGAATTTATTTGCATATTATGGTGGAAAATAAGTATTTGGTCATCTACAAACAAGCACGATTTCTGGCTCTCACAGACCTGTATCTTCTTCTTTAAGAGGCTCCTCTGTCCTCCACTCATTACCTGTATTAATGGCACCTGTTTGAACTTGTTATCAGTATAAAAGACACCTGTCCACAACCTCAAACAGTCACACTCCAAACTCCACTATAGTGAAGACCAAAGAGCTGTTGAAGGACACCAGAAACAAAATTGTAGACCTGCACCAGGCTGGGAAGACTGAATCTGCAATAGGCAAGCAGCTTGGTGTGAAGAAATCAACTGCGGGAGCAATAATTAGAAAATGGAAGACATACAAGACCACTGATAATCTCCCTTGATCTGGGGCTCCACGCAAGATCTCACACCGTGGGGTCAAAATGATCACAAGAACAGTGAGCAAACATCCCCGAACCACACGGGGGGACCTAGTGAATGACCTGCAGAGAGCTGGGACCAACGTAACAAAGGCTACCATCAGTAACACACTACGCCGCCAGGGACTCAGATCCTGCAGTGCCAGACGTGTCCCCCTGCTTAAGCCAGTACATGACCGGGCCCATCTGAAGTATTCTAGAGAGCATTTGGATGATCCAAAAACGGATTGGGAGAATGTCATATGGTCAGATGAAACCAAAGTAGAACTGTTTGGTAGAAACACAACTTGTCGTGTTTGGAGGAGAGAGAGTGCTGAGTTGCAAATAAAGAACACCATACCTACTGTGAAGCATGGGGGTGGCAACATCATGCTTTGGGGCTGTTTCTCTGCAAAGGGAACTGGACAACTGATCCATGTACATGAAAGAATGAATGGGGCCATGTATCGTGAGATTTTGAGTGCAAACCTCCTTCCATCAGCAAGGGCATTGAAGATGAAACGTGGCTGGGTCTTTCAGCATGACAATGATTCCAAACACACCGCCCGGGCAACAAAGGAGTGGCTTCGTAGGAAGCATTTCAAGGTCCTGGAGTTGCCTAGCCAGTCTCCAGATCTCAACCCCATAGAAAACCTTTGGAGGGAGTTGAAAGTCCGTGTTGCCCAGCGACAGCCCCAAAACATCACTGCTCTAGAGGAGATCTGCATTCAGGAATGGGCCAACATATCAGCAACAGTGTGTGACAACCTTGTGAAGACTTACAGAAAACGTTTGACCTCTGTCATTGCCAGCAAAGGATATATAACAAAGTATTGAGATGAACTTTTGATATTGACCAAATACTTATTTTCCACCATAATTTGAAAATAAATTATTTCCAAATTAGACAATGTGATTGTCTGGATTTGTTTCCACATTTTGTCTCTCATAGTTGAGGTATACCTATGATGAAAATTACAGGCCTCTCTCATCTTCTTAAGTGGGAGAACTAGCACAATTGGTGGCTGACTAAATACTTTTTTGCCCACTATATATATATATATATATATATATATATATAGAGAGAGAGAGAGAGAGAGAGAGAGAGAGAGAGAGAGAGAGAGAGAGAGAGAGAGAGAGAGAGAGAGAGAGAGAGAGACAAAACAAAACACAGAAGGGGACTGCGCTCTCCGACTGGACTGGGTATATATCCCATGACCCTGCAACATGCTCAGCCCTTGGTGCTCAGAGCACACTCAGGACGCTGTGCTGTTCCCAGGGTCCCAGGCAGTTAACCCCAGACAAGTCTGGGTGCAAGGTCCATAGGAAAAATTACAAAATAAATTAATACAACACACAGAGAAAGTCCAGCACTCGCTTGCAAGCTCTCTGCTAAGATTAAAAGCAAAACTGAAAGAGTTAGTTACCACATCTGGCCAAGTGGGACAAGCCCAGATACCACGTCAAGGTCTCTTCCAAAACCTGGGCCCCTAATACAGCCATACAAATGCAAGCTCTCAATCAAACTGTGAACAATTCAAGGGTTTACAGACTTATGTAATCACCCTAGATATATGCAAAACAGGGAAGGGGACTGCACTCTCAGACTGGACTGGGTGCACATCACATGACACTGCAACATGCTCAGCCCTGGGTGATCAATAGCACTCTCAGGAAGTGCTGTCCCCAGGGTCCCAGGCAGTAAATGGCAGATACTAAAACATATTCTACTATATGCAGAACATTGGGATTTGAAATATTTACAGTAAATACATAGTTAAATCCTTTATTAAACAACTAGTCCTAAAGCCCATTCACACAGGCTATTTTTTGCAGGGTACAGCGTTCCCACCCCTTGCGCTCTCTCCCTGCCCCTCTCTTTTGCGCTTTCTCTCCCCCTCTCTTTTGAGATCTTTCTCTCCCCCCTCTCTTTTGCGCTCTCTCTCCCCCCTCTTTTGCACTCTCTCTCTCCCCCCCTCTTTTGCGCTCTCTCTCCCCCCTCTTTTGCGCTCTCTCTCCCCCCTCTTTTGCACTCTCTCTCTCCCCCCCTCTTTTGCGCTCTCTATATCCCCCCCTCTTTTGCGCTCTCTCTATCCCCCCCTCTTTTGCGCTCTCTCTCTCCCCCCCCTCTTTTGCGCTCTCTCTATCCCCCTCTCTTTTGCGCTCTCTCTCCCCCTCTATTTTGTGCTCTCTCTCTCACCCCTCTCTCTCACCCCTCTCTTTTGTGCTCTCTCTCCCTCCTCTCTTTTGCACTCTCTCTCTCCCCTGTCTCTCTCCCCCCTCTCTCTCTCTCCCCTCCTCTCTCTCCACCCCCTCTATCTCCCCTCTATCTCTCTCTCTCTCCCCTCTATCTCTCTCTCTCCCCTCTCTCTCTCCCCCTCTCTCTCTCTATCTCCCCCTCTCTCTCCCCCTCCCCTCTCTCTCCCCTCTCTCCCTCCCCTCTCTCTCCCTCCCTCCCCTCTCTCTCCCTCCCTCCCCTCTCCCTCCCCCCCTCTCCCTCCCCTCTCCCTCCCCTCTCCCTCCCCTCTCTCTCCCTCCTTCCCCTCTCTATCTCTCCCTCCCTCCCCTCTCTATCTCTCCCTCCCTCCCCTCTCTATCTCTCTCTCCCTCTTCTCTCTAACTCCCCCTCCCCTCTTTCTCTCCCTCCCCCTCCCCTCTCTCCCTCCCCCTCCCTCTCTCTCTCCCTCCCCCTCCCCTCTCTCCCTCCCCTCTCTCTCTCCCTTCCCCTCCCCTCTCTCACTCCCCCTCCCCCCTCTCTCTCTCCCCTCTCTCTCTCCCTTCCCCTCCCCTCTCTCACTCCCCCTCCCCCCCTCTCTCTCTCCCCCTCTCTCTCTCCCTCCCCTCTCTCTCTCCCCCCCTCTCTCTCTCCTCCCCCTCTCTCTCTCCCCTTCTCTTTCTCTACCCCCTTCTCTTTTGATCTCTCTGTCCCCTTTCTTTTGCTCTCCCTCCCCCTCTCTTTTGCTCCCTCTCTTGTGCTCTCTTTATCTCCCCTCTTGATCCCTCTCTCACCTTTCTTATATTTTCCCAACCCCCTCTCTCCCCTCTTTTGAGCTGTTTTGCGCTCTCAGACTGCACAGCCTTTCACGGCCCGCTTGGCCCCGCCCCTTCGCACACGGCCCCGCCCCTTCACATCCCTCACGCTCGACCACGCCCCCTTCACGTTCGGCCATGCCCTCGACCACGCTCGGTCACGCCCACTTCTGCTCGCGCTGCAGAGCAGAGACTTAGAGACTCTCAAAGGTGAGGTGTGTTTTTCCTCGTGCTGTGCTGTCTACTGCGCATGACAGCTTCGGACAAACACACTTGGCCTTTTATTATATAGGATAGTTCTAAAGCCTGTGTAAATGGGCCATTTTTTGCAGTATAACAGTCCCACCCCTTGCTCTTTTTCTCCCCCCTCTCTTTTTCTCTCTCTCTCCCCCTCTCTTTGTCTCTCTCCCCCCTCTCTTTTGCTCTCTCTCTCTCCCCCTCTCTTTTTCTCTGTCTCTCCCCCCTGTCTTGCTCACTCTCTCTCCCCTCTCTCTTTTACTCTCTCTCCCCCTCTCTTTTGCTCTCAATCTCTCCCCTATATTTTGCTCTCTCCCTCCCTCTCTTTTGCTCTCTCTACCCCTCTCTTTTTTCTCTCTCTCTCCCCCTCTCTTTTCTTCTCTCTCCCCCTCTCTTTTGCGCTCACTCTACCCCTATCTTTTGCTCTCTCCCCCTCTCTTTTGCTCGCTCTCTCTCCCCTCTCACTTTTGCTCTCTTTCTCTCCCCCTCTCTTTTGCTCTCACTCTCTCCCCCCCCTCTCTTTTGCTCTCTCTTTCCCCCTCTCTTGCTATCTCTCTTCCCCCTCTCTTTTGCGCTCTTTCTCTCCCCCTCTCTTTTGCTCTCTCTCTCTCCCCCCTCTGTTTTGCTTTCTTTCTCACCCTCTCTTTTGCTCTCTCTCTCCCCCTCTCTTTTGCTCTCTCTCTACCCCTCTCTTTTGCTCTCTCTCCCCTTTTCTTTTGCTCTATCTCCCCTTTTCTTTTGCTCTCTCTCCCCCCTCTCTTTTGCTCTCTCTCCCCCTCCTCTTTTGCTCTCTCTCCCCCTCCTCTTTTGCTATCTCTCTCTCCTCCCTCTCTTTGCTCTCCCTCTATCTCCCCCCTCTATTTTTCTCTCTCTCTCCCCCTTTCTTTTGCTCTCTCTCCCCCCCTCTTTAGCGCTTTCTCTCCCCCCTCTCTCACACCCCCTCTCTCTCTCTCTTTCTCCCCTCTCTCTCTCCCCCTCTTTTTTGTTATCTCCCTCTCCCCCTTTCTTTTGCTCTCTCTCCCCCCCTCTTTAGCGCTTTCTCTCCCCCCTCTCTCTCTCCCCCCTCTCTCTCTCTGTCTCCCCTCTCACTCTTTTGCTCTCTCTCCCCCCTCTTTTGCTCTCTCTCCCCCACATTTTTTGCTCTCTCTCCCAACTCTCTTTTTGCTCTCTCTCCCACTTCACTTTTGCTCTCTCCTCCCTATTTTTCACTCTCTCTCATGACCACGCCCCCTCCACCCAGTCACACCCCCTCCAGTCCAGCCACGGTCGCTCCCACCACGTCCTCTCCCAGTCGGCCCTGCCCCAGCCACGCACACCCCCATCCGGCCCGTCCACTCCCGCCCACTAATATTGCGGCAGACAGCAGATCTGGTGTGTTTGTCTAAGGCCAGGTGTGTTTGCCTCGTGCTGTCTCTACTGTGCATGACAGCTTCGTACAAACACACTTAGCCTTTTATATTATAGGATGAATAATGCATAAATATGCTTTTTTTTGCTCTCTTTCTCTCACCCTCTCATTTTCTCCCTCTCTCGCCCCCTCTATTTTGCTCTCACTTTCTCCCCCCTCTCTTTTGCTCTCTCTTTCCCCCCTCTCTTGCTGTCTCTCTTCCCCATCTCTTTTGCACTCTTTCTCTCCCCCTCTCTTTTGCTCTCTCTCTCCCCCCTCTCTTTTGCTCCCTCTCTCGCCTTCTCTCTTTTGCTCTCACTCTTTCCCTCCTCTCTTTTGATCTCTCTTTCCCCCCTCTCTTGCTCTCTCTCTTCCCCCTCTCTTTTGCTCTCTTTCTTTCCCCCTCTCTTTTGCTCTCTCTCTCCCCCCCTCTGTTTTGCTTTCTCTCTCACCCTCTCTTTTGCTCTCTCTCTCCCCCCCTCTCTTTTGCTCTCTCTCTCTCCCCCTCTCTTTTGCTCTCTCTCTACCCCCTCTTTTTTGCTCTCTCTCCCCCTCTCTTTTGCTCTCTCTCCACCCTCTCTTTTGCTCTCTTCCCCCCTCTCTTTTGCTCTCTCTCCCCCCTTCTCTTTTGCTCTCTCTCTCCTCCCTCTCTTTGCTCTCTCTCTCCTCCCTCTCTTTGCTCTCCCTCTATTTCCCCCACCCTCTCTTTTGCTCTCTCTCTCCCCCTTTCTTTTGCTCTCTCTCCCCCTCTCTCTCTCTTTCTCCCCTCTCTCTCTCCCCCTCTCTTTTGCTATCTTTCTCTCCCCTCTTTATTTTGCTCTTTCTCCCCCTTCTCTTTGCCTCTTGCTCTCCCCCTCTCTTTTGCTCTGTCTCTCTCCCCTTTTTTTGCTCGCTCTCTCCCCCCTCACTCTTTTGCTGTCTCTCTCCCCTCTCTCTTTTGCTCTCTCCCCCCTCTCTTTTGCTCTCTCTCTCCCCTCTCTTTTGCTCTCTCTCTCCTCTCTTTTGCTCTCTCTCCCCCCTCTTTTGTTCTCTCTCCCCCTTCTTTTGCTCTCTCTCCCCCCTCTGATTTGCTCTCTCTCCCCCCTCTTTTGCTCTCTCTCCTCCACATCTTTTTGCTCTCTCTCCCACCTCTCTTTTGCTCTCTCCTCCCACTTTTGCACTCTCTCTCATGACCATGCCCCCTCCGCCCAGCCACTCCTCCTCCAGTCCAGCCACGGTCGCTCCCACCACATAATCTACCAGTCAACCCTGCCCCAGCCACGCCCACCCCCATCCAGCCCCGTACCCTCCCGCCCACTAATATCGCAGCAGACAGCAGATCAGGTGTGTTTGTCTAAGGCCAGGTATGTTTGTCCTCATGCTGTCTCTACTGTGCATGACAGCTTCAGACAAACACACTTAGCCTTTTATATTATAGGATGAATAATGCATAAATATGCTTTTTATGTGTTTTCATCTACTTAACTGCAAAAGGCTCCAATTCACTTATATAAGTATAGCTATATATGTGTACATATGTATTTATGTGTTTAAAGGGACATAATACTCATATGCTAAATCACTTGAAACTGATGCAGTATAACTGTAAAAAGCTGACAGGAAAATATAACCTGTGCATCTCTATGTAAAAAAGGAAGATATTTTACCTCACAATTTCCTCAGCTCAGCAGAGTAAGTTCTGTGTAAAAAGTTATACTCAGCTGCAACCCAGCTGCAGGTAAATAAAAATAAAAAATGAAGAAACGAACAGCAGCCAATCAGCATCCACAGTGCTGAGGTCATGAACTCTTTTACTGTGATCTCATGAGATTTCACTTAATTCTCATGAGATTTCATTGTAAACTTCCTTAAGATGAATAGTGAAATAAGATGAGAGTGCACGTAAGCTCGCTGCTTCCGCTGTCCCGGGACAGACATACTAATTTGCTGCTTAGAACTGAAGTCCTTTACAATGGGATGTAGCTACTGAGAAACTTTTGAGGTAGAATATCTTTCTTTTTTACATAGCGATGTTCAGGTGATATTTTCTAGTCAGCTTTTTACAGCTGTGCTGCATCACTTTCAAGTGTTTAAACATTTGGGTATTATGGCCCTTTAAATGTGTATATATGTCAGTAAATACATATACATCTTTAGATGTTTAGATTAAAGCTCTTTGTCTGACTTTTTTTTTTCTAACATCTTAGACATCATATATTTGAGTGCTTATAAGTTTTTGTGGAATCATTACAAAAGTGTATTTTGTAATGTATTTTTTATGTGTTATGTGACTTTTTTTTGTTTTGCGAAACAGTTAACCAGAGCTCTGAGGTTGCACTAACCCAACACATGTTAACTTAAATTCCGCTCTAGTTATTGCATTTACTTTCCACTTGTAATACGAGCATAAAAACTGATGCAAGCAATTGTTTGTGATCCAGGCCATATTAAATATAATATATATCTATTATTGAAATAAATGTTTAAAAAGTGTTTTAAAGAGATATGGTACATGACAAGGTGTTTGGCAGGGAAACGCTCAAAGGTGTATAGTAAGCAGAAGCAGAGGCGTAACTAGAAACCACAGGGCCCAGGTGCAAGAATCTAAGAAGGGCCCCGCCACCCCCCCCACCCTCCCAAAAAATAACAGTGAATTTGATACATATCTTTTTTTTTTTTTTTTTTTTTTACATTTAACACAGAAAAAAAAATGTGAATCAGATTACATGTCTGCAAAAGGAGGTACCCTGTGTCCACAGTCTGTGAGATGGTCTGACCCCCTATTACTGTATATAGTGACACTTTTTAACCCACCATTACTGTATATAGTGAGTCAGTGACACAGTCTGTAATCTGTCGGTGAGATGGCTGGCCTGACCATACCCGCCCTAGTACTTTATAAAGTGACCACAGTAGTCTGTGACATGGTCCAGCCCCCCGTACTGTATATAGTGGTACTGTATAGACTGAAACCGTTTACCCCCCCCCCCATGCTGTAGTAACAAGGTCTGTAATTTGCTGGTTCCACAAACATACACACACACACACAAACACACATACATGCATAAATACACACACAGTCACATACATACACACACACACATAAACACCAATGGGTAAAACAGAAACAATAACCCCTGTAGTCAGAGACACTAGTGAAGCATCTTGTCACACTAACATGATATCAGTGCAGGTCAACATTTTTTATTGTAAATTTTTTTTTTTTTTTTTTTAAAGCTGGTCCCCCACCTGCAATTGCGACCGCTGCACCCCCTGTAGTTTCGCCCCTGAGCAGAAGTACTCCACACTAAGTACAAACCCAAAATCCAAGATGCTGAAAGTAAAACATCAAAGCTTTATTAAAAGTCCATAGCTAAAAGCATAGGACCCATAAAAACATGCACAAAGGCAATTAGATGCAAGTTATACGCATTTCGGGCTGCACCCAGCCCTCGTTAACAAGGTGTGTGGCTCTAATGGGATTAACCCTTTTATAGCCAATAAAAAAAATATCACAATCAGTATTAAAAAGATATACCCTTCTTTTTCAGTGCAATCTACTTTAATGTATACATTATTTGAATAGCCAATAGAATAAGAGCTACTGTAATTCTATTGGCTGATTCAAATAGCCAATAGAATTACAGTAGCTCTTATTCTATTGGCTATTCAAAGCCAATAGGAATTCAATAGCTAATAGAATTAAAGTAGCTCTCATCCGATTGACTGATTTGAATTTGAAGGCTCAAATCAGCCAATAGGAATTCAAGGGACGCCATTTTTAATCGCATACCTTGAATTCCTATTCAGTGTACGGCGGAGATCGTATGAAGAGGATCCTCCACGCTCCATGGCTCCGGTCTTCAGTTCCAGTGTCGCCGATCTTCAGTTCTAGCATCGCCGGTGTTCAGTTCCAGAGTGGACGGTCTTCAGCTCCGCGGTCATCGGTCTTCAACTCCTCCGCTCCGCGCCGGCTGGTTCCTGGAAGAAGAAGATGTCGCCGCTTGGAAAAAGACTTCACCGCCTGGAACAGGACCTTCTCCAACGGTCTTCAGGACAGGTAAGGAGCACTTGGGGGTTAGACTTAGGATTTTTTAAGGGAAGATCAGGTGGGTTTTAGAGTAGGGGTGTGTGGGTGGTGGGTTGTAATGGGGGGGTTGTTCTTTATTTTACAGGTAAAAGAGCTGATTACTTTGGGGCAATGCCCCGCAAAAGGCCCTTTTAAGGGCTGGTAATAGAGCTGATTACTTTTTTAATTTAGTTTAGGGTAGGGAAATTTTATTATTTTGGGGGGCTTTTTTATTTTATTAGGGGGCTTAGATTAGGTGTAATTAGCTTAAAATTTTTGTAATTTAGTGTTTGTTTTTTTGTAATATAGTTTAGTGTATTTAATTGTATTTTAGTTGAGTTAATTGTAGTTTATTTAATTAATTTATTGATAGGGTAGTATTAGGTGTAATGGTAACTTAGGTTAGGTTTTATTTTACAGGTAATTTGGTAATTATTTTAACTAGGTAGCTATTGTACCTAGTTAAAATAAATACAAAGTTACCTATAAAATAAATATAAACCCTAAAATAGCTACAATGTAATTATTAATTATATTGTAGCTATCTTAGGGTTTATTTTATAGGTAAGTATTTAGTTTTAAATAGGAATAATTTAGTTAATAATATTAATATTATTTAGATTTATTTAAATAATAATTAAGTTAGGGGGTTTTTGGGTGTTAGGGTTAGACTTAGGTTTAGTGGCTAATATATTTAATATAGGTGGCGGCGGTGTAGGGGGCTCAGATTAGGGGGTAATAAATTTAATATAGGTGGTGGCGGTGTAGGGGGATCAGATTAGGGGATAATACATTTAATATAGCTGGCGGCGGTGTAGGGGGATCAGATTAGGGGGTAATACATATACTGTAGGTGGCGGCGGGGTCCGGGAGTGGCGGTTTAGGGGTTAAAAACTTTCTTAGGGATTGCGGCGGGGAATTGCGGTTGAAAGGTAGATAGACATTGCGCATGCGTTAGGTGTTAGGTTTTATTTTGCAGGCAGTTTAGGGAGTTCCAGGGCTCCAATACTCAGCGTAAGGCTTACTACCCCTGCATTTTGTGGCGAGGTGAAAATGGAGTAAGATTTCTCCATTTTCGCCACGTAAGTCCTTACGCTGTATATTGGATACCAAACTGCACGGGTTTTGGTATATCACTCTATGGGCCAAAAAACTACGGCCGAAGGGTGAAATATACAAGCGTAACTTCTAGGTTACGCCGTATATAGGATACCAAACCAGCGCAAAATTTGGTGTCGCCGGCTTTTGCGGGCAACGCTGCATATCGGATCGGGCCCCTAGTGTTTCGATGAAAAATCCAAAACACTTTACTCTGTTCTAAAAAATCTCTCCCTGTCATACCCCCTAGTTTTGGTATGAAATTAATTCCTTGTAATTGTACTAAATTTACATTTGCTTTATAATTATTTCCTAAGTGTCTATCAACAGGGGTTTTAGTGTCAGCATCCCCAATGGATCTCAAGTGTTCCAAGAACATATCACTCTCTCAAAGGTCTCATGGTATGCCCGACATACTGCTTGTGGCAAACATTTTAGGTCAGAAGATAAATAATCACCTAGATTACAATTTTGGCATTCGTGTTTTAACACTGAAAAAATGGCCATTTCAGCGTTAAAACAGCAGCGCAGCCATTATGAGTCTTGTCGTTATAGCTGTACCGCAAGCCTTTTAGCCTGTAACGCAATTTCAGTCCCGTACTTTTTGCATAGGATTTCCATAGCGCTGCCATTATGAGTTTTGCGGTGAGGCTAAAAAGCTTGCTTTACACCCTATAACGACATGTTTCTCAATCTGAGACCAGTAGTTATGAGTTTTACGCAACAAAACTGTTACAGAAAACTCATAACTAAAGTGTTTCAAAGTACACTAACACCCATAAACTACCTATTACCCCTAAACCGAGGCCCTCCCACATCACAAACACTCTTTTAAATGTATTAACCCTTAATCTGACGCTCCTGACATCGCCGCCACTAATACAATTTATTAACCCCTATTCTGCCGCTCCCCGACATCGTTGCCACTATACTAAAGTTATTAATTTCTAAACCTCTGACCTCCCACATCACTGCCACTAAATAAACCTATAAAACTCTAAACTGACTGCCCCCCACATCGCCAACAACTAAATTAAACTATTAACCCCTAAATACTGGATGTCCTAGAGGACAAGAAAAAAGAGAGGCGCTCTTGGTGCAGCAAGTCCCAACCAGCATATAACAACTATCAGCAATAGGGATAGAATACTCACAAACAAACATGCACATGCAGTGCAATGATGGGCGGACCGAAACTTCAGAGCCGTTCGGCTGACTCCCCAATGGCGGATCAGCTTGGTGATGATATAGGACTTTCTACGAGTATTGAGACTTTTTTTCAAAAAATTTTTTATACATTGTTATACATCTTATTATTATCATCATTGTATTTGTGTGTTACTAATATTGATTATACAATATTTTCAGGTTTTTGTTGTTTTCTATAATATACATAGTTTGTGTTGTAGTGGATTGGCGCACCTCTGGTTTTTGGGAAGCACAGGAGTTGTACTCTGCTTATCCCATACATTTTCTATTAACCCCTAAACCTAAAACCCCCCTAACTTTAAACTAAAATTACAAGATCCCTATACCCCTACACTCCAACCTCTGACCTCCCACATCACTGCCACTAAGTAAACCTTTAAAACCCTAAACTGACAGCCCCCCACATCGCCAACAACTAAATTAAACTATTAAACCCTAAACCTAACAACCCCCTAACTTTAAACTAAAATTACAAGATCCCTATCTTAAAATAAATAAAAACTTACCTTGGAAATTAAAAAAAAACTAAATTTAAACTATAAATTAAACTAACATAACTAGTATATTAAAATTAAAATAACTATCAATTAAATAAATTAAATTACTCATTAAAAAAATTAACACTACTACAAAAATTAAATCTACAGTTACAAAAAATTTAAAATACTAAATTACAAAAAAAATTAAAAAAATACTAAATTACGAAATATAACAAACAAAATTATCCAAAATAAAAACAATTACACCTAATCTAATAGCCCTATAAAAATAAAAAAGCCCCCCCAAAATAAAAAAACCTAGTTTACAATAAACTACCAATAGCCCTTTAAAGGGCCTTTTGTAGGGCATTGACCTAAAGAAATAGTCTCTTTTCCCTGAAAAAAATACAAAGACTACCCCCCCACCCAACACTAAAACTCGGCTAAGGTTTTGTTTTTTAGTATTTTTTAATTTTTTGTAACTGTAGATTTAATTTTTTTAGTAGTGTTAGGTTTTTTTAATGAGTAGTTTAATTTATTTAATTGATAGTTATTTTAATTTTAGTATAATAATAATAATAATAATAATAATGTTAGTTTAATTTATAGTTTAAACTTAGTTTTTTTTTAATTTCCCAGGTAAGTTTTTATTTATTTTAAGATAGGGATCTTGCAATTTTAATTTAAAGTTAGGGGGTTGTTAGGTTTAGGGGTTAATAGTTTAATTAATAGTTTAATTTAGGTTTTTGCGATGTGGGGGGCTGGCGGTTTAGGGGTTAATACGTTTATTTAGTGGCAGTGATGTGGGAGGCCAGAGGTTTAGGGGTTAATAACTTTATTTAGTGGCAACAATGTCGGGGAGCGATGGAATAGGAGTTATTATCTTTTTCATAGTGTGGGGGATGTTGAGGTGGGGGAATAGGGGTTAATAACTTTAGTACAATGGCGGCGATATCAGGAGCGGCAGATTAGGGGTTAATAGATTTGTTTTGGTGGTGGGGATGTCGGGAACGGCAGATTAGAGGTTAATAAGTTTATGTAGATGTCGGTGATGTCAGGGGCAGCAGATTAGGGGTGTTTAGACTTAGGGTTTATGTTAGGGTGTTTAAACGTAACTTTTTTTTCCTCATAGACATCAATGGGGTTGCATTACGGAGCTTTTCATTCCGCAAACGCAGGTGTTAGGTTTTTTTCTAACACTTTCTCCCCGTTGATGTCTATGGGGAAAGCGTGCACAAGCACATCAAAGCAGCGCTTGTATTTTGTGCGGTATGGAGCTTAACGCAACCATATCGCACGCACAAGGTGACTTTTTCAAAACTCGTAATGGCAGGGTGAAATAACGCAACCTTGGTTGCGTTCGTTTTGCACACTCTATAGCGCAAAACTTGTAATCTAGGTGAATGTGTGTTGTATAAAAATGTATATGACTCTTAATTTTAAAATTTGAACATGTTGCTGTGGAGTTAAATATCTACCCTTCTTTAACATACTGACACGGTTTGCATCTTCTGGCTCTGCATTGAAAGCAAACCTTCCTTGTTGAAAGCCTCATGGGATTAACATCTGCTTTTGGTAACATATATGGTGCTAGTAAAAATGTGTTTTGCCCTTTTGGACACAAAACTGTAACCAACAGATAGGGGCTACTTTAGAACCGAATCCTCATATAATATGGGTAAACATTGATTTATGATGTTGCATATCTTATGGTAATCACTACTAAAGCTCGTCACAAAGCATGGTTTAGAACTATTCTTTCTATTTTTAACCTTTTTATTATATTTTCTCCATTTATACTGCAAAGTAACTGAAGGGGCATTTTAATCACTTTAGCACAACTCTGATTCAGAATGTATATATACAGTATGTGTGTATATTTGTATATGTTTATGCACATTTGTCTATAAATGTGTATGTATGTGTACATATGGATGTGTATATATACACATATATACATACGCACATACAAATATACACACACACATACTGTGTGTATATATATATATATATATATATATATATATATATATATATATATATATATATATATATATATATATATATATATATATATATATATATATAAAAAACATATCATATTAGATGTGGTTAAAAGAAGATAAGATGTCCATTGAGTTTAACATTTACAGATCCTCTGAGATCTTTTTCTATGATAAAAATGCACCAAGTGAAGTGAAGTGACAATGATACAAAAGTAACAATGTGTAACTTGCAACACCAGTCAGTGTAAAATTAAAAATTATATATATTTTTTTTCAGTACACATTAAAAATGCCATAGGTATAAAAGCACTTGTACAGGAAGAAAAACTTTGTTACACAGCACGTAGCTGATCATAACTTGCTGCAGGTGAAGAGGCTGCCATAAATCCGGTTTGGTTTTGCGGTGAGTGCAGGTTCTTTGTCCGCTACTATTTATTTGCATAATTAGCCGTAGCACTGTCACTGCTTACTTATACCTCCGGTCCTATAGCCTGAACCGTGAGTTCATTGTCCTGCAAGACGCGCTATTGCTGCTGCTGTTGTTTTCATCTTTATACAGTCTATCATACAGTCTGCTTTCTTCCTTCTGGCATTGTGGGATGCTTGTCACATTGCACTTTATATTGCTACAACACCATACCTGGATTATACATCCCAGAATCCAATCTGCATGTATTATTGGGACTTATCTTTATTTGTGCAATTGGCACACTGTGTTATTAAGTCATAATCATCTTAACACAGCTTTACTGGGAAACTGTGAACTTTTTTCTGTTTATATTATTTTTCTGATGCTTGCCTGACAGCACCTTTCACAGTTTTTCATAATTACAAGGGCTCATTACACATTTCCCATGGAAGATCCACAGTTTTACTCTTTGATGCCCTTATCGGCAAGGGATTATCCAGACACTGATATTACAAAAATATTTTCTACAGATAAAGTAAATTATACACTGTCTGTTTTATTTGATGAATGGAAAAGCTCCTTATTAAGTAGCATAGACTATAGTGGGACATATGGACTATGGAAACATATGTTAAACTCAAGATTATCCCTAGTGGTCTGCGACTAAATACATTTCCTACCTTTAAGGTCACTGATTTGGACTTAATAAACTCTTGAAATTGCATACTCTCTGAATGTTCCATGCGTTTAATGGCCTTGCTTAATTCGTACAAATTGCAATTGTTGAATGCTGTAAGAGAAGAAATTGCCCTCTTACAGGCAGAGATTAATAATAGATTGGCTGATACTAATTTTCCTAGGTTTAATGTTATACTTAGAAGTGGTGTGGCAGAAGCCAAACAATTAGTCCTTGAAACTAAACACACTAAGTTTATCAGGGATCAGTCAGACTACACGAATAATAGTGTTTATATTTGGAGACAATCAGAAAGAAGTTCATCAAGAAGAAATTACAATAGGAGCAGGTCCAGGAATAGACGTAACAATAGTAATGAAAAGATTGGACAGTCAGATCAAACGCTAAACACTAAAAAGGTTACTTATTTAGATAGTGAATTTGAATCTGGTGATGAAAGGGGACCCTCGGGGGGGGGGGGGGGGAGGAACAACAGAGAAGCATCCTAAAAACATCTCATATACCTATTGAGACACAAGCATTTGATATACAAGCCTTGAACCAACAACAGGTAGTTAGACCTAAGGACACACAACACACCTCTAATGTCACAAATTCTAAATATATTTATATCAGTGACACAATGCCTGGTGCACATGCACAGTGGTCCAATGTTTCTAATGAAGATATGAGAATTCTGGTGCAGGTTTTTTGCCTTCCCCCACAAAAAACAGGGATAGGTCCAGGCACACAGGGTGGACAAGACCGGTATCAGTTGAAAGGGAACAGAGGGAAACAAAAATACAAATAAACAACAATGTAGTAAATATATCTAATCACACTCTAACACCTTCCCAACTATCTGTTCTAAGTTACAGTCTAAATTTTTCACCCACTAATAATTTTGACATCTTTAAAACACTTCTAGATGTCAATAAACTCATTTGGGACATCACACTTAATAAGTATTACAACACATTGGTAATATAGAATCTCCCAGCAGAGAATCTATTACTAATACAAAAACCTCTTCTAATAAATTCTCTTTTAAAGAAGCCTGTGATACACTGACACTTGAACACCTCTGGAGAGAAAGTACTGAAGATACTAACCCCCAATTGATAAACTCTTATGGAGGTTTTAGAAATCCTTCAAATTTCTATCCCATACAACATAGGGGACAGACACTAGAAACCTTCTTCAAGAGAGTTGAATGTGACCTTTTAAAACTTAAGTCCACTAATCGCTACACTAAACCTAACCTAACTAGGCAAGAAAAACTAGCTCTAGATTAATTGAGCTCTAAAGAAGACATAGCTGTGCGCTCAGCGGACAAAGGTGGTTTTATTGTTGTTCTAAATAGAGCCGATTATGTTAAAAAAGCCTTCCACCAATTGAATGACACTGACAACTATGTCAACTTGCCTATGGATCCAACTAGAGCTTTTCAGAGAGAATTACTTAGTATCTTGGACGATGGATTGGAGGATGGACACTTTAATATCAAAACATTTGAGTTCTTCTGTGTTAATCATCCCATTGTGCCCATCCTCCACCATCTGTCCAAGATACATAAGTCTCTCACTGAAATCAAAGGACGTCCCATAGTTAGTGGGATAGGCCCACTGACTGAACATGTATCCCAATGGATCGATAGTATCCTCCAGCCATTTGTGGTTTCACTGTTTGGTTACCTTGGTGATACCAAACATGTGATAAACACACTTGAAGGCATGGATTGGGATGATTCATTCAGATGGACCACAATAGATGTTATAGCCCTGTACTCCTCTATCCCACACAAAGAAGGTCTTGAAGCTATAGCTTTCTTTTTGAAACAACATTCAAATTTCACTGATGATTTTCAATCGTATATTCTAAAACTACTCAGGTATTTACTCACCCACAATTATTTCAAAATTGAGGGACAGTTCTATCTCCAGAGATGGGGGACAGCTATGGGGGCGAAATTTGCCCCCTCCTATGCCAACCTATTTATGGGTTGGTGGGAGCTGTCCCACATCTATGGAGATAGTAACCCCCTAAGGCATCTGGTCCATTATTATGGACATTATATAGATGACCTTTTGCTCATTTGGTTGGGTGATGATTCTGACTTTTCAGAATTTATGAACTATTTGAATAGTAACAAAATTGGCATCCGGTTCACTTCTGAACTACAAAGAAACGTGATTAATTTTCTCGATATTTCTTTATCAGGAACCAGAGATGGAAAAATTATTACTAACATCTATAGGAAGCCTACAGCAGGCAATGCATTATTGCACGCTAAAAGCTGTCACCCTCGACATATACCCTTTGCAGTGGCAAAGGGTCAGTTTGTCAGAGTTAAGAGGAACTGTACCCTTGATAAAACGTTTCAACAACAGTCTAAAGACCTTAGTACAAGATTGAAACAGAGAGGTTACCCTGAACAAGTAATTCACAAAGCGGAGAGACAAGTCCAAAAAATTAATAGGACTGACCTAATTCAAGACCAAACTAAGACATCTCAACATTCAGACACTACTTTTCAAGGGGTAACATTTGTTACAGAAGTCAGTGCACAATACCCAGAGATCTGTAAGATCATTGAAAAACACTTTAATTTTTTATCGGCTGATGATAAACTTGAAAAATGTGTTAATGATGGGTTACGCTGCTCCTATAGGAGAATGAAAACACTGGCTAATTCTCTATCTCCTTCTTCATTGCCCGAGCAAAGTAAACCGGTTAGCTCTTGGCTTACACAAAAGGGACTTTTTTTTTACAAGTGCAGACAGAAGTGCCGAGTGTGTGAGTATATCACAGTATCTAACATATTTAAATCAGAGGTCACTGGGGAAACTTTTCCTATTAATAGTTGCTTGAAATGCACTACAACCTATGTGATATACTTACTCACCTGCACACTCTGTCACCTACAATATGTAGGTCTCACTACAAATGAGGTTAAAGTCCACATTAGAAACCACTTGTCCACTATACAAACAGGACAAGCTAGTACCCCTTTTTGCACGTTGGCATGACAAAAGTGTCAGTTCTTTGAGGTGGCAGGCCATTGAGAGGGTTACATGCCCTCCCAGAGGTGGTGATCGTGAACAGTTGCTGCGGAAGAGGGAGATGTATTGGATCTTCAGACTCCAGACAAGGGTACCTTCTGGTTTAAATTCTAAATATGATTTAATTAATTTTTGGAGGTAATGTTTTTATATGTATGTTTCTGTATACATCAGTATACATTTTGATACATATATATTTTCAATCCTGGATCTTTTGTTTTCTGTTTTTTGCTTTTGTTTTTGTAATTTTGCCTAAAATTTATACTTAAATTCAGTTTTAAATTTAAATTTGGATAAATTTGTATCCATGGTACACATCTGCCTCTTTCGCAGCATGTGTGTTTGTGTATGTGCACACGTGTTAATATGTGCGCTTTATATCTATGGCGCTGATTTATTTCAGCATATATGACCATCTTTTGTTAAATGCAATCGTATATGCGTATTTACATTTAGAAAACTGATTTAAAATCAGCTGTTTTGGTCACATATGTCTAGTTTACGCGTTCATTTGTTTATTTATCTATTCAATTTTGATGTTTTGCATATTATCATATTAGATGTGGTTAAAAGAAGATAAGATGTCCATTGAGTTTAACATTTACAGATCCTCTGTGATCTTTTTCTATGATAAAAATGCACCAAGTGAAGTGAAATGACAATGATACAAAAATAACAATGTGTAACTTGCAACACCAGTCAGTGTAAAATTAAAAATGATAATTTTCTTTTTTCAGTACACATTAAAAATGCCATAGGTATAAAAGCACTTGTACAGTTACAAGCCAAAGACAGCTGGTGTGTTTCAGCTGTTAAGCTGTAGCCATAGCCTCAAATGTGATACATAAATGCCTATCTATTATATGAAATAATCCATAACCTTCAATTCTTGAATTCTGTGTTTAGCCAAAAATATATCTAATCCCTTGTTAAAGCTATCTATTGTATTAGCAATTACTACCTCCTCAGGGCCTCTTATTTTATTCTTGCCATTATCCTTGGTCCAATATAGCTTTATGCTTTACCTAATCATGTTATTTTCATACTGGAAAGGTTTGGATTGGCCTACCAGGACACCAGAATACTTCCTGGTGGGCTGCAGCAACTGGGGCTGGCCAGCTAATGAGGATATGCAACTGTATCATCTCTATTCTTTTCTCCTCTGACCTAAATGTTTAAAGTCACAAAGTTTCCCCTTGTAAGTTTTATTTCCTAGATGATGTACCATTTAGTATCCCTTATTTTAATGGTTTCTAGCGTCTAGTCAATTCACACTGAGACAGAGTAATACTCTCTTTTGAGTGTCTTCTCCAGATCACATTATTGATAATAATTTTCACACTAAGTTATGGAAGATATTGGATTGTAGTGTGCCTATATATCAACAATCTGGCATTTGTTTTACAAAGTAATATAATTTAATTTTGTTAAAAATATTGGTGGAGGGGGGGCGTGTGATTGGTCGCACTTCATGAAGCTCCCTGAATTTTCCCCAACAACTCACTTACAATTTAAGAAGATCAAACCCATTTTACCCCCATACTCACATTATTTGAATACATTATAATGAGGCAAATCCGACATGTGATAATGATCTCATCTGGACCTTCAGGGATGTAATCCAGCCTATTGGGAACATAAGCAGAAGTCTACAAGCAAGCTCTAAACCCCCCCCCCCAGCCACCCGGGTTAGAGCGGCTGAAAAATTGAGACCACATTACATCTCTGAATCTGAACATGGAGGGGGACCATCACTCATTGATACAAGCACTTCTTATGAAGCTGGATTTGCAGTTGAGTAGCAGCTTCCAATACCTCATGCATACCATCAGAGTCACTTGCGAAAGACTGTCACCACACAGAATCTCCAGCCACTGCAAATACTTACTATCTCATAGTAGACAACAATTGGATCAGCTTCTTACAGGCTTGTGAGACAGAAGAGCAGCATAATTCTACATCACTCAAGAGCCAACCTGCTTTCACCAACTCTACCACCATTGCACAACCAGGGAGACCCCACACAGGAACTTCACTAGCTAGAACTCAGGATGGTGCGAGTGGCCTCCTGATAATCAATAACTTTAAAGTTTGGAACATTAGCGGTCAGACCCCAGCTGAGCAAGAAAGGGATGAAGGACAATATGTTTGTAGCTATAAGAGGCAAAACAACAGAAGCTTTGAGATGCAGGTCGATCCAGGTTCAGGGCCCTAGGGCAACCTAAGGAGTAAATCTAACTGCTCAGTGGCGACTCATACCCAAACCAACCCAGACTTTATTGCTGCTCCGCATTCCACAGCATGCAACCACTTTATCATCACCGGAGTGGTTTAAGCAGAGATGACCATAAAGCCCATCTCAGCTATTTTATGTTTGAAATGTTGAGATATGTTGTACCAGCCTTTTTCTTTATATATGCACAGATGGTTTTACTTATATGCATATAGGTACATATTTGCCCTATTATAGGCCCTTACATATTCGATGAAGCTGTGTTTCCTAATTCAACACCCTTAATTGTCAAAAATGACACATTCTTGATATCATTGCTTTTTCTTCAGTGCATTACTAGATAGCCAAATATCCCCCTTATACACCTGATTTGTATGATGGTAATCTATTTTTTATACTAATGGCATATACCAAGACACCCTATAGACAGCTCAGGGTGATATCCGTACACATATTGAACATCCACCTGTATCCCTGCAGCGTGAATCAGTTTAATTTTCATTTCTCAAGCGTATTACGAGTTAAAGAAAACATGATTGTTTGAGCACAATCGCCATTTACGCTAGAATGATTACCGCAACTTCAGAACTGTGGTTAACAGTTCGCGAAAATAAGGTGTTAGGAAAAAAAAGGCAGGCAAAGGGCTTTAACATAGAGATACATACATACACCAGTGACGTGCGGTGATGTCAGAGGCTGGTGAGGCACTGCCTATAATACGTCTAAGAAACACATATATGAACCCAACAGAGGCAGCTTAAATTTACAGTTAAATTGGCAGGTTGCAGGTCCAATTAACTGCTAATATTAAATTTGCTTCATTCTCTTGGTATCCTTTGTTGAAGTATATGCAGCAATGCACTACTGGGTGCTACACATATATGTACACACACATATACAGATATCAGGTTCTTATCAGGGATTTTTTTATCAACCAGGGGCGAGATTACATATGCGGCGTAGCCTGCAAAAGCCAGAGACACTTGTTTTTAGTCCGGTTTTGCAATCACATATATGGTGCTGCATATAAATATGCCATGTATATTTCACCTGTCGCCCGCTATTTTTAATCTCATAAGCTAATATAGAAATGCGTCGCAAACCGGTATCACATATTCAGTGCAAGGACTTATGCGACAAAAATGGAGACATTTTACTCCATTTTCACCTCGCCACACATAGGCCAGCGCAGCAAGTCTTGCGCTGAAAATGTAAGCACAGTAACCCCCAGAATATAATAATTAACACCTAAAGCATGCACAATATCTATCTACCTGTCAACCGCCAACCCCCACCACAAGAACTAATAAAACTGTTGACCCCTAATCCGCCATTCACCCACATCGCAATCTACCTAATAAAACTATTAACCCCTAACCTGCCATTAACCCACATCGTGATCTACCTAATATATGTATTAACCCCTAATCCGCCATTCACCCACAACGCCAACTACCTATCAACAGTATTAACCCCTAAACTGCCAACACCCCACAATGCAAATGTACCCAATTAACCCATTAACCCCTAAACTGCCAACCCCCCACATCGCAAATAACTAATTTAATTACTAAGCCCCCTAACCTAACACCCCCTAAATTAACACCAATTACATTAAATTAAAAAATTCTACATTACTATTAAAATAAAAAACCTAAGTTTAGAATTAATCTAAAATTACAAAAAATAAAAAATTCTACATTCACACAAAAAAATAAAAACAATTATCAAAAAAAAAAATTAAACCTAATCCCTATAAAAATAAAAAGCCCCCCAAATAATAAAACCCTAATCTAAACTAAACGACCAATAGCACTTAAAAGGGCCTTTTGTAGGGCATAGTTAATCAGCTATTTTGCCTCTAAAACAAAAAAATCCTAAAGGGGCATTTGTATGGGCATTGCCCTTAAAAGGGCATTTAGCTCTTTTACAAGTGCCCATTAAATCCCTAATCTAAAAAAAAAAAAACACCAAAAAAATTAAAAAAGCCTAATTCTAACCCCCAAATAGGTACTCATGGTTCCTGAAGTCCGGCAGCGAAGCCATGTTCTAGGCGGTGAAGTCTTCTTCCAAGGGGCCGATATCTTCTTCCAAGTGGGAACCTCTTCTTTCTTCACCCAGGACCAAGCCGGCGCGGAGTGGAGTTGACTGCGGAACTGAAGGTCGGTGACCGCTGAGCCATGGAGCCAAAGGATCCTCTTTGTACGATCGTCGTTGTACACTGACTATTGAATGCAAGGTATGTGTTTAAATATGGCGTACCTTACATTCCTATTGGCAGAAAAAAATTAAATCAGCCAATAGGATGAGAGCTACTCAAATCCTATTGGCTGATTTGAATTAGCCAATAGGATTTAAGCTACTGATTCAGTAGGAATGTAAGGTATGCCATAGTTAAATGTGCACCTTGCATTCAATAGTCAGTGTACGGTGGCGATCATACGAAGAGGATCCTCCATGCTCCATGGCTCCGCAGTTGCTGGTCTTCAGTTCCAATCATCTCCGCTCCATGGAGGCTTGGTCCTGGATGAAGAAAGAAGAGGTTCCCGCTTGGAAGAAGATATCGGCCGTTTGGAAGAAGACTTCCCCGCCAGACATCAGGAACCGTGAGTACCTATTTAGGGGTTAGACTTAGTCTTTATCTATATTTTTTTGGGGAGGGGGTTAGATTAGGGATTTAATGGGCACTTGTAAAAGAGCTGAATGCCTTTTTAATGACAGTAAAAGAACTGGATGCAATTTTAAGGGCAATGCCCATACAAATGCCCTTTTAGGGGCAATTTGTAGTTTAGGTTTTTTCAGTGTTAGGTTTTTTTTTTATTTTGGGGGGTTTGGTGGGTGGGGGGGTTTACTGTTAGGGGGACTTAGTATTTTTTAGGTTAAAATAGTTGTTTGATAGGGCAATGTACTACAAAAGGCCCTTTTAAGGGCTATTGGTAGTTTAGTTTAGATTAGGGGGTGCTTTTATTTTTGGGGGGCTTTTTTATTTTCATAGGTATTAGGTTTAATTTTTGTATTTTTATAATTGTGTTTATTTTTTTCTGTGATTGTAGACTTTTTTATTCTTTTAATTTTAGATTAATTTAAACTTAGTTTATTTATTATTATTATACTTTATTTATGAAGTGCCAACATATTCCGCAGCGCTGTACAGGGAGTGCAGAATTATTAGGCAAATGAGTATTTTGACCACATCATCCTCTTTATGCATGTTGTCTTACTCCAAGCTGTATAGGCTCGAAAGCCTACTACCAATTAAGCATATTAGATGATGTGCATCTCTGTAATGAGAAGGGGTGTGGTCTAATGACATCAACACCCTATATCAGGTGTGCATAATTATTAGGCAACTTCCTTTCCTTTGGCAAAATGGGTCAAAAGAAGGACTTGACAGGCTCAGAAAAGTCAAAAATAGTGAGATATCTTGCAGAGGGATGCAGCACTCTTAAAATTGCAAAGCTTCTGAAGCGTGATCATCGAACAATCAAGCGTTTCATTCAAAATAGTCAACAGGGTCGCAAGAAGCGTGTGGAAAAACCAAGGCGCAAAATAACTGCCCATGAACTGAGAAAAGTCAAGCGTGCAGCTGCCAAGATGCCACTTGCCACCAGTTTGGCCATATTTCAGAGCTGCAACATCACTGGAGTGCCCAAAAGCACAAGGTGTACAATACTCAGAGACATGGCCAAGGTAAGAAAGGCTGAAAGACGACCACCACTGAACAAGACACACAAGCTGAAACGTCAAGACTGGGCCAAGAAATATCTCAAGACTGATTTTTCTAAGGTTTTATGGACTGATGAAATGAGAGTGAGTCTTGATGGGCCAGATGGATGGGCCCGTGGCTGGATTGGTAAAGGGCAGAGAGCTCCAGTCCGACTCAGACGCCAGCAAGGTGGAGGTGGAGTACTGGTTTGGGCTGGTATCATCAAAGATGAGCTTGTGGGGCCCTTTCGGGTTGAGGATGGAGTCAAGCTCAACTCCCAGTCCTACTGCCAGTTTCTGGAAGACACCTTCTTCAAGCAGTGGTACAGGAAGAAGTCTGCATCCTTCAAGAAAAACATGATTTTCATGCAGGACAATGCTCCATCACACGCGTCCAAGTACTCCACAGCGTGGCTGGCAAGAAAGGGTATAAAAGAAGAAAATCTAATGACATGGCCTCCTTGTTCACCTGATCTGAACCCCATTGAGAACCTGTGGTCCATCATCAAATGTGAGATTTACAAGGAGGGAAAACAGTACACCTCTCTGAACAGTGTCTGGGAGGCTGTGGTTGCTGCTGCACGCAATGTTGATGGTGAACAGATCAAAACACTGACAGAATCCATGGATGGCAGGCTTTTGAGTGTCCTTGCAAAGAAAGGTGGCTATATTGGTCACTGATTTGTTTTTGTTTTGTTTTTGAATGTCAGAAATGTATATTTGTGAATGTTGAGATGTTATATTGGTTTCACTGGTAAAAATAAATAATTGAAATGGGTATATATTTGTTTTTTGTTAAGTTGCCTAATAATTATGCACAGTAATAGTCACCTGCACACACAGATATCCCCCTAAAATAGCTATAACTAAAAACAAACTAAAAACTACTTCCACAACTATTCAGCTTTGATATTAATGAGTTTTTTGGGTTCATTGAGAACATGGTTGTTGTTCAATAATAAAATTAATCCTCAAAAATACAACTTGCCTAATATTTCTGCACTCCCTGTACATGGGTACAATTAATTTAAATAAAACAATGGTATTGAACTTGAGTACAATTAATTTAAACAAAACAATGATATCAAACTTGTAAGAGACATTTTTTATTTAATTGTAATTTAGTTTTTTATTTTAGGTAATTGGGGTTAATTTAGGGAGTGTTAGGTTAGGGGGCTTAGTAATTTAATTAGTTATTTGCATTGTGGGGGGTTCGCGGTTTAAGAGTTAATATATTTAATAGATTAATTGCGTTGTGGGGGGTTGGCGGTATAGGGGTTAATAGATTTATTAGGTTTATTGCGTTGTGGGGGTTTGGCGGATTAGGGGTTAATATGTTTACAAAATACTTTGTGATGTGGGGGTTAATAGTTTAATTAGTTAGACTGTGATGTGAGGGGTTTGCGGATTAGGGGTTAGACTTTTACGGGAGATTTGACATTTTTTTTTATTTTCTTAGGCGCCGGCAATTTCTAAAGTTCCATAAGTTACTGGCGACTCCAGAAATTTATATTTACACACTTAGTTTATGAGCTGCCGGCGGGGTTTATGTGGTTCCCCCGATGGGCAAGGCGAAATTACAGATGACTGCGCCGTATATGTAATCTTGCCCCAGATTTCTAAATGGAAATGTATAGTGATTTCCCCCTTAACCTATGTATTGAGGATTGATCTTATTATTTGTGTTTGTAGAACTGTTAAATTGAGGGAGAAGCTTGCAGGAAAAGGAAATAAGCTTGTCTGATCCAATTAGATATATTTTTCTACCTGCTTTAGTTAGTGCAGACTTTCTTTGCATTTGGCATAGCCCAAAAGTCCATCATTTTTTTTTTTTTACATTTGGAATTAATTGTTGAAAAACTGGTTACATCTTCATTCCAGAACAAATAATAGCAAGTGGATATAGTATCCCAGAGGTTTTTGTTTCCTGTATTTAACCAGGGCTCTGCTTTAGGGATGCATTAATTTCCACCCTAACCTAATATTTATTACACTTAAAGCTGAAGCGAATCTTAACCATCAGCAGTGGTGGCTGGTAAAGTTTTGAGTTGTTGGGGCAGCCACGATTAATAGACTTTTGCTTTTAATCAAACATCCATGGCCTTTATCCTGTACATTAAAGGGACATGAAACCCCAAAGGTTTCTTGCATGATTCAGGTGGAGGCGGAGCATACCATTTTAAACAACTTTCCAATTTAAATATTATTTTAAAATTTGCTTAATTTTCTTGGTATCCTTTGTAGAAGGAGCAGCAATGCACTACTGGGAGCTAGCTGAAGACATCAGTAAGCCAATGATGAGGCATATATGAGCAGCCACTAATTAACAGCTAGCATCCAGCTTTTGAGCCTACCTGGCTATGCTTTTAACAGAGAATACCAAGAAAACTAATACAATTGAATAACAGAAGTAAACTGGAATGTTGTTTAAAATTGTATGTTGTATCTAAATCGTGAGGGAACAATTTTGGTTTTATGTGCCTTTAAGTCCAGAACATAACATCTCAGAGCTCATGCATAAGCCAAACAACCCCTTTAAGTGGAAACAAGCCCAAACCTCCAACCAGGTGAAATATACAATTCATGTGCTGGGAATTTTGCTTCTTAAAGGACATTAGTAATTTTTTTTTAATTTGTGCATGAGAAATTATTAACTTTATTGAAAAGGATCTGTCAAGGTCTTGCATTCCACAAGATGAACTCCAGCCTCTCTGTGGGAAATATTATACTTTTCAGCATTAACTTACAGGAAAAGCAGGCAAAATAAGTAATGGAAGCACATTGCAAAGTTGTTTTATTATGCATAATTAGAAATGTTATGAGAAATGCCCCATTAAACTGGTGACTAAACAATTGAACCTGTTGTTACCACACGCTAATTTCACATTAGTGCAAGTGCCCACACTGCCTAATTGGCCCTTTAAGAAGCAAAATGTGTAAATGGAACATATTAAGAGAGTAAAAAATATTAAAACTGTTTACAATACTCTGTGTGTATATATATATATATATATATATATATATATATATATATATATATATATATATATATAAATATATATAATGAGTACACTGTACACTCACCTAGATTACGAGTTTTGCGCTAAACAGGGGGTGAAAATAATGCCAAAAAAGTTGCGTTATTTCACTCTCCATAGCGCTGCCATTACGAGTTACTGAAAAGCCTCCTTGTGCGTGCGATATGGTGGCATTAAAGGGACACTGAACCCAATTTTTTTCTTTTGTGATTCAGATAGAGCATGACATTTTAAGCAACTTTCTAATTTACTCCTAATATCAAATTTTCTTTATTCTCTTGGTAACTTTATTTGAAATGCAAGAATATAAGTTAAGATGACGGCCCATTTTTGGTTAACAACCTGGGTTGTCCTTGCTGATTGGTGGATAAATTCATGCACCAATAAAAAAGTGCTGTCCAGAGTACTGAACCCCAAAAAAAAAAAAGCTTAGATGCCTTCTTTTTCAAATAAAGATAGCAAGCGAACGAAGAAAAATTGATAATAGGAGTAAATTAGAAAGTTGTTTAAAATTGCATGCTTTATCTTAATTATGAAAGAAAAAATTTGGGTTCAGTGTCCCTTTAAGCTCTATACCGCACAAAATCCAAGGGCTGCTTTGACATGTTCGTGCACGCTTTACCCCATAGGCATCTGAAGTGCGGAATGAAAAATCTCTGTAACGCAGCCCCATTGATGTCTATGGGGAAAAAAGTTAAGTTTAAACCTAACACCCGAACATAAACCCAAAATCTAAACACCCCTAATCTGCTGCCCCAACATCACCGACACCTAAATAAAGTTATTAACCCCTAATCTGCCGCTACTAAATAAACCTATTAACCCTTAAACCTCCGGCACCCACATCGCCACTACTAAATAAACCTATTAATCCCTAAACCGCCAGCCCTCCACATCGCTAAACACTAAATTGAACTACTAACCCCTAAACCTAACACCCCCATAACTTAAAATTTTAATTACAATATAACTATCTCAAAATAAATAAAAACTTACATGTGAAATAAAAATAAACCTAACATTAAACTATAAATTAACCTAACATTACTATTCTAATAAAATTAAAAAATACTACCAATTAAAAAATCTAAATGACAAATTTAAAAAAACCTAACACTAAGAAAAAAATAAAAAAAATCTAAAATTACAAAAAATAATAAACACTAAATTACAAAAAATAAAAAACCACTAAGTTTACAAAAATAATAAACAAAATTATCAAAAATAAAAACAATTATACCTAATCTAATAGCCCTATAAAAATAAGAAAGCCCCCCAAAAATAAAAACACCTCCTAGCCTACAATAAACTACCAATAGCCCTTAAAAGGGCCTTTTGTAGGGCATTGCCCTAAGTTAAACAGCTCTTTTACCTGTAAAAAATACAAAGTCCCCCCAACAGTAAAACCCACCACCCAACCAACCCCCAAAATAAAAACCCTAACTTTAAAAAAAACCTAAGCTACCCATTGCCCCTAAAGGGGCATTTGTATGGGCATTGCCCTTAAAAGGGTATTCATCTCTTTCTCACTGCCCTTAAAAGGGCATTCAGCTCTTTTACAAAAGCCCAAAGCCCTAATCTAAAAAAAAAACAAACCCAAAATTTAAAAAAAAAATGTTTTAAACAGCCAATAGGATTTCAGAATCTCTCAGCCTATTGGCTGATTTGAATTTGAAGAATCAAATCACCCAATAGGAATGCAAGGTACGCCATTTTGAAACGGCTACCTTGCCATCAGTGTACAGCGCTGACCGTATGAAGAGGACACTCCATGCAGGATGGCTTCTAGGATAGCTTCACTCCACGCCGCTGGGATGAAGATAGAAGACGTCCCCGAGATGGATAAAGGTTTCGCCACCTGGATGAAGACTTCTCGCCCCCTGAATGAAGATGGATGTCCAGACTTCAGGAACTGTGAGTAAATATTCTGGTGTTAGTGCTAGCTTTTTTTTTTCTTCATTTTTTTGGGGTGGGTTTTTTTTAGATTAGGGCTTTGGGCTTTTGTAAAAGAGCTGAATGTCCTTTTAAGGGCAGTGAAAAAGAGCTGAATGCTCTTTTAAGGGCAATGCCCATACAAATTCCTCTTTAGGGGCAATGGGTGGATTAGTTTCTTTTTAGAGTTAGGTTTTTTTCTTGGGGGGTTGGTTGGGTGGTGGGTGTTACTGTTGGAAGGACTTTGTATTTTTTTTACAGGTAAAATAGCATTTAACTTAGGGCAATGCCCAACCAAAGGCCATGTTAAGGGCTATTGGTAGTTTATTGTAGGCTAGTGGGTGTTTTTTTATTTTTTATAGGGCTATTAGATTAGGTGTAATTGTTTTTATTTTTGATAATTTTGTTTATTATTTTTTGTAACCTTAGTGTTTTTATTTTTCGTAATTTAGTGTTTATTATTTTTTGTCATTTTCGATTTTTTTTATTTTTTTTGTAGTGTTAGGTTTTTTAAAATTTGTAATTTAGATTTTTTAATTGGTAGTATTTTTTTATTTTATTAGAATAGTTATGTTAGGTTAGTTTATAGTTTAATGTTAGGTTTATTTTTATTTCACAGGTAAGTTTTTATTTATTTAAATATAGTTATATTGTAATTTTAATTTAAAGTTAGGGGGTTGTGAGGTTTAGGGTTTAATAGTTTAATTTAGTGTTTTGCAATGTGGGGGGCCGGTGGTTTAGGGGTTAATAAATTTATTTAGTGGCGGTGATGTGGGAGGCCAGAGGTTTAGGGGTTAATAACTTTATTATAGTGGTGGAAATGTGGGAGGCCGGAGGTTTAGGGGTTAATAAATTTATTATAGTGTCAGCGATGTCGGGGAGCGGAAGATTAGGGATTAATATATTTAAATAGTGATGGTGATGTGGGTGGGTAGCAGATTAGGGGTTGTTAGGTTTATTTAATAGTCGTGATGAGGGTGGCAGCAGATTAGGGGTTAATAAGTTATAAATAGTGTTTGCGATGCAGGAGAAGGTGGTTTAGGGGTTAATAGGTAGTTTATGGGTGTTAGTGTACTTTGTACCAGTTTAGTTATGAGTTTTGTGAAACATTTTTGTTTTGCAAAATCCATAACTACTGGTCTCAGATGGCAATATTGATTGTGTTGGTATAGGCTGTAACGCAAGCATTTTAGCCTGAACACACAACCTGTAATACCGGTGCTATGAAAATCCCCCACAAAAATGTAATTTTTTTGAGTACGGAATGGACGTTGCCTTACAGGTTAAAATGCTTGCGGTATAGCTATACTGACACGACTCGTAATATGCGTTCCTGGCCATTACGCTGGAATGACCATTTAATCAGCGCCAAAAGCCATACCTCAACACTTGTAATCTAGCCGTGTGTTATGTTGATGAGTATATACCCTGATATTGACACGCAGTGAAGCATAAGGATCTTGAGGTTCTATATATTGATATTAAGCACTCAGTACCATATAATGATGCTTAGGGGCCTGACACTGATAACGAACACACTGCTCTGTAAAATGATGTTAGCATACTAAAGACCTGTATACTGATAATGTGTATGTTGCATTGTATAATGATGAGGAGGTACTCAACCCTGTAACAAGATGCATAGTGTAGGACAACTGGATATACTATATATGGGTAAAAAATAAATATATATATATATATATATATATATATATATATATATATATATATAAACACAACTTTAAATAGATATACCAGCTCAAATCCAATATGCAATTAACAAATAAGATAACTATGGATATCTAATGTATCCAGAGGTAATGTATCCAGAGGTAATGTATCCAGAGGTGCAAGGGGGCATTGAAGTAATAATCAATAAATGGAGAAAAGAAAAAAGAAGATAGAAAACATAAAGAAACCAGAACACCCTATGCCAGCACTATCTATAGATCATCTATAATGGGATACAGCAAGTCAAACACTAAGCATGGAGGTCCCTGATTAAATTAGTACAGATCACTCTCTCTAGTATAAACAGACTGATGTCTCTAAATGCAGATAACAAACATTATATTTATTAATTATTAAACAATTCATCTTATGCTTAAATTCAAAATAAGAGAATAAAGTGCATATGTGATAAAACAATGGTATATGATACCTATCTACCAATGGCCATTTGGATGATGTAATAAAATAAACCTATTATAGTGTAGGGGCTCATATAATCAATAGGGTAGATTGCTTCTCTTATCTAAAAGCCAGTACTGGCTTAATAAATTGAAGAAATTAAATATCAAAATGTCCCAAATAGAGTCCCTTAATGCAGTGTCCATAGAAATGAAGCAAAGCAAAGCAATTATGCAAGTCAGCAAGCAAGTATTCGTTCATCTTAGTTAGTCAGTTGTGACTTAAGTAAGCCTACCGCAACGGTGCTGGTTAGTTCATGCAAAAGATACAGGCAGTCTTAAATCTCATGGGTGCGGTGAGGCAGCAGACAGTGAGTGAGTTTTAGCACAGACCAGGGTAAGTCAGATATATGACAGATACATTCCCAGATCGCATCAAATATACCTCTTACAGGGTACAACCTACAGAGGATATAGCCCTCACCTAAGGGACCCTGTTAGTAGTGTCAAGAGAGGATCTGATCTCGCCGGTCTTCTTGATGCAACATCTACTGGGGTGATGCAGTCGCTGGAGAAATTGATGCTGGTCACTTAAGCTTCCATTCATTTGTGCCTCTAACCGCTCACTCCCAACAGCCGTCAACTTGTTAATGCTTCACTCCATGTATGGTACTTATGATATTTAAGTCACCCCCAAGGTAAAGTTGGTGCAAGGATCACTCGGCTGGCCTAGCTGAGAGTTTAAAGCTCAAACGCTACACACGTTTTGCCGCAGGGAGTATCATATTTCTTCATAGCGTAACATTTCCTACTGGATTGTATTCCCCTCCGGGAATTTAAGCAGTGTTAGGAAGTTCCAGATAGTCTACTTCCTGTATGACGTGTGGTCCTGTCAGCGGTATCAATGTTGAAAAATCATTTCAATCTTATACATAATAATTGTTTATATATATTGTAACCTTAAACCCTTATTAATTGCATACAGTAATTCACAGAGGCAATGGAATGTAGAACCTGAGAGAGAATCTGTATTGTATCCATAGCAATATCTAGCATTATGTCTGTTCTATGTGTACATTTTTATACCTAGGATGTAATCACTTATCTACTATGCTGCATATTCAATATATACTAGGGGCATATTTAAGTTATATATAATGCCATGCACGATATGTGCATTCTTGATATAAACTAATATCAACAACAATTCAAAATCCAAAAGCCAAATTATAGATTTGAACCTCAAATCACGATAGAAAGGAAGAATAGACACAGAACTAGAGCCAGAATCATGGTGTCTTCATCTAGAATTGATCTACTTTATTCTAAACACTATCGTTAGAATTATGTTTAGTGGAGGATTTGCCTAAAATGTTTCCATATTATTGATCTCAAAGGGGGAGGACTAATATACATCCTATATGGTATAGACACCTATTAGAGGAAAGGGGCACAATTTATTTCTTCATTTAGACCTTTAGTTTTAAGGGTATCCATGTTGTGGATCCATTTACATTCTACCTGTAATAGGTATTTGTCAAGGTCTTTCCCTCTTCCTTGCTGATCTTAGGATCTATAAGTTCTAGACCTACAGCTTTAAGCCCTATTGCAGAGCTGTTGTGACATTTAAAGAAGTGTCTCGCTACACTACTGTTTTTGCACTGTTCATTTTTAATGTCCCTTTTATGTTCTTTTACCCTGTCACTTAGCTCCCTGTAAGATTTCCTTACACAAAATAGGGGGCACGGCATGATACAGCATAGACCACACCTTCGCTTCTGCAATGTATATGTCCTTTTATATAGTGTGTTTTACCCTGGGCATCTGTAATTTTATTTCCTTTCTGGATGTTTTTACAGATATATTTGCCACATGGGAAATTACCATCTTTTTCTGATAGCTGTGTAACCAATTATGTTTCTGAGTTGGATTTCTGAAATGGCTGTGCACTAATTTATCCCGAAGATTAGGCGATCTCCTAGGGGTCATAAGTGGTGTTTCCCCCACTATTGTGTGCGTTGTGGGTTCTGTCATTAATATATCCCAATGTTTAGTAAGTATTGACCTGATATCCTTTTATTGATTATTAAATGTGGATATGAATCTTACTGTGTGGTGTGCAGGGGCAGTTTGTCATCCTTTTTATACAGGATTTTATCTCTGGGATTTTCTTTTACTCTACGATAATTTTGTTTAAGACTTTTGTGGGGATATCCTCTGTCTAGCAGCCTTTTTGTGAGTTTGCTGGCATGGAAATCAAAGAATTCCAGTGAGGAACAATTTATTTTATATCTAAGATACTGACCATATGAAATCCCCTTTGTCACTGAAGTGATGTGATGGCTATCTGCCCTTATTATGGTATTGGCTGACGTATCTTTTCTGAACAATTCGGTTTGGATGATCTAGGAAGGTGATATAATCCTCCCTCCAATCATATGTACATTTTAAATTGAAATAATTTTCTATCATTAATCTAATTAATTCTTCTAATTCCTTCACTGTTCCTTGCCACATGACTAAAATGTTGTCTATGTATCATGCCCATAAACTTATTTTTTCTTCATATTCTGATAGTGTATTTCTTATGTGGTCTACCTCCCTTTTCCCCAGATACAAACAAGCATATGTGGGGGCACAGCTTGCCCCCATTGCTGTTCCTAGTATCTGACGGTAGAATTTGTTATTGAAAATGAAAAAAAAAAATTCCAGAATAAATTGTAGTAGTTCTAGAGTAAAATTGGAGTGTGCTGTATATTCAGTGCCTCTCTGTTCTAGATAATATCTACACGCCTAAATCCCCAAATTATGGGGGATTGAGGAGTCTCTACGTCTATTGCCACCAACATCGTGTTTTCTTCTACCACCAATCCATCTAGTTTACGGAGCATGTCGTTAGTATCCTGAATAAATGATGGAAGGGCAGTCATGAACGGTCATGAACAGTAATCAGTGTAATTAGAGATGTTTTCATTCAAACTTAATTGTCCAGAAATTATAGGCATCCCGGGGTGGGTGTTTCTTTTTGTGTGTTTTGGGGGTTGTATTAAAAGTTGCTGTTTTGGGATTTTTAGTATACATGAAATCAAATTCCGCCTTGTTTATTATCCCCTCTCTAAAAGCCCAATTTAGAATAAATTCTAATTCTAGTTGATATTCGATAGTAGGATCCTCTAAAAGTGGTTCATAATGTAATGTGTCGTGACTTGTCTCATACATTCTTTTTTATATTCACTTGTGTCCATTAATACTACATTGCCACCCTTGTCTGATGGTTTAATAGTTATATGTTTATCCTCTATGAGGTTTTTTAGTGATTTTCTTTGTTTGCTTGTAAGAATCTCTATATATCCCATATGTATATCTAGTTTGGATATATCTTTTTCAACTATTTTAACAAAGCTATTTACTGATGGAACCATAGACAAGGATGGCATATAGGTGGATTTTCCTTTTAAAGTAGTATGTCCTATGCCCATTTTTCAAATTCATTTTCGGGCATTGTCTGATTTTCCTCTTCCAGAGATATTAGTTGTTTTAACATTAATCTGTCCCTTTGATCGAGTAACTGTTGTTTCTCTTTACCCATATGTAATTTGTTTAGAACTACCTTCCTGGCAAACATATGTAAGTCTTTCACTAATGTGAACTTATCTAACTTATTTGTTGGTGAGAAGGTTAGTCCCCTTTGTAATACTTGTTCCTGTTCCAAGGAAAGTACTTTTTTGGACAAATTCATTATTTTCAGGTCATAAGTATCTGTATCATTAGTGCGTGTCTCAAAGTGTTCTGTAATGTGTATTGCTGACTCCTCAATTTGTATGCTTGCCGTATCCTATTATAGATGATCTATAGATAGTGCTGGCACAGGGCATTCTGGTTTCTTTATGTTTTCTATCTTCTTTTTTCTTTTCTCCATTTATTTATATATATATATATATATATATATATATACAGTATATATATATATATATATATATATATATATATATATATATATATATATATATATATATATATATATATATATATATACACATATACATATATACACACACTATATACATTTAAAAAAATAAAAATAAACAAATAAACAACAAGCAAAGCAATTACATAATATATACACTTTTCTTTTAAAATAAAATAAACAACAAGCATAACAATTACATAATTAGATTTGAAGCACTCAATTAACTGCAAGCAAGGCAAGTTTCTCTCTGGCAGCCCATGAGTTAATATAGCTTCCTGAGGACAGAGGTCTGGCTGAAGCAATGGGGTGAAGGAATGTTGCACAGCCTTGTGACCACAGGCACCATTCATATATCAGCAGGAGGAAGGAACTTGACATTAACAATAGGGAGTCTGATATTACCCAGCTGTACACACCAGTCCAAGAAGGGGGAGGAAAATCAACAAAAGCAGGAGCTTGCATTATGTTGTTCAAAGTAGTGCAGGTTCGTTTTCTAAATATATTTCTGAGAAGGTAAGAAACCTGCAAACTCCTTTGCAGTTCAAATTTGCTGAAGATAAGGAAGTTGGATATGGCACATGCCCTTTAGCCGTCCCTCTAACTGTTGTAGGAGATTTTTGGTTGGTTAACCTCTTCTGTCACTGTCAGCTGCACATAACATATGAGGTTTATGTAGGCTCGGAAAGTGTGCCAGTTTTTTTTTTTTTACTCCACAGCAATCTTGACACCTATCCCCTGCTTCATTGATCCCGTCCGCTATAAACTCATTTAATTCACAGAGTGAGCATCAACTCTGGATCAGTGGTGGGCCCCCAGTCAGTTAGTCTCGGGCTGCTAGTCAAAGTTTGTGGCATGCAATCTCCGGTAGTTCTGCCCCTCCCTGACAGTATATCAGATTGTTAAAATTAAAAAAAAAATTACTGGTCACTGTGTCCATTATCTCTGAGTCCTGTTCTCCCCTGACTTCCTAAGGTGTGTGTCTGTGTGAGTGAGACTTGCTCTTACTTACTGCCTCTCCTCCAATCTCGTCTGTGGTCTGTCTGATTAGGTATCTGAGTCTCAGAGCACCTTAGCTATAACAACCAACCTCTTCAAATAAAGATCTCTCAGTTCAGGACAGGAGGCACTGGCAGACTCTGTCTCTTCCCGCCAGTTCCTCTCAATCTGGCAGCTGGCTCGGCTCCAAAAGTTGATTTGCGCATGTGCAGGGAGTAAACAACCCTGGTCATGTTCTCCTGGTGCTGTCAATCACTAGGAGAACATGACCGGTGCTTATTGGCTCCCCTGCAAAGAAGCCTCATGAGAGCTGCCTCTATTGGGCTGTTATCTGCTGCACTGGATTTAAAAACACCAGTGGGTGGCATTTGAAATCGGGTCTGATAGGGAAATATGTAACCATGTTGTGCAATGGGGAGAAGCTGACATGGACGCTGCTTCTCTCCATAGCGCTGACATGGGAAAAAAATTGGGAATTATTTTTTTTTGCAATTTTTTTATTTTACATTTAATTTAATTAAAATTTGGCCAATATTATATTAAAACTGCATTCAAATGGTACATATACCCAACACGATTGCACCCATGAGTAGACCCCAATAGCGAACTATGTTTCAGAGGTTGTGCAGAGAGAGGTACATACGTGTATATACATATGTGGTGGACTTGCAGTCTAACAGCACAAATATGGTCTCAAACTTCAGAATTCTTAAGCAAGCTATCTCACAAAAGAATAAATCTTTTTCCCATGCAAGCTTTACTACATGACACAATACCAGGTCTTACTCTTAACAATAATAAACTAGCAATGACAATCTGTACTGCAACTAGACTATGCATAACTCGATATTGGAAGAGAGAAATGCCTGACTACATTATTATTTTACGCAAAATAGAATATATTTATCAATTATTTAGCTTATCAGCTGATTTGCTGGCCCAAAAAGAGCTCTTTTTAGAAATATGGAAACCATGGATACACTACATTGGAACACATAAAGAGTGTACGCATTGGTAGACCGGAGTCCCATCCTGAACCTAAACAGTTAGATATAATTGCAAAAGATAGTTACAAACAGTAATAACTTTCTTTGTAAAAATGTTTCTCTAATCCTCTTCTATGTGAAAAACTGAATAGGCACATTCTGTGTTATACTTGCACCTATCGTATAATCTGTGTAAGAACTACTGTTATTTTTTCTTTTTATATGGGAAAAATTCAATACAATTTATTTCAACAAAAAAATGTTTTTGCCCAATATGCCTCCTATGACTGCACATCCCTGACATACACATGTCTAAAAAATAATATAAATATTTCATATATAAAAAAATATGAATCTGCCCTCCTGAGTTAACCAACTGAGTTTGCACTCAAAATATACACCAAACAATAATTTTTCAAACGTGCCAAGTTTAATTACATTTTTCTGTTTCTCCCCTTCTTCAGAACAATCAAATGGTGTGAAACACCCTCTTAAATAAGGAAATAATTACAAAGTGATTACCTCTTCCACTCTGTGAAAGCACCAAAAATCAAGCATTACAAATAGTGAAAAATTCACCAAACCGGAAGTGGTATTACAAGCCACTTCGGGTCCAGAGTTACAAACATAAAGAAGTCTCAAAATGTGATACAAATACATCAAGATCACTCATCTACAAACCACTACACTGTGTGCACAAAAAGCAGTTATAAATCATTGTTTTAGATGCCATGTAAAAGAATACCAGACCGAGTGTCCTCAACTTGCCCGGAAGTGACATAGAACATGTCAAACTGAAAGTGAGGTATAATGGTGTATGTGTTATACATAGCCGGTTCCTGAAACCGGAATTGGGGCATGTCATAGTGACATAATCAAAATAGAGCTTAAAGGGCCATGATACCCACATTTTTTCTTTCATGATTTAGAAAGATAATGCATTTTTAAACATCTTTCTAATTTACTTCTATTATCTAATTTGTTTTATTCTCTTGATATTCTTTGCTGAAAAGCATATCTAGATAGGCTCAGTAGCTGCTGATTGGTTGCTGCACATAGAAGCCTCATGTGATTGGCTCACCCATGTGCATTGCTTTTTCTTCAAATAAGAATATCTAAAAAATGAAGCAAAATAAATAATAGAATTAAAATGTAATGTTGTTTAAATTTGTATGTTCTATCTGAATCATGAAAGAAAGATTTTGGGTTTAGTGGCCCTTTAACAGTCACATACACGCTATTCACAATACAATTCAAAGAAACTCTTTAATTGACTGACAAGTATGTAGGCCCACCTATTGAATACTTATTAGAACTTCTTGAGTTTTGCTTGAAAAAAAACTACTTTGAGAAATCATTCTTTCTTCAAACAGACAGCACGGTAATGGGGTCAAATGTGGCTTTTTTTTACAGGAGATACATTGATGATATACTAGTATGTAGGGGCAATGAGAACAGCATACAGGAGTGGTTCACCCAGTATAACACTACACTGACCACAGTAAGATTTAAGATGAACTACAGCGCATATTCTATACAATTCCTTGATCTGTTAATTACTAAGAAGGGAGACATGCTAGAAACCTCATTATACAAAAAACCACAATTAGAAACAATTCCAATACAGAGAAAGGGGTCTCACAATTATCTGACATGAAGACAAAATTCCTCAACAGAGGGTACAAATCAAAAATATTAGATCCCCTCTTTGAACAAATCAAGGGACTTAGTCAAGACAATGTCCTTCAAACGCTGACTGACAACAAGGATAAATAATCAAAATTGATCATGACTACATTTGCTCCTAATACAACACAATTGGGCCAAAAAGCCAAAAAACACTGGACAATCTTACATTCTGATCCAAAACTGACATTTGCTAAATCAATCACCCCCATGGTGGGATACAAACTAAATGCCAAAATCCGTGGCCTCCTGGTCAGAACTGATCCTGTAGGTTCCTATGAAGTTGCCACCAAAATCAACATCAGGGACTGCTACAAGTTCCCTAACTGCACTATGTGTAATGGCCTAATAGCAACACAAAAAAGTTTAACCACCCACACAGCAATAAAAAGTATACTATCTTACATTCCATTAGGTGCACTACGGAATATATAGTACATGCTGTTCTATCCATGTGGGAAACACTACATGGGAAAGACCCACGGGACACTAAGGGAGCACATGGCGAACCATAGAATGGCCATGAGACAGGCCATTGAAAAGAGACGGTCGTACCAACCGGTTGCACATCACTTGATGGAGGCGAAACACTTTGTGGCTTCGTTAAAAGTGATCTTGATCAACCACGTCCCAAAACCTTTGAGAGGCAGCAACAGGAATAAAATCCTTCTCAGGAGAGAGGCAGAATGGATTCTGAGACTGGACACTAAATTCTATGCCAGATCTCGGTAGTCTTATGTAAATTCAGCTGATTTTGTGCTTTTGGGTTTTGGGCAGCAGATGTATTATCCATGAATAGGTGAGATGCAGATGCCTTGGTGCCTTTAGACTTCAGGTATCTTCATCTTTATACCCATTTTTGGTTCAACCCCAGGGTTTTATATACCCTGGAGTGGACCCTACTAATAACAGAATATGTATATACCGTTTGAACATCCACATTGGTTCTGCATGTATGGTAGTTCTATATGACTACATTACAGCTGTGAAAACCACATCAGACGACTATCTGCTAAATTACCAATTTTGGATCTATACCAATCTATCCATCAACATTGTATGATGTGTATACATTTATTATAGTGTACCAAGTTAATGAGTCAGTAGCATAATGTTTTGTCTATTTTTTCTGATGATCCTATGAGCACATACAGTATATACTGCATTTGTTTGATATATATTTATTCACAAAAGTTCAAATCTTTTTGTGTGAGTTAGTAGCTTAAATCGCCTATAGTTTCACATTAGACTATGCCATGATGTTAAGCAGTTCACAAGTTTTAGTATTATAAATAGCGTGTATGTGACTATGAAGCTCTTTTTTCATTATGTCACTATGATATGCCCCACTTCGGTTTCGGTAACCGGCTATGTATGACACTCACATGCACCATGATGCCTCACTTCCGGTTTGTTCTATGTCACTTCCGGGTAAGTTGAGGACACTCGGTCCAGTATTCTTTTACATGGCATCTAAAACAATGATTTATTACTGCTTTTTGTGTACGCAGTGTAGCGGTTTGTAGATGAGTGATCTTAATGTATGTGTATTACATTTTGAGACTTCTTTATGTTTGTAACTCCGGACTGAAAGTAGCTTGTAATACCACTTCTGGTTTGTCAATTTTTTTACTGCTTGTAATGCTTGATTTTTGGTGCTTTCAAAGAGGTGAAGAGTAATCACTTTGTAATTATTGCCTTATTCAAGAGGGTGTTTCACACCATTTGATTGTTCTGAAGAAGGGGAGAAACAGAAAAATTAAATTAAACTTGGCAAGTTTGAAAAAGTCCTGAGACTTCACTGTTTATTGTTTGGTGTATATATATATATATATATATATATATATATATATATATATATATAAAGAATAAAAAATCAGAGCGCACTCCTATGGTAATCCTTTTAACAATACCTTACTTTCGGGAAGATTACGAGTTTTGTCGGCAATGGTGTGCGGTGCTAACGAGCATTTTATTCTCACCGCTCACTTAAGACAACGCTGGTATTACAGGTTTTTTCAAACCCGGCATTAGCCGCAGAAAAGTGAGCGGGGAGCAAAATTTTGTTCCACGTCTCACCTCAATACCAACGTTGCTTACGTTAGCGGTGAGCTGGCAAAACATGCTCATGCGCGATTTCCCCATAGGAATCAATTGGGGAGAGCCGGCTGAATAAAAAATTAACACCTGCAAAAAAGCAGCGTAAAGCTCCTAACGCAGCCCCATTGATTCCTATGGGGAAACACATTTTATGTCTACACCTAACACCCTAACATGAACCCCGAGTCTAAACACCCCTAATCTTATACTTAATAACCCCTAATCTGCCGCCCCTGACATCACCGACACCTACATTATATTATTAACCCCTAATCTGCCGCTCCGGACACTGCCACCACCTACATTATACTTATGAACCTATAATCTGCTGCCCCCAACATCGCTGACACCTACATTATATTTATTAACCCCTAATCTGCCGCCCCCAATGTCGCTGCCACTATATTAAAGTTATTAACCCCTAAAACTAACCCTAACCCCCCCTAACTTAAATTTAATTTAAATAAATCAAAATAAAATTACTACAATTAACTAAATTATTCTTATTTAAAACTAAATACTTACCTATAAAATAAACCCTAAGATAGCTACAATATAACTAATAGTTACATTGTAGCCAGCTTAGGGTTTATTTTTATTTTACAGGCAACTTTGTATTTATTTTAACTAGGTAGAATAGTTAACCTAGTTAAAATAAAGACAAATTTACCTGTAAAATAAAACCGAACCTAAGTTACAATTACACCTAACACAACACTATAATTAAATTAATTCCCTAAATTAACTACAATTAAATAAAATTAAATAAAATTATCTATAGTACGGAAACCCCCCCCCCCACTAAATTACAGAAAATAATAAAATAATTACAAGTTTGTTAAACTAATTACACCTAATCTAATCCCCTAATAAAATAAAAAAGCCCCCCATCTTGGATGACGTCACTTAAAGGAACCTTTATTCAGTTGTCGGATGAAGAAAGAAGAGGATGCTCCGCGTCGGATGTCTTGAAGATGGACCTGCTCTGCGTCGGATGGATGAAGATAGAAGATGCCGTCTGGATGAAGACTTCTGCCCATCTGAAGGACCTCTTTTTCCCAGCTTGGATGAAGACTTCTGCCCGTCTGGAGGACCACTTCGCCCGGCTTCGTTGAGGACTTCGGCCTGGTTGAGTGAAGACTTCTCAAGGTACGGTGATCTTTAAGGGGTTAGTGTTAGGTTTTATTAAGTGGGGATTGGGTGGGTTTTAGAGTAGGGTTGGGTGTGTGGGTGGTGGGTTTTAATGTTGGGGGGTATTGTACTTTTTTTTTACAGGTAAAAGAGCTGATTACTTTGTGGTAATGCCCCGCAAAAGGCCCTTTTAAGGGATATTTGTAATTTAGTATAGGGTAGGGCTTTTTATTATTTTGGGGGGCTTTTTATTTTATTAGGGGGATTAGATTAGATGTAATTAGTTTAAAAAACTTGTAATTATTTTATTATTTTCTGTAATTTAGTTTTTTTTTCCGTACTTTAGATAATTGTATTTAATTGTATTTAATTGTAGTTAAAGGGACACTGAACCCAATTTTTTTCTTTGTGATTCAGATAGAGCATGCAATTTTAAGCAACTTTTTAATTTACTCCTATTATCACATTTTCTTCATTCTCTTTGCATCTTTATTTGAAATGCAAGAATGTAAGTTTAGATGCCGGCCCATTTTTGGTGAACAACCTGGGTTGTTCTTGCTGATTGGTAGATAAATTCATCCACCAATAAAAATGTGCTTTCCAGAGTTCTGAATAAAAAAAAAAAGCTTAGATGCCTTCTTTTTCAAATAAAGATAGCAAGAGAAGGAAGAAAAATTCATAATAGGAGTAAATTAGAAAGTTGCTTAAAATTGCATGCTCTATCTGAATCACGAAAGAAAAAATTTGGGTTCAGTGTCCCATTTAATTTAGTGAATTAATTTAATTATAGTGTAGTGTTAGGTGTAATTGTAAATTAGGTTAGGTTTTATTTTACAGGTAAATTTGTCTTTATTTTAACTAGGTAGCTATTAAATAGTTAATAACTAGTTAGTAACTATTAGTTATATTGTAGCTATATTAGGGTTTATTTTAAATAGGAATAATTTAGTTAATTGTAGTAATTTTATTTAGATTTATTTAAATTATATTTAAGTTAGGGGGATGTTATGGTTAGACTTATATTTAGGCTTTAATACATTTAATATAGTTGCGGCGACATTGGGGGCGGCAGATTAGGGGTTAATAAATGTAGGTAGGTGTCGGCGATGTTAGGGACGGCAGATTAGGGGTTAATAAAATGTAACTAGTGTTTGTGATGCAAGAGTGCGGTGGTTTAGGGGTTAATATATTTTTTATAGTGGCGATGATGTCCGGTTCGGCAGATTAGGGGTTACAAAATTTATTTTAGTCTTTGCGATGTGGGGGGGCCTCGGTTTAGGTTTTAATAGGTAGTTTATGGGTGGTAGTGTACTTTTTAGCACTTTAGTTTTATACTACGGTGTTAGCTCATAAAACTCTTAACTACTGACTTTTAAATGCGGTACCAGGCTTGACAGGAGAGGGTCTACCGCTCACTTTTTGACTCATAATACCAGCATTAGGCAAATCCCATTGAAAAAATAGGATACGCAATTGACGTAAGTGGATTTGCGGTATTTTCGAGTCTGGCCAAAAAAGTGAGCGGTACACCTGTACCTGCACAGCGCTGCTTTTTAAGGCTAACGCAAGACTCGTAATTTAGGCAATTATTAGTGAACGTTTATGGACCAAAAAATGTCCGTCCTCAGACAAAAAAGTGTGTATACAATGAAATTTACCTTAACCAAACTAAAAAGACTGTGTGGTAACTGGATGCCACGTTCTCCCGGGTAGACACGCCCATAGCAGTGTAGTCATCATTCCGGGCAGCGAGGGCCACAGGTGTCAAACTAAAAAAGAAAAATAAAGAATATATCTGTTTAAAACACAATGTATGCGCAAACAGAAGGAATATCAGTAAATATACTAGAAGAGTATAATTAAACCACATATTCCGTAACTAATCGTACCTCAATGGTTGCCATAGCAACCTGATAAACAAACAAGGTTAGAGGGACAAAGGTGATTGGACAAATCACCACCAATAACAAGAGCGGTCGGCTTATGTGAATGAAGAACACTCCTCAACTGTACATTATAAGTATATAGTGATAATGAACAACAATAATAGTAACAGCAATAACTTATGGATACAGCTCACACACAAAAGCCAAGCTGTAAAAATTTGGCATGTGTCATTTGGTCAAATGTACAAGACGTAATGAACTAACGAAAGGCGCCTCACAGTTGCAATAGTAATCAATAATATCAATTAGAAAGAGCGTACATAAGTTAAATACAGCATGCACAAAATAGCAAATAAGTAAAAATTTGTTTAGCGAATAACATGAACTAACACAATGACCAATTATTGGAGCTAATACATTAATGAATTAAAGTTAAAATGTGTGAAAGACTAGAATATGAGTGATAACATGAGCTATAACATTCCAAGGAATAAATTCCAAGGAGTGAATGGAATGTGCCTCTCAACAAGATGGAAGGTGGCTCTCAAAAAAGGAGTTAGGATGATTCTCAAAAAAATGGAAAAAAAATAGAGATCAAAATAGTTGACAGAAGGGCAAAGGCATATTATAGAAATGCCTGCCAATCCAAATGAGTATTAAGTCCCTTGGGAATTAGAGTTTCAAGGTGATAAGTCCATCTAACCTCCTTTTGTAGGAGTAGTCTATTCCGGTCACCTCCTCTAGTCATAGGGGGTATATGATCACTGATCGTATACTTGAGGTCTGTCACCCGGTGTTGGAGTTCCTGGAAGTGCTGTGCCGCCAGTTTTTCTGAATCCCCCTTCTTAATCTCTGTCGTGATTGCAGACCGATGGTTTTTCCATACGTGTGCGGAGGTCGTCACAGGTCTTTCCAACCTAAAAAAGACCACACGTATAATGGAGAAAATACACAATGTGTGTAGTAGTGCATGTGAGATAATACTTATGCTTATAGGTCTTTCTTCTGTAAGGATGTGTGAAGGGGGATTCAGTGATAAGACCTCCACAAGTAGTGCAACCCAGGCAACGGTATACATCAGGTTTTGTGGTGTCCAACCAGATTGTCTTCTTATAACATTTCTGTGGGTTGGTTTGAACCAAAATATCTCTCAGAGACCTTGCCCTTCTATAACATATTTGTGGAGAAGGCATATTCAGTAAGGGGAGTGATTGGTCAGTGCTGATAATATCCCAGTGTTTTTCAATTGCAGACGCTATCTCTCTTTTATCCCCAGTATAAGTCATCACAAATGCCATTTTGTTTTCATCAGTCGTTCCTTTCACATTAGGGTTTTCCAGGAGATGTTTACGTTGATCACGGAGGAGTTTAGAAGGTTACCTCCGTTCTTGGAAGTGATCCTCCATCTCTGATAGCTGAAAGTTCCTATTAGATTCCTCTGTATTATTTCTCAATACCCTTTGTAGTTGGAACTTAGGAAGAGCTTTCTTTAAAGCTGGAGGGTGGCAACTAGTATAGTGTAGCAGTGCATTTCGATCTGTTTCTTTTCAAAATAATGTGGATTGAACCTTTCCCTCACCTTTGTATAATCGCACATCTAAGAAGTCAATTTGTGACTGGTCATATTGTATCTTAAATTCCAAAAAGAACATATCAAGTTATTCAGAAGATATATACATGATCTCTTTTTAATATGGACGGGGAGTGTTGAAGAATTGGATACATGGTTTACCCAATTGAATTCCATCAATGCGGCACTTCAATTTAAGATACAATATGACCAGTAACAAATTGACTTCTTAGATGTGTGATTATACAAAGGTGAGGGAAAGGTTCAATCCACCTTATTTCAAAAAGAAACAGATCAAAATGCACTGCTACACTGTACTACTAGTTGCCACCCTCCAGCTTTAAAGAAAGCTCTTCCTAAGTCCCAACTACAAAGGGTATTGAGAAATAATACAGAGGAATCTAATAGGAACTTTCAGCTATCAGAGATGGAGGATCGCTTCCAAGAATGGAGGTACCCTTCTAAACTCCTCGGTGATCAATTTAAGCCACTCCTGGAAACCCCTAATGTGAAAAGAACGACTGATGAAAACAGAATGACGTTTGTGATGATTTATACTGGGGAAAAAAGAGAGATAGCATCTGCAATTAAAAAACACTGGGATATTTTCAGCACTGACCAATCACTTCCCTTACTGAATATACCTACTCCACAAATAGGTTATAGAAGGGCAAGGTCTCTGAGAGATATTTTGGTTCAAACCGACCCACAGAAATGTTATAAGAAGACAACCTGGTTGGACACCACAAAACCTTGTGAATACCATTGCCTGGGTTGCACTACTTGTGGAGGTCTTATCACTGGATCCTCCTTCACACATCCTTACAGAAGAAAGACCTATAAGCATAAGTATCACCTCACATGCACTACTACACACATTGTGTATTTGCTCCATTGTACTTGTGGTCTTTTTTATGTTGGAAAGACCTGTGACGACCTCCGCACACGTATGGCAAACCATCGGTCTGCTATCAGGACAGCGATTAAGAAGGGAGATTCAGAACAAACGGTGGCATGGCACTTCCAGGAACTCCAACACAGGGTGACAGACCTTAAAGCGACACTGTACCCAAAAATGTTCTTTCGCGATTCAGATTGAGCATGAAATTTTAAGCAACTTCCTAATTTACTCCTATTATCAAATTTTCTTCATTCTCTTGGTATCTTTATTTGAAATGCAAGAATGTAAGTTTAGATGCCGGCCCATTTTTGGTGAACAACCTGGGTTGTCCTTGCTGATTGGTCGATCAATTCATCCACCAATAAAAAATTGCTGTCCAGAGTACTGAAACCAAAAAAAAGCTTAGATGCCTTCTTTTTCAAATAATGATAGCAAGAGAACGAAGAAAAATTGATAATAGGAGTAAATTAGAAAGTTGCTTAAAATTGCATGCGCAATCTGCATCACGAAATAAAAATTTTTGGGTACAGTGTCCCTAGACTACTCCTACAAAGGGAGGCGAGATGGAATTATCACCTTTAAACTCTAATTCCCAAGGGATTTAATACTCATTTGGATTGGCAGGCATTTCTATAATATGCCTTTGCCCTTCTGTCAACTATTGTGTTTCTATTCTGTTTCCATTTTTTTGAGAATCATCCTAACTCCATTTTTGAGTGCCACCTTCCATCTTGTTGAGAGGCACATTCCATTCACTCCTTGGAATCTATTCCTTGGAATGTTATAGCTCATGTTATCACTCATATTCTAGTCATTCACACATTTTAACTTTAATTCATTAATGTATTAGCTCCACTAACTGGTCATTGTGTTAGTTCATGTTATTCGCTAAACAAATTTTTACTTATTTGCTATTTTGTCCAAGCCGTATTCAACTTATGGACGCTCTCTCTTATTGATATTATTGATTGCTATGGCAACTGTGAGGCGCCTTTCGTTAGTTCATTACGTCTTGTACATTTGACCAAATGACACATGCCAAATTTTTACAGCTTGGCTTTTGTGTGTGAGCTGTATCCATAAGTTATTGCTGTTCATTATCACTACATACTTATAATGTTCAGTTGAGGTGTGTTCTTCATTCACATAAGCCGACCGCTCTTGTTATTGGAGGTGATTTATCCAATCACCTTTGTCCCTCTAACCTTGTTTGTTTATTAGGTTGCTATTGCAACCATTGAGGTATGATCGGTTACGGCATATGTGGTTTAATTACACTCTTCTAGTATATTTACTGATATTCCTTCTGTTTGCACATACATTGTGTTTTAAAGAGATATATTCTTTATTTTTTCATTTTTAGTTCTTTGACACCTGTGGCCCATGCTGCCCGGGATGATGATGTCACTGCTATGTGCGTGTCTACCCAGGAGAACGTGGCACCCAGTTGCTACAAAGCCTTTTTAGTTTGGTGGAGGGTAAGTTTAATTGTATACACACTTTTTTGTCTGAAAATGATCACTAATAAAGTAAGGTATTGTTAAAAGGATTCCCATAGGTGTGCACTCTGATTTTTTATTCTTTATACATTGCTCTGTGCACCCTGGGCTGCTGACTACTGGATGTCTGGAGTGAAATATGTTTTATATATATATATATATATATATATATATATATATATATATATATATATATATACAGGTGGCCCTCGGTTTACAACGGTTCAATTTGCACCGTTTCAGAATAACAACCTTTTTTTTCACTCATGTGACTGCTATTGAAAAGCATTGAGAAGCAGTGCATTGATTAAAATAGCCAGTAGGTGGAGCTGTCCGCTTGTGTTGCAGCAAAGATATGCAAGCCAAGCAAGCTGAAATTAAAGGGCCATAATACCCAAATGTTTAAACACTTGAAAGTGATGCATGATAGCTGTAAAAAGCTGACTAGAAAATACACATTTAAATACAGATCTACACATGTACACACACACACATATATATACTGTGTATATATATATATATATATATATATATATATATATATTCTTACATAGATGAATGCAATAAAATTCATATTTGGGTTAGCTAACTTCAGAACATGCGTTCGGGTTAGCGCACTTGAGAACATGCGATCGGGTTAGCATATATGTGAATATGCGATTGGGTTAACGCATGTGTGAATATGTGATCGGGTTAGCGGCGCATATGTGAATGTGCGATCGGGTTAGCACATATGTGAATATGTGATCGGGTTAGCCTGTGAGTATGGTGTTTTTTTCACTTTTTTTCACAATTCACTTCTTTGGGTGAATAGGTTATTCCACAAAATATTCTAATTGAGCTAGAAGTAAGCTATTTGAGCACGTTGGGATTGAGCAAGAGCACAAACTTTTTACTTTCAACTCATAATATAAGCGCCACCCGAGGCCCGCAAAAAGTTTACTTCTACCGCAATTAGTGCACTAGCGCAAGCGCTAAATAGAGCTCCACTAGTGATGTCGCTAACCTAAAAAATTGGGTTCGCGAACGGCGAACGCAAACTTCCGCAAAAGTTTGCGAACGTGCGAACCGGGTGAACCGCCATAGACTTCAATAGGCAGGTGAATTTTAAAACCCACAGGGACTCTTTCTGGCCACAATAGTGATGGAAAAGTTGTTTCAAGGGCACTAACACCTGGACTGTGGCATGCCGGAGGGGGATCCATGGCAAAACTCCCATGGAAAATTACATAGTTGATGCAGAGTCTGGTTTTAATCCATAAAGGGCATAAATCACCTAACATTCCTAAATTGTTTGCAATAACGTGCTTTAAAACATCAGGTATGATGTTGTATCGATCAGGTAGTGTAAGGGTTACGCCCGCTTCACAGTGCGCAGTGTAGGTGATATACCTGCCCTGACCATGCTTTGCAGACCAGGTATCAGTGGTCAGATGGACCCTTGCCCCAACACTGTGTGCCAGACATGCCATTATAGCAGACTTATATGGCTTTGGCGTTGCTTTTTGGTAATTAGAAGGCTGCTAAATGCCACTGCGCACCACACGTGTTTTCTGCCCAGCAGTGAAGGGGTTAATTAGGGAGCATGTAGGCAGCTTGTAGAGTTAATTTTAGCTTAAGTGTATTGATCTAGGCCCATTTTGGTATATTTAATGCCACCATTTCACCGCCAAATGCGATCAAATTTAAAAAAAACTTTTTTTTTCGCAATTTTAGGTTTCTCACTGAAATTATTTACAAACAGCTTGTGCAATTATGGCACAAATGGTTGTAAATGCTTCTCTGGGATCCCCTTTGTTCAGAAATAGCAGACATATATGACTTTGGCGTTGCTTTCTGGTAATTAGAAGGCCGCTAAATGCTGCTGCACATCACACGTGTATTATGGCTAGCAGTGAAGGGGTTAATTAGGTAGTTTGTAGGGAGCTTGCAGGGTTAATTTTAGCTTTAGTGTAGAGATCAGCCTCCCCCCTGATACATCAGACCCCCTGATCCCTCCCAAACAGCTCCCTTCCCTCCCCCACCCCACAATTGTCCCCGCCATCTTAAGTACTGGCAGAAAGTCTGCCAGTACTAAAATAAAAGGTTTTTAATTTTTTTTTTATATTTTTTAAGCATATTTACATATGCTGTGGTGTAGCATCCCCCCTTAGCCCCCAACCTCCATGATCCCCCAAAACAGCTCTCTAATCCTCCCCATCTGCCTTATTGGCGGCTATCTTGGGTACTGGCAGCTGTCTGCTATTATTTCACAGTCAAAAAGTGTTGTTTTTTTTAAATGTACACTACTGTTACACCAGATATGAGTGGTAGCACTGGGCAAGTGGGCACAGTATACGCTGTGAGCCTGACACACACGCTGGCAGGCAGGCAACTGCAATTAGATTACACAGGGGAAAAAAAAGCAGACATGTTCTAGCCCTAAAAAGGGCTTTTTTGGGTGCTGTCCTTACAGCAGAGATCAGATGAGTCCTTCAGGAAAGGACTGTAGTGGACACTGAATACACTAGCCTAGCTATCGATTTCCCTATTAAATCAGCAGCAGCTACACTGTCCCTCCTCTCACTAAGAATGCAGCTTCCAAATGAATCTAAAATGGATGCTGTCCAGGAGGTGGGAGGGTCTGGGAGGGAGGGTCTGCTGCTGATTGGCTTTAATGTGTATTCTGACTGTGAGGTACAGGGTCAAAGTTTACTCAATGATGACGAATAGGGGGCAGATCGAACATCGCATATGTTCGCCCACCAAGGCGAACACGAACATGCTATGTTCGCCGGCGAACTATTCGCAACATCCCTATGCTCCACTCGTAATCTGGCCCAATATCTTTTAAACATTTTTTTTTGCTTGAACAACTCTCACCCAGTATTTTATTGTACCTCAATAAATTGTGTTTCCTTCATATTATGCCTCTCCTTTTATTTACAGCTAAACAACGTTGTTTTCTTTTAAGTGAAAATTGGTTTATCTCAAAGTAAAATAAAAAATGGTATAATTTCTATAAAAAACACATACTAATCTAACTGGTTATACCTTTTATAACCAAAAAAATCTATTATGCAATAGTAAGATAAATAATTCAGTTTTGCTTGAAATGTGACTACTACAGACACAGACATGGAATGCTAGTTGGGATCAGCAAGTCCTTGAGTCTCAGGAGGGCTGAGTTTGCAAATGTAAAACCTGTGGTAAAAACTTGTGCTGCAGCTTTCAATGTTGACATATTACATTATGTAAACTACTATAATATCTGTCACTTTATATGTCTGCTCTCTACAGTACTATAAAGGTGCATTAAACAGGTGATGATAATGCTCATATTCAGAATAAATAGCTCATGTGTGTTTTCAAGTTACTCCATTATGTTCAAGTACTAACAAATATCACAACTTATTCTATCTCAGAAGTGCTGTAAAGGGACAAGATGGATGAATAGCAAAAACAGTAATGTAAGTGATATACAAATTACCTTAGTAATATCATTTCTTACTCGTTTATAGTTAAGGTTACTATATGTTGGATCATTTCCATAAAATACAATCAATCCCCAAGCGAAGCTAGGTTTATATTAGCAAAAGTTCACCCTTCATTAGTAAAAACTGTTAGAATGTTATTCACCTGATGGAAAATTGTATATTCCTTGTATTTTTTATAAGATACATGTTTCAGACATGACACCATCTGCTCAATGTTATCTACATATTTCTGGAACAGCGTATATAGGTAATTTTGTTTGTTATCCCTATATAAATCATACTATGGGGCCTATTTATGATGGTGCAAGTGGACATAATCCGATATAGCAGATCATGTCCGCTGCACATCGATAAATGCTGACAGCTTTCGCCCTCTGCATTTATCATTGCACCAGCAGTTCTTCTGAACTGCTTGTGCAATACCACCCCCTGCAGATTTGCAGCCAATCCCCAACAGGAGTTATAAATAGTTTATATTCTAATGTTCTTCACATAAAAAACAATCGCCTAGATCTAGAGTTCTGCATTAGCCGTCAAAAGCAGCGTTAAGGGGTCCTAACGCTGCTTTTGGCCGCCCGCTGGTATTTAGAGTCAGCCAGGAAAGAGTCTACCGCTCACTTCCCTAACGAGATTCCAGGCTACCGCAGATCCCCTTACGCCAATTGCGTATCCTATCTTTTCAATGGGATCTGCCTAACGCTGGTATTTGGAGTCTGGGAAAAGTGAGCGGTAGACCCTCTACCGACAAGACTCCTAACGCCAAAAAAAGTCAGTAGTTAAGAGCTTTATGGGCTAACGCCGGAATATAAAGCTCTTAACTATTGTGCTCTAAAGTACACTAACACCCATAAACTAGCTATGTACCCCCCCACATCGCCGCCACTCTAATAAAAATGTTTAACCCCTAATCTGCCGACCGGACACCACCGCCACCTACATTATCCCTATGAACCCCTAATCTGCTGCCCCTAACATCGCCGACCCCTATATTATATTTATTAACCCCTAATCTGCCCCCCCCAATGTCGCTGCTACCTAACTACACTTATTAACCCCTAATCTGCCGACTGGACCTCGCCGCCACTATAATAAATGTATTAACCCCTAAACCGCCGCACTCCCGCCTCGCAAACCCTAGAATAAATAGTATTAACCCCTAATCTGCCCTCCCTAACATCGCTGCACCTACCTACAATTATTAACCCCTAATCTCCCGCCCGCAGCGTCGCCGCTACTATAGTAAAGTTATTAACCCCTAAACCTAACTCTAACCCTAACCCTAACACCCCCCTAACATAAATATAATTTATATTAAACAAAATAATATTCCTAATATTAACTAAATTATTCCTATTTAAAACTAAATACTTACCTATAAAATAAACCCTAATATAGCTACAATGTAATTAATTATTACATTGTAGCTATTTTAGGATTTATATTTATTTTACAGGCAACTTTGTATTTATTTTAACTAGGTACAATAGCTATTAAATAGTTAATAACTATTTAATAGCTACCTAGTTAAAATAAATACAAAATTACCTGTAAAATAAATCCTAACCTAAGTTACAATTAAACCTAACACTACACTATCATTAAATTAATTAAATAAATTACCTACAATTACCTAAAATAAAATACAATAAAATAAACTATTCTATAATACAAAAACCCCCACTAAATTACAAAAAATAATAAAGAATTACAAGCAGTTTGAACTAATTATACCTAATCTAAACCCCCTAATAAAATAAAAAAGCCCCCCAAAATAAAAAAATCCCTACCCTATTCTAAAATACAAATGTAATCAGCTCTTTAACCCCCAATCGTATTTAACTTGCATTCTATTAGCTGATCGGAACAGCCAATAGAATGCAAGTTCAATACAATTGGCTGATTGGATCAGCCAATCGGATTAAACTTCAATCTGATTGGCTGATTGCATCAGCCAATCAGATTTTTTCTACCTTAATTCTGATTGGCTGATAGAATTCTATCAGCCAATCAGAATTGAAGGGACGCCATCTTGGATGACGTCCCTTAAAGGAACCTTCATTCGTCGTTAGTCCGTCGGGGAAGGAGGATGTTCCGCGTCGGCGGGATGAAGATGGATTCCGGAAGAAAGAAGATAGAAGATGCCGCTTGGAAGAAGACATCGCCCGGATGGAAGACCTCTTCTTTGCCGCTTGGATCAAGACTTCACCCGGATGGAGGACCTCTTCTTTGCCGCTTGGATCAAGACTTCACCCGGATGGAGAACCTATTCTTTGCCGCTTGGATCAAGACTTCTACCGGATGGAGGACATCTTCTTGCTCCGCTTGGATGAAGAATTCGGCTTGGCTGGGTGAAGACGACTCAAGGTAGGGAGATCTTCAGGGGGTTAGTGATAGGTTTTTTTAAGGGGGGTTTGGGTGGGTTAGAGTAGGGGTATGTGGGTGGTCGGTTGTAATGTTGGGGGGTATTGTATTTTTATTTTCATGCAAAAGAGCTGATTACTTTGGGGCAAGGCCCCGCAACAAGTCCTTTTAAGGGCTGGTAAAAGAGCTGATTACTTTTGTATTTTAGAATAGGGTAGGGAATTTTTTATTTTGGGGGCTTTTTTATTTTATTAGGGGGTTTAGATTAGGTGTAATTAGTTTAAACTGCTTGTAATTCTTTTTTATTTTTTGTAATTTAGTGGGGGGGGGTTTGTATTATAGAATAGTTTATTTTATTGTATTTTATTTTAGGTAATTGTAGGTAATTTATTTAATTAATTTAATGATAGTGTAGTGTTAGGTTTAATTGTAACTTAGGTTAGGATTTATTTTACAGGTAATTTTGTATTTATTTTAACTAGGTATCTATTAAATAGTTATTGTACCTAGTTAAAATAAATACAAAGTTGCCTGTAAAATAAATATAAATCCTAAAATAGCTACAATGTAATAATTAATTACATTGTAGCTATATTAGGGTTTATTTTATAGGTAAGTATTTAGTTTTAAATAGGAATAATTTAGTTAATTTTAGGAATATTATTTTGTTTAATATAAATTAGGGTTAGGGTTAGAGTTAGGTTTAAGGGTTAATAACTTTATTATAGTAGCGGCGACGGTGTGGGCGGGAGGTTAGGGGTTAATAATTGTAGGTAGGTGGCGACGATGTTAGGGAGGGCAGATTAGGGGTTAATACTATTTATTCTAGGGTTTGCGAGGCGGGAGTGCGGTGGTTTAGGGGTTAATACATTTATTATAGTGGCGGCGAGGTCCGGTCGGCAGATTAGGGGTTAATAAGTATAGTTAGGTAGCGGCAACGTTGGGGGGGGCAGATTAGGGGATAATAAATATAATATAGGGGTCGGCGATGTTAGGGGCAACAGATTAGGGGTTCATAAGTATAATGTAGGTTGCGGCGTTGTACGGAGCAGCAGATTAGGGGTTAATAATATACAGCAGGTGTCAGCGATAGCGGGGGCGGCAGATTAGGGGTTAATAAGTGTAAGGTTAGGGGTGTTTAGACTCGGGGTACATGTTAGGGTGTTAGGTGCAGACTTAGAAAGTGTTTCCCCATAGGAAACAATGGGGCTGCGTTAGGAGCTGAACTCTGCTTTTTTGCAGGTGTTTTTTTTCAGACCAAAATGCCCCATTGTTTCCTATGGGGATATCGTGCACGAGCACATTTTGCCAGCTTACCGTTACCGTAAGCAACGCTGGTATTGAGGGGTGAAGTGGAGCTAAGTTAGGCTCAACGCTCCCTTTTTGAGCCTAACGCAGCCCCTCTGACAACTCTAAATACCAGCGTTGTTGGAAGGGTGCGTTGGCAAAAAGCAACGTTAGCTACGCGGGTCTTTACCGACAAAACTCTAAATCTAGCCGAATGTACTTTTTATTGACAATACATATTTCTCTATATAGATACCCTTTACCTGTATATCTATTCCTACAGATATATAGGTATAGAAATCTCTTTTACATGAAACATAGAAACATAGATATTAACGACAGATAAGAGCCATAGGCCCAGCAAGTCTGCCTGATATTTCCTAAAAGTATAAACTTATCTACTTTGTAGGATAACCTTATGCTTGTCCCAGGCATTCTTAAAGTCCCCCACAGTGTTTGTCATTACTACCTCTTGTATAAAGAAGTGCTTCCTCAAATTACTCCTGAATATACCACCCTTCAGCTTAAGATCATGACCCATTGTTCTTGAATTTTTCTTTTTATGTAAAATACTGACAGTTTCAGCTTTACTAAGCCTTTTAATATACTTGAAAGTTGTTATTATATCACCTTTTTCCCTTCTCTCCGCTAAAGCTACAATTTTGTTTTAGTCTGGGTGGACAGTGTCTGCATATGAATACTAAACCAAACAGATTGATGATCACTGGATCCTAAGATCTCACCTACAGACTGATTCATTAAAGTGCTATTCATCATTAATGTAGACAGGGCACACATTTATATATGTATAGGTTCATATATATATATATATATATATATATATATGTGTGTGTGTGTTGATTACAAGACTGTAAAGCTAAGGGGAACTGCAGGAAAAGGTCAGATCAGGACCCTAACATCTACATATGGGGGCCTATCTATCAAGCTCCGAACAGAGCTTGATGGCCCGTGTTTCTGGTGAGTCTTCAGACTCGCCAGAAACACAAGTTATGGAGCAGTGGTCACAAACACTTCTGCTCCATAACCTGTCCGCCTGCTCTGAGCAGGCGGACAGGAATCGCCGGAATTCAACTCGATCATGTATGATCGGGTTGATTGACACCCCCTGCTGACGGCCCATTGGCCACAAGTCTGCAAGGGGTGGTGTTGCACCAGCAGCTCTTGTGAGCTGCTGGTGCAATGCTGAATACGGAGAGCGTATTGCTCTCCGCATTCAGCGATGTCTTGCGGACCTGATCCGCACTGTAGGATCAGGTCCGCAAGACATTTGATAAATAGGCCCCATGGTGTGAAGTAATCTCATCCTGTGATTGTTTGATGTTAAGTCATCCTGCACTGTCATGATTATCACTAACAGACATGTGTACAGGCAAAAAAAATTGGTTTACCCAAAAGATTTTTTTCAGAATTTTCAACCAATTCAGGTCTTCAGAATTTCACTCACTGTCCTGATTTTGAGGAATATTTCGATAAGAATTTTGTTAAAAATGAAATTTGTTCAATTACATTGGCGCCTATGGGAGGTTTTTAGCAACAAAATTACACTGCTAGGAAATGTCAACAATTGAAAGATTTAGTGCTAACTTGGACACAAGAATATACAGGAAATAGTTTTTTACAAAGAATATTCAAACAATAAATTGAAATGAAAAGCATTTGATAATTTTAGTAATAACAATTATTAACTAGTATTACCTTTTCCCACCACCCTATTGTCTCTACCCCCTCCCCTCTTCTAACCTTCTAATATCCACCACTACAACCTTCTAGGAAAATCCTCATTTTTTTAAACTCTTTCTTTTTCAAATCCCTCATGCTAAAGTAACTGCATTCCTCACTTTCTCATACACATGCTCCATTACAAGTTTGTAGTTATTTATCTTTGAAGACTAAATTTAGAGAAGGGCAGGAGAGGAGCACCAGCAGGGTTACTGAACTCGGTCGGCCTCAGATTACAGTACATAAACATAAAAAAATTAATGTCCAAGGGAGGAGTACAAACATGTATTCAGAGTCTCTTGGACACAATAGCCAGCAGTTACCCAAGGATTTGGCATTGGAGGATGATGACTACCACAGGGGAAGAAGGGCAGAAGCAGGATTGGCAGCAACAGGCAGCAGAGTTACTGGTCTGGGTAGGCTTCTGGTACAACAAAAAACAGGTGAAACATGTGCCTAGAAACCTTTGGACACAGCAAGTAACCGTTCACTTTGATTTTAAACTGTATTTGATGATGAATACAACAGATCTGAACGGGCAGGAGTGGCAACAGTAGCAGGCATTAGAGTTACTAAATTAGTTAAGCCAGCAGTTCCCTGAGTATTTGGTATTGACGGATGATTACACCACAGAGCAGGGGGGGCAGGATCAGGAGTGGAAAACATTTACAAAATATATTGGTGTCAAAGTTAAGAGCAGTGTAACCTAGCTTCAAGATGTTAAATTTTAGAAATGCCATTGCTCCATGAGCTGCAGTGACATTTGTGACCAAGGGTTCAGTATATTGCCAGTTAATGAAAACTCTCATTCATTTTCCATGGTGGTTGAAGGACAAGTGAGGAGATTCTGAGCTACTTTAGTCAGGTCAGGCCACAAAATCCTCTTGTTCAATGATTCTAGTACTGACAGAGAGTTTACTACAAGTGGAACTGGCAAGTGCAACATGTGTAGTGGGTGAAGCTTTTGTAGGAACTCGCTGCTCTATAACAGGGGATGATGGTGGTGATGGAGAGGGGGAGAACACAGAAGGAGACTGCTGCTCGACTAAAAGCAGGGAGGAAGTTGTGCTGCTGCCCATAGCACACAGACTCTTTGGTGGATTTGCTTCCTTTTCCACCATCACCTCAGGCTGTAATCAAGTTCCTTTTGGTCCAGAGTAAAGGCTATAGCAGACATGCTGGGAGTTGCAGTAATTTTACTCATCACCCAAAACAGACACTTGGAAAACCTCCTCAATACTTGTCAGGAACCTTCCTTTCACCTATTTGGCCCAACTTACTTCCCCTTTAAATTTCTGAACACACCTTATCCAGGTGCTTAGTATTTTGAGTTTGTGGAAGACTTTGCTTGCTCTCTGTCTGAGCTCTTTCTAGGTTGCTGTTACTTTCAATTGCTACCGGAACACTTTGGCTAATTTTATAGGATATAAGTTACTTTACCTTGGATACAATTTCTGCTATCCAGTGTATGTTTCCCTTGGATTATTCTAAAAAAAACATTTGTTTGATCCTCTGTGCTAACTACCACCTCAGCTGAACTGCATGATTCACCTTCACAGCTTTTACACAAACAGCGTCCAGCTCGCATTCCAAACAAGCGATTTTGTCAGTGTCTCAGTGGATTTAATACATTTGTTTCAATCAGATTACCTTGAAGTGTTGTGAGTATACAATACTACTATTATACTTACATTCGCTCTTTCTGCTTAAGTTTATTCAAGAACTTTCATCGTTACTATAACAGCCTTAAGCTCCTCCCCCTTTTCCCTTTACCACTACTTCCAAGCAATAAGTAGTCTTAAAATAGTTAAATTAATACATTCAACATATTTAATGGCATACTACCATTTCTTTGTTCTGCAGTTGTTATCTTTTTTTCTTGAAAAGAAACAAAATCTCAGTAAAAACTTATTGAATCCTTACATAATACTAAGCCCAAAAAAGACTATGGATCCAGCAGAACTCCTTCAAATTGTGTACAATTTTTCTCAGAGTGGATCAATTGAGTAAAGGAGGCCGATTATCAAGCCGTCAACTATGCTGCATTCGACGGCACCAATATGCTCGCCTTACATCGCCTAACATTGTGGCCACGGACCTGAATACGCTCTCCTTATTTATAAAAAAAGCTGTCAAAAAGCCGAGCACCAAGTACGGGGCGATGAGCAGCGGACTGTTGTTAACTAGCAGTCATCGATCTCGCTGCGATTCGCAACTTTATTTATACCCTTTCACTAAACAGCGCCACTATACTAAAATGTTTAACCCCTATCCCGCCGCTCCCAGACCCCACCGCAACTAAATAAGGTTATTAACCCCCATCCCGCTGCTCCCGGAGCCCACCACAACTCTAATAAAGTTATTAACCCCTATCCCTCCACTCCCGGAGCCCACCGCAACTCTAATAAAGTTATTAACCCCTATACCGCAGCTCCCGAACCCCTCTGCAACTAAATAAATGTATTAACCCCTAAACCCCTGGCCCAATGAAAAGGGCACTTGTATGGGCAGTGCCCTTAAAAGGGCATTCAGCTCTTTTATTGGCCAAAGTCCCTAACCTAAAATTAAAACCCACCCAATAAACCCTTAAAAACCCTAACACTAACCCCCGAAGATCCACTTACAGTTTTCAAAGATCGGACATCCATCCTCATCCAAAAGGCAGAAGTCCTCACCGAAGCCGACAGAAGTATTCATCCAAGCGGGCAGAAGTCTTCATCCAGACGGCATTTTCTATCGTCATCCATCCGGCGCAGAGCAGCTCCATCTTCAAGACATCCGGCGTGGAGCATCCTCTTCTTACGACTTCTCTTGAATAATGAAGTTTCCTTTAAATTATGTCATCCAAGATGGCGTCTCTTACATTCCGATTGGCTGAATTCTATCAGCCAATCGGAATTAAAGGGGGAAAAAAATCGTATCAATAGAATTGAGCTTGCATTCTATTGGCTGATTGGAATAGCCAATAGAATGCAAGCTCAACCCTATTGGCTGATTGGATCAGCCAATAAGAAGAAAGCTCAATCCTATTGGCTGATTGCAACAGCCAATAGGATTTCCCCCCCCCCTTAATTCTGATTGGCTGATTCTATCGGAATGTAAGGGACACCATCTTTGATGACGTCATTTAAAGAGAAACTTCATTCTTCAAGAGAGGTCATAAGAAGAGGATGTTCCGTGCTGGATGTCTTGAAGATGGAGCTGCCCTGCACCAGATGGATGAAGATAGAAGATGCCATCTGGATGAAGACTTCTGCCCACTTGGATGAAGACTTCTGCCAGCTTCGCTGAGGACTTCTGCTGCTTGGATGAGGATGGATGTATGGGGGGTTAGTGTTACATTTTTTTAAGGGTTTATTGGGTGGGTTTTAATTTTAGGTTAGGGTCTTTGGGCAGTAAAAGAGCTAAATGCCCTTTTAAGGGCAATGCCCATACAAATGTCCTTTTCAGGGCAATGGGGAGCTTAGGTTTTTTAGAAAGGTTTTTATTTGGGGGGGTTGGTTGTGTGGGTGGTTGGTTTTACTTTTGGGGGTGTGTTTGTATTTTTTTTTTTACAGGTAAAAGAGCTCATTTCTTTGGGGCAATGCCCCGCAAAAGGCCCTTTTAAGGGACATTGGTAGTTTAGTGTAGGCTAGTGGTTTTTATTTTGGGGGGGGGGCTTTTTTATTTCTATAGGGATATTAGATTAGGTGTAATTAGTTTAAATATTTGTTCATTTCTTTTTTCTTTTGTGTAATTTAGTGTTTTTTATTTTTTGTAATTTATTTTTTGTAATTTATTTTTTGTTATTTTTTGTAACTTAGTTGTTATTTTTTTGTAACTTAGTCATTTTTAATTGTAGATTTAAATAATTTGAGTAGGGTTAGGTTTTTAAATATGTAATATAGTTAATTTAATTTTAAGTTTAATGTAATTTTAGTATAATAGTTAGGGTAGGTTAATTAATAGTTTAATATAGTTTAATGCATTTTTAGAATAATAGTTAGGGTAGGTTAATTATAGTTTAATATAGTTTAATTTAATTTTAGTATAATAGTTAGGGTAGCTTAATTAATAATTTAATATAGTTTAAGGTAATTTTAGTATAATAGTTAGGGTAGGTTAATTAATAGTTATAGTTTATTTTAATTCTACAGGTAAGTTTAAATTTATTATAAGATAGGGATGAGGTAATTTTAATGTAAAGTTAGTGGGTTGTTAGGTTTAGGGGTTAATAGCTTAATTTAGTTTATGGCGATGTGGGGGGCTAGCGGTTTAGGGGTTAATCGGTTTAGTTAGTGATAGTGATGTGGGAGACCAGGGGTTTAGGGGTTAATAATTTTATTACAGTTGCGGCGAGGCCCAGGAGTGGTGCTATAGGGGTTAAAATATTTATTTAGTTGGGGTGGGCTCCGGGAGCGACAGAATAGGTGTTAATATATTTATTTTGTTGCGGTGGGGTCCAGGAGTGGCGGGATACGGGTTAATTCATTTATTTAGTTGCAGTGGGCTCCGGGAGCAGCGGGATAGGGGTTAATAAGATTATGTAGGTGGTGGCGATGTTGGGGCGGAAGAGGGGTGTTTAGACTCGGGGCTTATTTTAGGGTGTTAAGTGTAAACATAACTTTTATTCTAGCATAGAAATCAATGGGATATCTGGCAGCATCAAACATAAGCTTTCAAGGCTTTCAGACTCCCATTGATTCCTATGGCATCTGCGGCCTCCAGGGTGGCGGATTGAAAACCAGGTATACTGGGTCAGAATAGTGGCGAGCGTACCTGTTAGACGTTTGATAACTTACAAAAGTTGTCAGATAGTGCCGAATTTGTATTCAAAACATTTGTAATGATGTAAGCATCGATCTGTGTCGGATTGAGACCGGCTGATCGTAAGTTACGTCACAAATTTAAACTTTTGCCGGTCTGTAGGCTTTGATAAATGGGTCGAATCAAGCTCGCTACAACAACGCTGCGGAATTCCAGCGTATTTGCGGTTGACGGCTTGATAAATATCCCTCAAGATCTTAGAGACTTAGAAGTGGAAAACCAATCCCTAAGGAAATTATAAGAGACTGCTTTAAAATCATCTCAGACTGAGGTCACCCAAGAACCACAAGTCTCTCTGCCAGAACCTTTCTTAGGTGCTATTACATTATATAGGCAATTAAAAAATGCCTGCCTACTCCTATTTAACCTTAAACCTAAGAATTATTGTACAGAAAGGGTAAAGGTAATGACCCTCATTTCATTTCTCAGAGGAGAACCAAGGGTTAGGGCAGATACATTTTATGAAAATGAAGATCCCATACGGTGCTCCTTAGTAGCATGGATGAATTGTATCAGGACACTAACCTGCAAATGACTGCAGAAGCCACTATGCGTAATTTAAGACAGGGCAAACGCCATGTGGAAGAATATATAACAGACTTTAAACAGTGTGCTACTGACTAACAGTGGAATTCAATTGCTCTCTGGAATCAATTCAGACTGGAAGCATTAATGAAATTAATCATTCAGATTGACTGACGTCTTAGGGAAAGGATGTCTGAATGTTACGCTCTAGAAAACCCTTACAAGAGCTACACTAGTGTTGTTCAGTCTCCTCCCACCTCCAAGACCACTCCCCCAGAACCAATGGAGATTGGAGTTATCAGGGGACCATTAACTTCTGAGGAAAGGAATTGAAGGAGAATCAAACAATTATGTACAGTATGTATTGTGCCAATCCATCTCACACAGTGAAGGAATGTCCCATTCTCCAGAAGACTAGGAAAAGTAAGTACCAGTAAATACATTCTTCTCTTCCCTTTTGATAAAACACCCTCTTATTGTCTATTATCTTTGTATTTACAGTGGGGAAAAGAGAACCTGAAGATTGAAGGTATAACTGACTCAGGAGCTTATGGCAACTTTATTGATAAATCTATTATTGTTAAAAATAAAATTCCGTTGGTATTGAAGCAACAACCTGTGTCAATTCATGTCATTGATTGTACCACTATTACTTCTGGACCCATTACTCATCAAACTATTATTATTATTATTATTATCAGGTATTTATAAAGTGCCAACAGATTACGCAGCGCTATACAAGTAATAGTAAAACATTACAAGGATGAATTACAAACACAAACAAACAAGTACAGTATTGGGGTACATTACAGTTATAGGTGCAATAATGAGTTATACAAAAGGAGAGGAATGCCCTGCCAATGAACACAATCAGTAGTAGTTCACTTTAAATACAAAGTGTCCTGCAGATAGAAAGGCTCTCAAGCTTACAATCTAAGGGAGAGGTAATGGACACGAAAGGTAAGGGAAATAAGTTTGATATAAGGCAGGGTAAACTGAGAGTGGTTGAAGAAAATGAGGGTTGGGAGAGTGTAACGGAATATGGTAAAATGTCAGTACAGAGGCTGTGAGTGTGAATATTTGTCTCTAACCTGGTTTGTTAGCGACAGCTGCACCTAATTGCTGTTAGGAGGTGTTTATATATTAAGGTAAACACCAGGGTGGGAGGTGGAGGGACGCTTGGGGGGCTAGTGCGTGCAAATTTCAGAGATATTGCTGTAGGTGTGAGCTTGAAAATTGCAGGGGGAATTTCAGAGATATTGCTGTAGGTGTGATCTGTAACAAAGAGAGTGGTAAAGGTAAAACTTCCATTTGATAAAAAGAAGGAATAGGGGGAGGTGTGTCTTGGAAAAGGGTAGAGGGGGGAGGGAAGATTGGAATGTACAATAATAAAGGTTAAAACCAATTCCATATTAGCCCAACAGATATAAAGAAAAGAAAAAAAAACACTCAATGTCTTGATTGGAGATATCAGTCTGATTTCACTTGAAAATTGCAGGGGAAATTTCAGAGATATTGCTGTAGGTGTGAGCTTGAAAATTGCAGGGGAAATTTCAGAGATATTGCTGTAGGTGTGAGCTTGAAAATTGCAGGGGAAATTTCAGAGATATTGCTGTAGGTGTGATCTGTAACAAAGAGAGTGGTAAAGGTAAAACTTCCATTTGATAAAAAGAAGGAATAGGGGGAGGTGTGTCTTGGAAAAGGGTAGAGGGGGGGAGGGAAGATTGGAATGTACAATAATAAAGGTTAAAACCAATTCCATATTAGCCCAACAGATATAAAGAAAAAAAAAACACTCAATGTCTTGATTGGAGATATCAGTCTGATTTCACTTGAAAATTGCAGGGGAAATTTCAGAGATATTGCTGTAGGTGTGAGCTTGAAAATTGCAGGGGAAATTTCAGAGATATTGCTGTAGGTGTGATCTGTAACAAAGAGAGTGGTAAAGGTAAAACTTCCATTTGATAAAAAGAAGGAATAGGGGGAGGTGTGTCTTGGAAAAGGGTAGAGGGGGGGAGGTAAGATTGGAATGTACAATAATAAAGGTTAAAACCAATTCCATATTAGCCCAACAGATATAAAGAAAAAAAAAACACTCAATGTCTTGATTGGAGATATCAGTCTGATTTCACTTGAAAATTGCAGGGGAAATTTCAGAGATATTGCTGTAGGTGTGAGCTTGAAAATTGCAGGGGAAATTTCAGAGATATTGCTGTAGGTGTGATCTGTAACAAAGAGAGTGGTAAAGGTCAAACTTCCATTTGATAAAAAGAAGGAATAGGGGGAGGTGTGTCTTGGAAAAGAGTAGAGGGGGGGAGGGAAGATTGGAATGTACAATAATAAAGGTTAAAACCAATTCCATATTAGCCCAACAGATATAAAGAAAAAAAAACACTCAATGTCTTGATTGGAGATATCAGTCTGATTTCACTTGAAAATTGCAGGGGAAATTTCAGAGATATTGCTGTAGGTGTGAGCTTGAAAATTGCAGGGGAAATTTCAGAGATATTGCTGTAGGTGTGAGCTTGAAAATTGCAGGGGAAATTTCAGAGATATTGCTGTAGGTGTGATCTGTAACAAAGAGAGTGGTAAAGGTAAAACTTCCATTTGATAAAAAGAAGGAATAGGGGGAGGTGTGTCTTGGAAAAGGGTAGAGAGGGGAGGGAAGATTGGAATGTACAATAATAAAGGTTAAAACCAATTCCATATTAGCCCAACAGATATAAAGAAGAAAAAAAAACACTCAATGTCTTGATTGGAGATATCAGTCTGATTTCACTTGAAAATTGCAGGGGAAATTTCAGAGATATTGCTGTAGCTGTGAGCTTGAAAATTGCAGGGGAAATTTCAGAGATATTGCTGTAGGTGTGAGCTTGAAAATTGCAGGGGAAATTTCAGAGATATTGCTGTAGGTGTGAGCTTGAAAATTGCAGGGGAAATTTCAGAGATATTGCTGTAGGTGTGAGCTTGAAAATTGCAGGGGAAATTTCAGAGATATTGCTGTAGGTGTGAGCTTGAAAATTGCAGGGGAAATTTCAGAGATATTGCTGTAGGTGTGAGCTTAAAAATTGCAGGGGAAATTTCAGAGATATTGCTGTAGGTGTGATCTGTAACAAAGAGAGTGGTAAAGGTAAAACTTCCATTTGATAAAAAGAAGGAATAGGGGGAGGTGTGTCTTGGAAAAGGGTAGAGGGAAGATTGGAATGTACAATAATAAAGGTTAAAACCAATTCCATATTAGCCCAACAGATATAAAGAAAAAAAAAAACACTCAATGTCTTGATTGTAGATATCAGTCTGATTTCACTTGAAAATTGCAGGGGAAATTTCAGAGATATTGCTGTAGGTGTGAGCTTGAAAATTGCAGGGGAAATTTCAGAGATATTGCTGTAGGTGTGATCTGTAACAAAGAGAATGGTAAAGGTAAAACTTCCATTTGATAAAAAGAAGGAATAGGGGGAGGTGTGTATTGGAAAAGGGTAGAGGGGGGGGGGAAGTTTGGAATGTACAATAATAAAGGTTAAAACCAATTCCATATTAGCCCAACAGATATAAAGAAAAAAAAACACTCAATGTCTTGATTGGAGATATCAGTCTGATTTCACTTGAAAATTGCAGGGGAAATTTCAGAGATATTGCTGTAGGTGTGAGCTTGAAAATTGCAGGGGAAATTTCAGAGATATTGCTGTAGTTGTGAGCTTGAAAATTGCAGGGGAAATTTCAGAGATATTGCTGTAGGTGTGAGCTTAAAAATTGCAGGGGAAATTTCAGAGATATTGCTGTAGGTGTGAGCTTGAAAATTGCAGGGGAAATTTCAGAGATATTGCTGTAGGTGTGAGCTTGAAAATTGCAGGGGAAATTTCAGAGATATTGCTGTAGGTGTGATCTGTAACAAAGAGAGTGGTAAAGGTAAAACTTCCATTTGATAAAAAGAAGGAATAGGGGGAGGTGTGTCTTGGAAAAGGGTAGGGGGGGGGAGGGAAGATTGGAATGTACAATAATAAAGGTTAAAACCAATTCCATATTAGCCCAACAGATATAAAGAAAAAAAAACACTCAATGTCTTGATTGGAGATATCAGTCTGATTTCACTTGAAAATTGCAGGGGAAATTTCAGAGATATTGCTGTAGGTGTGAGCTTGAAAATTGCAGGTTAAATTTCAGAGATATTGCTGTAGGTGTGATCTGTAACAAAGAGAATGGTAAAGGTAAAACTTCCATTTGATAAAAAGAAGGAATAGGGGGAGGTGTGTATTGGAAAAGGGTAGAGGGGGGGAGGGAAGATTGGAATGTACAATAATAAAGGTTAAAACCAATTCCATATTAGCCCAACAGATATAAAGAAAAAAAAACACTCAATGTCTTGATTGGAGATATCAGTCTGATTTCACTTGAAAATTGCAGGGGAAATTTCAGAGATATTGCTGTAGGTGTGAGCTTGAAAATTGCAGGGGAAATTTCAGAGATATTGCTGTAGTTGTGAGCTTGAAAATTGCAGGGGAAATTTCAGAGATATTGCTGTAGGTGTGAGCTTAAAAATTGCAGGGGAAATTTCAGAGATATTGCTGTAGGTGTGAGCTTGAAAATTGCAGGGGAAATTTCAGAGATATTGCTGTAGGTGTGAGCTTGAAAATTGCAGGGGAAATTTCAGAGATATTGCTGTAGGTGTGAGCTTGAAAATTGCAGGGGAAATTTCAGAGATATTGCTGTAGGTGTGAGCTTGAAAATTGCAGGGGAAATTTCAGAGATATTGCTGTAGGTGTGAGCTTAAAAATTGCAGGGGAAATTTCAGAGATATTGCTGTAGGTGTGAGCTTGAAAATTGCAGGGGAAATTTCAGAGATATTGCTGTAGGTGTGAGCTTGGAAATTGCAGGGGAAATTTCAGAGATATTGCTGTAGGTGTGAGCTTGAAAATTGCAGGGGAAATTTCAGAGATATTGCTGTAGGTGTGAGCTTGAAAATTGCAGGGGAAATTTCAGAGATATTGCTGTAGGTGTGAGCTTGAAAATTGCAGGGGAAATTTCAGAGATATTGCTGTAGGTGTGAGCTTGAAAATTGCAGGGGAAATTTCAGAGATATTGCTGTAGGTGTGAGCTTGAAAATTGTAGGGGAAATTTCAGAGATATTGCTGTAGGTGTGAGCTTGAAAATTGCAGGGGAAATTTCAGAGATATTGCTGTAGGTGTGAGCTTGAAAATTGCAGGGGAAATTTCAGAGATATTGCTGCAGGTGTGAGCTTGAAAATTGCAGGGGAAATTTCAGAGATATTGCTGTAGGTGTGAGCTTGAAAATTGCAGGGGAAATTTCAGAGACATTGCTGTAGGTGTGAGCTTGAAAATTGCAGGGGAAATTTCAGAGATATTGCTGTAGGTGTGAGCTTGAAAATTGCAGGGGAAATTTCAGAGATATTGCTGTAGGTGTGAGCTTGAAAATTGCAGGGGAAATTTCAGAGATATTGCTGTAGGTGTGAGCTTGAAAATTGCAGGGGAAATTTCAGAGATATTGCTGTAGGTGTGAGCTTGAAAATTGCAGGGGAAATTTCAGAGATATTGCTGTAGGTGACAATATTAGTAAAAACTTTAAGTGGACACATTGAGTATATTGTTTTTGATGTTTTACCATCACCTCTTTGTCCTATTGTTTTAGGAATTCAATGGCTACAGTTACATCAACTGACAATTGATTGGACCACTCTCCAGGTATGTTTAAACTCTTCTTATTGTCAGCAAATATGTTACCATAACCATTTATTACTCCAAGTTTCAGAATCTGAGTCCATACTTCCACATGGGTATATTGATTTCACTGACGTATTAAGTAAAAAAGAGGCAGAAAGCTTACCACTTCATTGTGTTTACGATTGCCCTATTGATCTACAACCCTGAGCCTCTATTCCTTATGGGCATTTGTACCCACTGAGCCAACCCAAACTCGATTATTTAAAGACATACCTGGATGAAAACATTCACAAAGGTTTTATCAGGCCACCTACTTCACCTGCTGGTGCAAGCCTATTCTTTGTAAAGAATAAGGATTCATCTTTAACCCTTGAGTGCTAATGATGGCTCAGAGCCGTCATTAGCATTCAACTACCTTTTTGGCAATCTGGGGGCCCCCACCCGCTCCTACCATGGCGATCTGGCCTGCATAGTGACAGGCATCATTGGGGCTTTCTGTTACGTGCAGTGACATCACGCGCAATGACGTTATGACGTCACTGCGCAACTTTATTTAAAATTGTCAATACAAAGTATAGGGAAAGGGGGCATGCTGCTTAGAAACCTGTATCTCAGGGATATAAGCAGCTACAGAACCCCAAGACCCACCATTGGAAAGGTAATTGCCTAGCCATTCCAATGCAATGGTGTAAGTTTTGGAGATCTGGGGGAAAAAGTAAAAAAGTTAAAAAAAAAAAGTTTTTTGAAAATAGCACAAAAAACAGAAAAATATTAAATTAGCTTAGCACTCAAAGGGTTAAAACCAATCATAGACTATCTGGAGTTAAATAAAAGGACTCTAAAGAACAGATATCCACTCCCCTCATTTCCAGAGCTCAAAGAGCATTTGCATCAAGCTAAAATTTTCACCAAACTGGATTTACACAGAGCTTACAATCTGGTAAGAATCTGAGAAGGGGATGAGTGGTTAACCACTTTCAGAACCAGATATGGATTGTATGAATACTTCGTTATGCCATTTGGTCTATGCAATGCCCCAGCAACATTTCGGCATTTCATTAACAATGTATTTAGAGATTTTCTAGACATATGCATGGTAGTGTATCTTGATGATATTCTGATATATTCCAACAATTTAATAGAACATATCAAGCATGTCCAATGGGTGCTCTCCAGGTTAAGAGCTCACAGATTATACACCAAATCAGAGAAATGCATATTCCATACTACTCCAAAAAAAAAATTCTGGGCTATCACATTAGTCCCAACGGTATCCGCATGGAAGAAAATAAAGTAGAAGCTGTAAAAAATTAGCCAGAACCCAATAATAAATAAGATCTCCAATGTTTCCTTGAATTTTCTAATTACTACAGGAAGTTCATCAAGGGATTTTCAAAGATTGCAAGACCGCTGACACATCTTACAAGTTCTACAGTTCCATTCCATCGGAGACCTGTTGTAAATGCTTTCAACACCCTGAAACACAGTTTTACCACAGCTCCCATATTTCGCTTCCCTGATCCACAAATGCAGTATATTTTAGAGGTGGATTCCTCAGACTATGCACTCGGAGCTATCTTATCTCAAAGGACATCTCTTTCTGATCCCATAAACCCAGTAGCCTACTTTTCCAAAGTTATGAACCCAGCTGAAAGATACTATGCAATTGGCAAGAAAGAACTACTTGTAATTAATTAATCTTTGGAACAATGGAGACATCTTCTAGAAGGGACTCAATTAACAATCATTATTTACTCTGACCATAAGAATTTAGAGTATTTACAAACCAAAAAGACTTTATCTTCTAGACAGGTATGATGGAGTTTGTTCTTCACAAGTTTCAACTTCCATATAATCTACAGACCTGCAAATAAAAATGGTAAAGCTGATGCTCTATCCCGCAATGATAGAAAACCTACTGATTCTACCACCACTACCAGTATCATACCTTCTGATAGGTACATTGGACTCACCCCTCATTTTACAGTAGAATTAAAACATTTTACAGTAGAATTAAAACAATCTCTACAAAAAAGATGATGATCTCTACTACTATAAGGACAGAATATATATATACCACCAGATCTAAGACATTTCATACTCAAATTTCATCATGATTCACCTCTTTCTGGTCATCCCAGTGAACACAGGACTCTTGCTAACATCGCCAGAGAATATTGGTGGCCTACCATGAAAACAACTGTTAAAGAATACATTCAGACATGCACAGTATGCGCCACTTCTAAGACAGATAAAAGACCTCCATATGGTCTACTGATGCCATTACCTGTTTCAAAAAGACCCTGGCAACATGTCTGTATGGACATTATTGTAAAGTTACCAACATCAGAAAACTAAAATACTATCTTTGTGGTAATTGACTTATTGACAAAAATGGCCCACTTTATTCCTTTCCATAATCTCCCCACATTAACCCGAAACAGCTCAACTGTTTGTCAATAACATAGTAAAACTTCATGGAGTACCACCTATTCTTACTACAGATCATGGAACTCAGTTCACCTCACGGTTTTGGAAGAGACTTTGTCACCTTCTACATATTGATCACCGTTTAAGCACTTCTTTCCACCCACAGACAAATGGACAAGCAGAAAGATTAAACAAATGGTTGGAACAATATATAAGGTGTTATTATATAGATGGAAGGGATTCTCCAGTGAAGAAGATTCTTGGGAACCATCCACTAATCTCAATGCCCCTAGGCTGGTGTCCTTATTCCACCAAAGACATCCTGACCGACCACGTCCTCAAGCTGTAGGACAGCTTGCTTAATGGGAAGGGTAATGTAAGGAACCTTCCTTTCACCTATTTGACCCAACCTTATCCAGGTTCATAGTATTTTGAGTTTGTGGAAGACTTTGCTTGCTCTCTGTCTGAGCTCTTTCTAGGTTGCTATTACTGTCAATTGCTATCTGGAAACTTTGGCTACCTTCATCAGATATAAGTTACTTTACCTTGGATTCAATTTCTGCTATCCAGTGTATGCTTCCCTTGGATTATTCTAAAAAAACATTTGTTTGATCCGCTGTGTTAACTACCGCCTCAGTTGAACTGCATGATTCGCCTTCACAGCTATTACACAAACAGCGTCCAGCTCACATTCCAAACAAGCGATTTTGTCAGTGTCCCTCTTAGCGGATTTAATACATTTGTTTCAATCGGATTACCTTGAAGTGTTGTGAGTATACAATACTACTATTATACATACATTCGCTAATTCTGCTTAAGTTTATTCAAGAACTTGCACCGTTACTATCACAGACTTAAGCTCCTCCCCCTTTCCACTTCACCACTACGCTTCCTCATGACTAGAAACAAAATTACTAGCGTGGTTAGATTAAGGAATCTAAAATGTTACATGTCAAATCCAAAGTATCTACTTCACTGCTTGCTAAAGTAGTTAAGGAACTCACTTGATCTTGTGTAAACCGTTTATCTGCTTGCTCCATAGCAACATATCATTTTATTGGGGATTATATTTCACTCATATTCCTCCTGTATTAACTTCACTTGAAAACTATTCAACTACTTCCAAGCAAAAAGTAGTCTTAAAATAGTTAAAGTGATACATTCAACATATTTAAAGGTATACTACAGTTTCTTTGTTCTGCAGTTGTGATCTTTCTTTCTTGAAAAGAAACAAAATCTTAGTATAAACCTATTGAATCCTTACCGTACTAACCTCCTTCTCCCTGTCTGCTTGGCACAAGGAGATCATCTACATATCCTTTATCTTCAGCTCCCCCAGTGACGTGCGGTGAGGTCAGAGGCAGGTGAGGCACTAGATATGATACGCCGGAGAAACTCATATACCGCGGGCTGCAAGTACCCCCAACAGGGCAGGTTTTAATTATAGCTGAACCAGTACACGGGTGAAATAATCAGCTGATGAGTGAGAGCAGTTTAGTAACCACTGTGTTACTGATCAGCTGATACCGTTACCTGTGCACTGATTCAGCTATAATGAAAGCCTGGCCTGTTGGGGGTACTTGAGGACCATGGTTGAGAAACACTGCACTAAAGGAAAAGCTCATCTGAAATATGTTGATTACCTGGAGAATAAAGCACACATACTCTACTCACTGACACACACACTTTCTGCTCACATACTCACTCAATTATGTGGCACAGTGCCCGTTACTAAACAATTAGAATAATACAAAACTAGAAATAATTTATCATACTAATTTTACACAAACAAGTTATCAATACTGCCAACACAGCTGCTGCAATATGGTGCTAAAAAAATGCACGTGCATATCCCACTTAGGTATGCTCTTAAACAAAGGATACCAAAAGAATAAAGTACATCATAAAAGTAAAATAGAAAGTTTATTTGTTTTTTGTTTATGCAATTTCTATCTGAATGATGGAAGTTTAATTATGACTTTCATGCTCCATTCAAAAACTAATTTGATTTGCTGACATGGGGCTAGTAACAGTTAAGACAATGCTAGTTTTCAAAATATAAATAACTGGAAAAGTCTATTAAAATAGCATGCTCTGCTGGACGAGGCACCATCTCCCCATGGTATATCCTCTTGAACTCACAGAAAGGCCTCAGTAATGTTGAAATACTAGCTCAAAAATGGTCAGATCAACTCTCCATGAACATAGACAAGGAAATACATATTATGAGATCCTTCACGCTACTACGTAACACTACGATATCCGAAACATGGAGAGAGTCCCATACAAAGCTTATATCTCAGATATATTACACGCCAGATAAAGCATATAGATGGAACAATGCCGATTTCAAAAAATGCCCAAAATGCAGTTTACTGGCAGCAGACTTATTGCATATGATGTGGCACTGTCCAAAGATAGAACAATTTTGGCGCAAACTAGAGTATTGGTTAGTAAAAGTGATAAAAATAAAGCCTCTTAAACTCACCCTTACAAATATAATTTTTTTGTCAATCAATAAGGAGGATTTCAGAGATGCTAAGATATTAAATCTAGTAGTTCTTGCAGCAAGAAATCTGATTTTTAAGAAATGGAAAACTAGATTTAGTCCCACGGTGAACGAGGTTAAAAACTATCTTAAAAAACAATACAGAGTTGAACAACTTGCCACAGATCTAAACTCAGAGGGTGAAATTGTAACATTTTTTAGTAAATGGTCAAAATTCATTAAAAGTTTCACGCCAAGCGAAATAGAGTATATGATAAACCCATTTCAAAACTCGGAAATAGTTCTTCTGGGTATTTGGTAAAGGGGGGGTGGCGCGGAAGGGGGGGAAGAGGTCAAGCAATGCGGGGGGGGGTTTTCTTTTCCTTTCTCCTTTTTTTTTTTTTTTTTTTTTTTTTTTTCTTCTTTTTTTTTTTTCCCTCCTCTCCCCTTTTTTTTTTTTTTGATCACAAATACTTTTCTCACTTAATGACAAGGCTATCCCCAATATCCTATGTACTTTAAAGAAACCTTGTTGGTTTAGACATGTTGAGTTAGTACTAGATGGGTCTTTATTAGACAGTCACCAGAGAAATTAGATTGTTGATATCATTTATTTTTCTTTTTTTTTTTTTTTTTTCTCATGGGAAAAGCTCATTTATGATATGTTGTGCTATGTTTGCATGTCTCTTTTCAAAGGTACTCTTTCACTTTGTTATTACTGTATAATTTGATGAGTATGTTTATATATTGTTTCAAGGCTATCTAGCCACCGGAAAAGTGTTGTATAACAAAAAAAGCATGAGGCTCTCTTTTTGATTTGGAACTCTAATTACGATATACAACCGATCACTTTGATACTGGAAATAAGTACAAATTATGTTACAACTGTATATATTATTTGATATTATCTCTCTTAGGTTTGTATGTCAAGAGTATATTTGCCTCAATAAAAATTATTTAAAAAAAAAAAAAAAAAAAAAAAAAATAGCATGCTCTACCTCAATCATGAAAGTTTAATTTTGAATGTCATGTCCCTTTGACTATGTGTTTAACCAGTTACAGCAGTCTTTAAATACCAATCACCAGATAGCACCCATTAATGTATTGCTGCTTCTCAGCTGATCAAGGTATGCTCTTAGACAAAGGACAAAGAAAAAGTCAATTTGATAACATACGTACACTGTTACCCTAACACTGCGCTAACTGACCACTGTTGCAAAGACTAATACCCAATATTCTGTATCTGGCTGTACTCTGCACACTTGACTTATTGAAAAAATAAAAGCAATATTCACAGTAAAAAATTGTCTAGGTGAGCTGAACAATAAGCACTCCTTGTTACATAGATATACTCTCTGTACCGTTCTTTATACCAATATCAATTGTATCTATTCAACTTTATATATATATTTCAGGCAAAGAATATCATTTCAGGCAAAGATTACCATCTCTTTTATGTCAATAATACCTATAAATAAATACCATTCACAATAAACAATAATAAAGATAAAATTCTAAGTGTTACACAGTACTGGAAAATTACTGACACAAGAAAACTAAATAAGATAGCATTAAATTTGCTACTAATCTCACCTCGATGTCCCCAGGAGTATGGTAAAATCTGTTATGTATTCTGATGCTTGAATGAAAATCCTCCTGTCTCTGTAACTGAGAGCGGTGCTGCTTTACTGATCGTTAGACGCTGAAGAGAGCCCAAACAACTGGTAGCTGTGAACACAAGAAAAGAACAGAGCGCAACCGCAACTCAAGGTAAAAGTTTTATTACTTTGTCGAGCGCTAAAAACAAATTGCACTTACAAGAAATTGGCAATATTCAAGCCTTATGGTTTAACAATCCACTGAATCGCAATCTCGTTGAAAGCCCTCCACGCTGGAATCTAATATGGCGTCCCGGGAAGTCCGTAGGCATAGGTGTTAATGACCAAATGGTAACAGTACTTGCAAGAGCAATAAATATAGAAGTCTGAAACAGTGTCCCTTTATATAACTTTGGTCTACGCGTTTCGTCCTCTTCAATGGGACTTTCTCAAGACTCAGTGTTTAATGTTCTAGTTCGCGGGGATCCTCTTCTTAAAACTCCAGCTTCATTTCTATAGGCTGGAACACTGACCAATCCTGAGCACCAATCTGACACACCTACTCCCAATCCATTTCTTTATACTACGGTGTGTCAGACTGGAGCTGCCGGTCTCTATATTAACACTTTCATTCAGAACAACTGTTTGATTGAAATACATTTTGCTTAAACTATTATGCCAATAAATATACACAAAATACATAAATAAATACATACATATATATAAACGCTAGCTAATCAAAATTTCATGCTTAAAAATAGCAGCTGTGAGGCTTCTACCTAAAACACACATTGCTAAAAGTTCTTAAAGGGATATTAACATTACTTTCTTCCTTCTACTACCTCCTATTACTGATAAATATAATAGGAGTGTACCAACACCAATCTTAATACTTAAGTAATATATACTAGCCTAAAAAATTAAAAAAAATGATTAAAAAGATTAAAAAATTAATAGATATTTTCTTGAAAATTATTAATTATTATTTTGATTAGATTAATTACTACTTAAATTGATCTATTCTACACGAAAACTACACTTTTGGGAATACAAGATTTATCTTATTATATTCATATTTTATATTTTATTATATTCTACTAATGAATGATCATATAAATGTATATACCTTCCTTTATATTTCACGATATTAAATCATGAATGCTTGGAGGTCCAAATCTATATTTAACCCTTTTGGGGCCAAGCAATCTAGAGATTGGATCCACTTTGTTTCTCTTTTCCTCAATTCCGTTAATCTTTGATGTGGGTTAGTAGTCACAGATACTGTTTCTAAGATACTGATTCTTAGGCTACTGGGGTCATTGTTATGAAACACTCAAAAGTGATCGGACACACTATGTGTCTTGAGGCCTTGTTCTATGTTGTAAATGTGCTCATAACAGCTACACTTCACTTTTCTTTTCGTCCTCCCTACATAGACACACCCACATTTGCACGTTAAACTATATACCACATATGTGGATTGACAGGTGCCTCGTGAATTAATGGGAAATGATTTTGAGTGACTAGTGTCCTTAATAGAATCCCTATTCCAAATTAAGGGGCACATGCAACAGTTTTTCCGACCACACTTAAAGGTCCCTGGTTTCCCCTTAGCCCAATGATCTAATGTTCCCAATCCTCGTTGTTTATTACTTTCTAACATAGGCAATTTGGAGGGGGCAAGGATGTTCTTGAGGTTCCTATTTTTCTTGTAAACAATATTGGGTTTGTCTTTAATTGCATCCCTAAGTAGGGGGTCTGCCTGCAGAATAGTGTTTTAGGTAGAAGCCTCACAGCTGCTATTTTTAAGCATGAAATTTTGATTAGTTAGCGTTTATATATATGTATGTATTTATTTATGTATTTTGTGTATATTTATTGGCATAACAGTTTAAGCGAAATGTATTTCAATCAAACAGTTGTTCTGAATGAAAGTGTTAATATAGAGACCGGCAGCTCCAGTCTGACACACCGTAGTATAAAGAAATGGATTGGGAGTAGGTGTGTCAGATTGGTGCTCAGGATTGGTCAGTGTTCCAGCCTATAGAAATGAAGCTGGAGTTTTAAGAAGAGGATCCCCGCGAACTAGAACATTAAACCCTGAGTCTTGAGAAAGTCCCATTGAAGAGGACGAAACGCGTAGACCAAAGTTATATAAAGGGACACTGTTGCAGACTTCTATATTTATTGCTCTTGCAAGTACTGTTACCATTTGGTCATTAACACCTATGCCTACGGACTTCCCGGAGACGCCATATCAGATTCCAGCGTAGAGGGCTGTCAGCGAGATTGCGGTTCAGTGGATTGTTAAACCATAAGGCTTGAATATTGCCAATTTCTTGTAAGTGCAATTTGTTTTTAGCGCTCGACAAAGTAATAAAACTTTTACCTTGAGTTGCGGTTGCGCTCTGTTCTTTTCTTGTGATAACATACGTAATTTGAAAAGTCTCTTAAAATTACATTCTCCATCCATCTGAACCATGGAAGTTCAATGTTGACCTTCATGTCTCTTTAAATAAATGCTTGTTGGTAACTATGTTTAACACAGTCCAAGTTGGACTCAGAAGGCACAACACTTTACAACTCCTTATCAGGAAATGGTTGGTGAGCCAATCAGAAGCTGCATGCGCACATCACCCAGTTCTTCTCAGGACCACCATGAGAATACTCCTAATTATTTACTTTAACTATGGGTTTACACACACACATTCTGCTCACTGACATACAAACTACATGCACATCACAGATCACACACACTGCTCACTGACACACACACTATACCCACACACACACACTCTGCTCACTGACACACACTACATGCACACTACAAATGCACATAAAACACACTCTGCTCACTGACACACAAACTATACTCACAGCACACACACTCTGCTCACTGACACACACACTATACTCACACACACTCTGCTCACTGACACACACTGCACACACACTCTGCTCACTGACACACACTGTACACACACTCTGCTCACTGACACACACACTACACACACACTCTGCTCACTGACACACAAACTACATGCACATTACACACACACTGCTCACTGATGCACACACACTATACCCACACACACACACACTCTGCTCACTGACACACACACTACATGCACAGCACACACACTATGCTCACTGACACACACACTACATGCACAGCACACACACTCTGCTAACTGACACACACACTGCATGCACAGCACACACACTCTGCTCACTGACACACACTGTACACACACTATGCTCACTGACACACACACTACACACACACTCTGCTCACTGACACACAAACTACATGCACATTACGCACACACTGCTCACTGATGCACACATACTATACCCACACGCACACAATCTGCTCACTGACACACACACTACATGCACAGCACACACACTCTGCTCACTGACACACACACTACACACACACTCTGCACACACTGCTCACTGATGCACACACACTATACCCACACACACACACACACTCTGCTCACTGACACACACACTACATGCACAGCACACACACTCTGCTAACTGACACACACACTGCATGCACAGCACACACACTCTGATCACTGACACACACTGTACACACACTCTGCTCACTAACACACACACTACACACACACTCTGCTCACTGACACACAAACTACATGCACATTATGCACACACTGCTCACTGATGCACACATACTATACCCACACGCACACAATCTGCTCACTGACACACACACTACATGCACAGCACACACACTCTGCTCACTGACACACACACTACACACACACTTTGCTCACTGACACACAAACTACATGCACATTACACACACACTGCTCACTGATGCACACACACTATACCCACACACACACTCTGCTCACTGACACACATACTACATGCACAGCACATACACTCTGCTCACTGACACACACACTACATGCACAGCACACACACTCTGCTCACTGACACACACTGTACACACACTCCGCTCACTGACACACACACTACACACACACACTCTGCTCACTGACACACAAACTACATGCACATTACGCACACACTGCTCACTGATGCACACACACTATACCCACACACACACACTCTGCTCACTGACACACACACTACATGCACAGCACCTACACTCTGCTCACTGACACACACACTACATGCACAGCACACACACTCTGCTCACTGACACACACTGTACACACTCTGCTCACTGCTCTGCTCACTGACACACACACTACATGCACAGCACACACACTCTGCTCACTGACACACACACTACATGCACAGCACACACACTCTGCTCACTGACACACACACTACATGCACAGCACACACACTCTGCTCACTGACACACACACTACATGCACAGCACCTAGACTCTGCTCACTGACACACACACTACATGCACAGCACACACACTCTGCTCACTGAGACACACTGTACACACTCTGCTCACTGACACACACACTACATGCACAGCACACACACTCTGCTCACTGACACACACACTACATGCACAGCACACACACTCTGCTCACTGACACACACACTACATGCATAGCACACACACTCTGCTCACTGACACACACTGTACACACACTCTGCTCACTGACACACACACTACACACACACTCTGCTCACTGACACACACACTACACACACACTCTGCTAACTGACACACACACTACACACACACTCTGCTCACTGACACACACACTACATGCACAGCACACACACTCTGCTCACTGACACACACACTATGCAGTACTTATAGGTCAGGCATGAGGAAAATAGAGTCCATCTACAGTCACTGCTGCACTTCCCTTGCTCTCCTGGCTCTATACTTCTACAGCATTAGAGTGTTTAAAACTCCCCTAGGACCTCACCTTTCCAGCAGCCTGACATTGTATGCAGCATTGATCTGTCAGGCATGAGGAACAGAGAGTCGTCATCTTCAGTCACATCTCACTGCTTCCAAAGTATTTTCCATTGGGTCTGTTTAAAATTGTAAAAGTGCTACTGTTTAAACATCTTAATGTCAGGTACAAGGCTGCCCTGTTTTTGCGACCTCCAGCCTTCTAAAGAAGTACAAGAGAGGATGTTAAAAAAAAAAAAAAACAGTAGCACTTTTAAACTTTTAAACAAACCCAACAGCAAATACTTATTTGGAAGCAGTGAGATGTGACTGCAGATGACGACTCTCTGTTTCTCATGCCTGACAGATCAGTACTGCAGTGCTGCATATAATTACAGGCTGCTGGAAAGGTGAGGTCCGATAAATGAGTTGCTAATTCAAACTGCTCCTGCCCCTGTCATACATAATATCTCCAGACAGTCCTCACTTGTTGCACACTGCAGCCGGACAGTGGACTCCTCCTTGCTGGCTCACTACTGACCTGATAGACTTTGACAGTCAGACTCAGTCTCACAAGTGGCTCCCGGCTCATCTACGGTGCAGCACTGCAGCAGCTCCCTCCTGCTTAGCCTTAATGCTGTCAGTGTCTTCCCGCCAATCACGTCACTCAGCAGAGACCAGCAGGCATGCCTCCTGATGCTCCTGTTTGGCTGTGGAGAGCTGCTTTATCATAGAGGTGGTTTTTAGAACCGCCTCTATTTGAGTGTGTCTGGGGCCCAGTGAGCCACCAGTAGGTGGCACTAGCTCATACTTAGTGAAGACTAGCATTCAGCATCAAGGTTGCACAATTAATGGAGGGCAGCGGCACGGCTCACTGCCTCCTTATTGCGCAACAATGGTCCGGATGCTGTTTTTTTTTGCTTATTTGCCTTTTGCTTATTTGTATCGGGTGGCGCCGGCGGGGGTGTCCCTAGGGGGTGCGTGCCCCCCCCAAAAAAAAACCCAGAAAAAAAATAAAATTAATTGTATTATTACTCAGATTTAAAAAAAAAAATTTTTTTCTCTGATTTGACAGGGGAGGCACTGCCTCCCCTGCCTCCTATTACTGCATGTCACTGAGCTCCCCTCACTGTCCTTTTTTGTTTCATAGGTGGGATTAGATAATGCCTACTGCTACTGATGCTGCTGCTTCTTGTTGTGGTAAATGTGGGTCCTCCATATCTCCTACTTCTGGTGTACATGGAAACACATGCTACTGCATGCTACATCAGATGCTGAAAATGATGCTGCTGCTGATGCAAGTGCCACTGCTTCTCTAGATGCTTGAGCTGGAGGAGCAAAATTTGGCCTTGAAAATTAAATTTGACATTGCAAAACAGGCAACAGTGCTTGTCCCACTTCTGCTCAGTCATTAGACATGTATAAGCAGACATGGACTCTGCACTGGTAGTAACTGTGCTGGTACCATTGATGGTGGTAGCAGCAGCCGGAAACATAATAAACTCTGACTGACTAACAATTTTATGGCAGAATAATATAATTTTATAATATTAGCTACAAAAAATATTTTTTGGGTTATTTTTCCCCCAACAAAGACGGGAAACCTATCTTCCAGTCCCATCTATGCCCCCCACTGCAAAATAAATGTGAAGCCAGTTTTGCACACAAAGGGTTAGACGTAAATTAAAAATATTTTTTCCCCAACAAAAGCAGGGGAATTACCAACCAGTCTCAGCTATGCCCCCGTGCAATATGTGCTTCAACTCTTTAACACTAATTGTGATATTTGTAGGTACATTGCACTGCATTAAAAAATCTGATTCTTTACAATTAAAAACAGCACAGTAAGCTGACAGAGGCACACACCACTGCACTCATCTGAAGTAAAAGTAACAAAATGATTGCTGATATTCACTAATGCTACCACTACCCTATTCTAGGTTAAAAGGGGATTGGACAAGCCTGTTTGGAATTTAATGCCTGATTTGCTGGCACTCACATGAATCATTTAGTAATGCTCTGCAGGATAGGGTAGGAAAAGTTGTGCACATGAATGGTTAGAACCCATGTACGTCACTGCAAATTAATGAGCTGATTTGTCCTTCCCCCTTTCCTGTGTTCTCTGCCCATGTTTTTGGTGGCGAAAGTGAGGAAGGAAGACAAAAATAATGCACCCAATAAACATGGAAAATATTGTTACGCAGCCATTTCAGTCCCATTTTTATTAGTCTACTCCTTATGCAGACGAAGAGATGAATGGGCTGAAATGAAAACAAAACATATTTGTCGGAAGACAAATGCACATGTCTACAAACAATACAAGCTTCTTCATAACAAAGCCTTACTGAGATTGTAAAATTGTGAGTTCCAAAGGAACCAATTGTAATCTGTTTCCATCATCACCACTGCTAAACCACCTGAATGCCATTTGACATGTTGGGCATAGTGAGCACAATTATTCCATCACTATATTGTAATTATTAATCTTTGACAAGATGACAAATAATGAGCAATATCAAGATTGTGTTAATGAATGCATATATTACAAGTATACAGTTGCGCTCAAGAACAAAATGTGTGCTCAAAGTATTAGTGTGAATGAAGACCAAGCACAAATTTTAAGTGTTAAAAAAAATCATTAAGCACACCCAAAATATATCATAATAAAATATTACAATCATATATGTACTTTCTGAAAAAAAAATGTAATATAAATATTAATAAAACATTTTTAAGGGCTAAAAGAGATGTGGTATATGACAAGATTTTTCACTGGAAAGGTATATAATGTGTGTGTGTGTCTAAATATGTGTATTTTATATATGTGTGTCTGTGTGTGTGTGTATAAAGTTTAAATACTATATGTATATAAATGTTTATGTGTTTTATGTATAAAAATGTTTTGAATAGAATACATTTACATTATTTTACATTACAAAGTTCCTTACTTAGAATAAAATGTTATTTGCACTCACAAGATTTTTTTTGCAAAACAAAATAATCTTTATTTCCAAATGATTGCAGTAACAGTTTGTCTATGTTTCTGCCCCAATTTGGGCCTTTCTCAAGACAAAAATGTTCTAAAAAAATACAAAATACACAATTGGAATCCATATAATAAGAACATATACCAAGAACTCAAATGCATAAAACACAACAGTGGCATCCCTCCACCACAGAACTAACCTAACACTAAATTAAAATTAGAAAACCTTATAGGTAAGCAAGCTGGGACACACTACAATAATTTATAGGAATATACAAATCAATGATTGAACCCGTCATGAGCACTACATAAGAGAAACAAACTATCTTAGAATCTATCATTACCTATGTGGAGAGTGCATCAGATCAAGAAGAAGCAGGCACCAAACCCACAGGGGAACGCCCAACCAACAAATAGTCCACAGTGCAACACAACTCTCAAAAAAATAAAATAAAGACAATACCAAGAAAAAAAAGACTCAAGCTGGCATTTAGATGGACTGTTCGGTTATCTAAGTGTAGCAAGACACATAAAAATGGAAGGAAATATAAATAAAATAACCCTTACTCCACTACTTCAAAACTAAATCTATCCATCACTGGCTCAAAATGCCATACCAATACCAAAACCCAAAAATGTTGATAGAGGAATCATACAGGAGTGAATATTTACCACCAATAGAGCTGCAATTATGGCAGTGAGCCCTAAAATATACATAAATATAAAGACTGAGTGCAATACAAAAGAGCTTCATATCGCGGTACTGACCCTGCACCAGAAAGCATCTGAAAAAATCATTAAACTTACATAGATCCTTAACAATCAGCATCGCTCTCGACGCCATTCATGCCGAGCTCCCAAATGGCAGGCCTTGTTAGCCATACGCTAGGCGCAAATCTCCAGGCGTGCATATACCCTCAGGATTCCCGGATTAACTTTGTCTCTGATCCCCCCACGTTTAAGCGGGGCCACTCTATCAATGAGCATTGCCCTCAAGGATTATATGGGGTGCTTGTGTTCCAGAAAATGTCTGGCCACTGGTTGGTCAGAGCAGCCATCTTGGAGTTTTAACTGCACTTTTATGACTGGCGAGCCTCTCACGAAAGGAAGTGCAGGTCTTGCCCACATAGAAACAGCCACAAGAACACGATAAGTAGTAGAAAGCAGTAGACAACATACTCAGATGTGCATGTGAGACAGTGTCTAATCCAATAAATCTTAGTAGTATTGGGGTCATGAAATTTTTCTCCTGTCAAAAAGGTACTACAGGTCACAAAGCTATCACATTTGTAGCAGCCGTTCTTTTGTGTAGCCACATTTTATGTTTTTTACAGGAATAGGTTTTCATTAAAAAGCGACCTAAGGCTGCGTCCACTTTTGTGGACCAGTCTGGGTGGAGGTTTATCCCTTAAAGGTAAAGGCCTGTCACCACTGATCAAGGGCCATTTTTTCCTAACTTTTTTACCTACTTTTCTGGTGGCATTTGTGAAACTAGTAATGAAGTTCATTGACTGGTCGATTTGGCCTTCACTTGGCTTCAATTTTCTTTGTATCAGTGTAAGCTGGTCACAGTGTGTTACCTCTCCCAAGATCTCATGAACCATGTTCGGGTTGTAACCCCTATTCAGGAATTTGAATAGCCTCTCCTCCAATTGGACCTGCTTTAGATCCAGGTCTGAATTATTCCAAATAACCCTCAGGAATTACTATATTTTTATATATATATATATATATATATATATATATATATATATATATATATACAGGGAGTGTAGAATTATTAGGCAAATTAGTATTTTGACCACATCATCCTCTTTATGCATGCTGTCTTACTCCAAGCTGTATAGGCTCGAAAGCCTACTACCAATTAAGCATATTAGGTGATGTGCATCTCTGTAATGAGAAGGGGTGTGGTCTAATGACATCAACACCCTATATCAGGTGTGCATAATTATTAGGCAACTTCCTTTCCTTTGGCAAAATGGGTCAAAAGAAGGACTTGACAGGCTCAGAAAAGTAAAAAATAGTGAGATATCTTGCAGAGGGATGCAGCACTCTTAAAATTGCAAAGCTTCTGAAGCGTGATCATCGAACAATCAAGCGTTTCATTCAAAATAGTCAACAGGGTCGCAAGAAGCATGTGGAAAAACTAAGGCGCAAAATAACTGCCCATGAACTGAGAAAAGTCAAGTGTGCAGCTGCCAAGATGCCACTTGCCACCAGTTTGGCCATATTTCAGAGCTGCAACATCACTGGAGTGCCCAAAAGCACAAGGTGTGCAATACTCAGAGACATAGCCAAGGTAAGAAAGGCTGAAAGATGACCACCACTGAACAAGACACACAAGCTGAAACGTCAAGACTGGGCCAAGAAATATCTCAAGACTGATTTTTCTAAGGTTTTATGGACTGATGAAATGAGAGTGAGTCTTGATGGGCCAGATGGATGGGCCCGTGGCTGGATTGGTAAAGGGCAGAGAGCTCCAGTCCGACTCAGACGCCAGCAAGGTGGAGGTGGAGTACTGGTTTGGGCTGGTATCATCAAAGATGAGCTTGTGGGGCTTTTTCGGGTTGAGGATGGAGTCAAGCTCAACTCCCAGTCCTACTGCCAGTTTCTGGAAGACACCTTCTTCAAGCAGTGGTACAGGAAGAAGTCTGCATCCTTCAAGAAAAACATGATTTTCATGCAGGACAATGCTCCATCACACGCGTCCAAGTACTCCACAGCGTGGCTGGCAAGAAAGGGTATAAAAGAAGAAAATCTAATGACATGGCCTCCTTGTTCACCTGATCTGAACCCCATTGAGAACTTGTGGTCCATCATCAAATGTGAGATTTACAAGGAGGGAAAACAGTACACCTCTCTGAACAGTGTCTGGGAGGCTGTGGTTGCTGCTGCACGCAATGTTGATGGTGAACAGATCAAAACACTGACAGAATCCATGGATGGCAGGCTTTTGAGTGTCCTTGCAAAGAAAGGTGGCTATATTGGTCACTGATTTGTTTTTGTTTTGTTTTTGAATGTCAGAAATGTATATTTGTGAATGTTGAGATGTTATATTGGTTTCACTGGTAAAAATAAATAATTGAAATGGGTATATATTTGTTTTTTTTTAAGTTGCCTAATAATTATGCACAGTAATAGTTACCTGCACACACAGATATCCCCCTAAAATAGCTAAAACTAAAAACAAACTAAAAACTACTTCCAAAAATATTCAGCTTTGATATTAATGAGTTTTTTTGGTTCATTGAGAACATGGTTGTTGTTCAATAATAAAATTAATCCTCAAAAATACAACTTGCCTAATAATTCTGCACTCCCTGTGTGTGTATATATATATATATATATATATATATATATATATATACATACAGGGAGTGTAGAATATATATATATAATGTATTTATTTTTTTAACCCCTTAATGACCACAGCACTTTTCCATTTTCTGTCCGTTTGGGACCAAGGCTATTTTTACATTTTTGCAGTGTTTGTGTTTAGCTGTAATTTTCTTCTTACTCATTTACTGTACCCACACATATTATATACCGTTTTTCTCGCCATTAAATGGACTTTCTAAAGATACCATTAATTTCATCATATCTTATAATTTACTATAAAAAAATGATAAAATATGAGGAAAAATGGAAAAAAACACACTTTTTCTAACTTTGACCCCCAAAATCTGTTACATATCTAAAACCACCAAAAAACACCCATGCTAAATAGTTTCTAAATTTTGTCCTGAGTTTAGAAATACCCAATGTTTACATGTTCTTTGCTTTTTTTGCAAGTTATAGGGCCATAAATACAAGTAGCACTTTGCTATTTCCAAACCATTTTTTTCCAAAATTAGCGCTAGTTACATTAGAACACTGATATCTTTCAGGAATCCCTGAATATCCCTTGACATGTATATATTTTTTTTTAGTAGACATCCCAAAGTATTGATCTAGGCCAATTTTGGTATATTTCATACCACCATTTCACCGCCAAATGCGATCAAATACAAAAAATCGTTCACTTTTGCACAAATTTTTTCACAAACTTTCGATTTCTCACTGAAATTATTTACAAACAACTTGTGCAATTATGGCATAAATGGTTGTAAATTCTTCTCTGGGATCCCCTTTGTTCAGAAATAGCACACATATATGGCTTTGGCGTTGCTTTTTGGTAATTAGAAGGCCGCTAAATGCCACTGCGCACCACAAGTGTATCATGCCCAGCAGTTAAGGGGTTAATTAGGGAGCTTTTAGGGAGCTTGTAGGGTTAATTTTAGCTTTAGTGTAGTGTAGTAGACAACCCCAAGTATTGATCTAGGCAAATTTTGGTATATTTCATGCCACCATTTCACCGCCAAATGCGATCAAATTAAAAAAAACGTAAATTTTTTCACAATTTTAGGTTTCTCACTGAAATCATTTACAAACAGCTTGTGCAATTATGGCACAAATGGTTGTAAATGCTTGTTTGGGATCCCCTTTGTTCAGAAATAGCAGACATATATGACTTTGGCGTTGCTTTCTGGTAATTAGAAGGCCACTAAATCCTGTTGCGCCTCACACGTGTATTATGGCTAGCAGTGAAAGGGTTAATTAGGGAGTTTGTAGTGAGCTTGCAGGGTTAATTTTAGCTTTAGTGTAGAGATCAGCCTCCCATCTAACACATCCCACCCCCTGATCCCTCCCAAACAGCTCCCTTCCCTCCCCCACCCCACAATTGTCCCCGCCATCTTAAGTACTGGCAGAAAGTCTGCCAGTACTAAAATAAAAGGGTTTTAAAAAAAAAATGAAATTTTTTTTTAGCATATTTACATATGCTACTGTGTAGGATCCCCCCGTTAGCCCCCAACCTCCCTGATCCCCCCCAAAACCGCTCTCTAACCCTCCCCTCTGCCTTATTGGGGGCCATCTTGGGTACTGGCAGCTGTCTGCCAGTACCCAGTTTACAATAAAAAGTGCTTTTTTTTTGTTTGTTTTTTTTTTTCTGTAGTGTAGCTTCCCCCCCCCACACACACACACACACAGACAAACCCCCACCACCTTGCTGATCGTTTTTTTTTTTTATTTTGACATTTTTTTTTATATTTTTTATTTCCACATTTTCTCTAGTGTAGCGGTTCCCACCCGCTCCCTCCCCGTGCACGCGCCCGCCCCCACCCTCCCGTGCACGTGCCCGTGCGCACCCCCAGCCACCCCCGCCCACGATCCCGCCCCCCTTCACATCAACAGGGCCATCGATGGCCGCCACCCGCCTCCCGGTCCGGCTCCCACCCACCAACGCAGGGAGCCACCGATCTCCGGTGCAGAGAGGGCCACAGAGTGGCTCTCTCTGCACCGGATGACTTAAAAAGGTTATTGCAGGATGCCTCCATATCGAGGCATCACTGCAATAACCGGAAAGCATCTGGAAGCGAGCAGGATCGCTTCCAGCTGCTTTCCACACTAAGGACGTGCAGGGTACGTTCTCAGGCATTAACTGCCTTTTTTCTGAGGACGTACCCTGCACGTCCTCAGTCGTTAAGGGGTTAAAGAAAAATAACATTTTCTTCTATGTATAGAACATTAGAATGTAAAATATTCATAACTACGTTTGGGTTTAGCACTGTTGGTCCAATGCAGTGTTGGGCAAGCGATAAGTGTTTTTTTATTCAACAGTGCACTCCATTGAAGTCTGTGGGGAGAAGTTAACATGGTTGCAATATTTAGCTCACACACTAACTTTTTGCTTTCAACTTGTAATATGCACAAAAGAAACAGTTAGTCCGCCACATGTGATCTGGCCCATTGTCATCAGGGGCAAAACTACAGGGGGTGTGGGCCCAGCTCAAAAATATTTTTTTTTAATAAAAAACCTTGACCTGCCACTGCCTGCACTGATATCATGTGAGTGTGACATGATGCTTCACTAGTGTCTCTGACTACAGGGGTTAGTCTTTCTGTTTTACCCATTGGTGTTTATGTGTGTGTGTATGTGTGTGTATGTATGTATGTGTGTGTATGTATGTATGTATGTGTGTGTGTGTGTGTATGTTTGTGTATGTATGTATGTGTGTGTATGTGTGTATGTATGTGTGTGTGTGTGTATGTATGTGTGTATGTATGTATGTGTGTATGTATGTGTGTGTATGTATGTATGTGTGTATGTATGTGTGTGTGTGTGTGTATGTGTGTGTATGTATGTATGTGTGTGTATGTATGTATGTGTGTATGTATGTGTGTGTGTGTATGTATGTATGTATGTATGTGTGTGTGTGTGTGTATGTTTGTGGAACCAGCAAATTACAGACCTTGCTACTACAGCATGGGGGAAGGGGGTAAACAGTGTCACTATACAGTACCACTATATACAGTACGGGGGGGCTGGACTATGTCACAGACTACTGTGGTCACTTTATAAAGTACTGGGGACAGGTAGAGTCAGGCCAGCCATCTCACCAGCAGATTACAGACTGTGTCACAGACTCACTATATACAGTACTGGTGGGTTAAACAGTGTCACTATATACAGCAATAGGGGGTCAGACCATCTCACAGAAAGTTGGCACAGGGTACCTCATTTTGCAGGCATGTAATCTGATTCACGTTTTTTTCTGTGTTAAATGTTAAAAAAAAAAAAATGATATGTATCAAATTCACTTTTTTAGATTCTTGCACCTGAGCCCTGTGGTTTCTAGTTACGGCTCTGATTGTCATGATTGTGTTTGGTCTTTGCAGACATTAAGGTGCATTCCCTATAAAAAAAAAAAAAAACAATCACAAATGTAAGAATTTGTTTGAACATTTTTTACGCAGATAAAATGTAGCAAGGGAGAAGGATCATGCTTTACAGTTCCAGTACTTTTAAAATCCAGTATAAGAAGACATCATAAGTCCTTTAAATAGAAAACATTAGTCTCCATCTTGTTTTAAAATCACACCAAACTGGAAATGGTGCTTTAACAAACACTAAAAATAGATATTGTTGAAAACAATCAGCTAGATTTAGAGTTTGGCGGTAGCCGCGAAAACCAGCGTTAGAGGCTCCTAACGCTGGTTTTGGGTTACCGCTGGTATTTAGAGTCAGTCAGGAAAGGGTCTAACGCTCACTTTCCAGCCGCGACTTTTCCATACCGCAGATCCCCTTACATCAATTGCGTATCCTATCTTTTCAATGGGATCTTTCTAACGCTGGTTTTTAGAGTCGTGGCTGAAGTGAGCGTTAGAAATCTAACGACAAAACTCCAGCCGCAGAAAAAAGTCAGTAGTTAAGAGCTTTCTGGGCTAACGCCTGTTTATAAAGCTCTTAACTACTGTGCTCTAAAGTACACTAACACCCATAAACTACCTATGTACCCCTAAACCGAGGCCCCCCCCACATCGCCGCCACTCTATTAAAAAATTTTAACCCCTAATCTGCAGCTCCGTACACTGCCGCCACCTACGTTATCCCTATGTACCCCTAATCTGCTGCCCCTAATACCGCCGACACCTACATAATATTTATTAACCCCTAATCTGCACCCCCAACGTCGCCGACACCTACCTACACTTATTAACCCCTAATCTGCCGACCGGACCGCACCGCTACTATAATAAATGTATTAACCCCTAATCCGCCTCACTCCCGCCTCAATAACCCTATAATAAATAGTATTAACCTCTAATCTGCCCTCCCTAACATCGCCAACACCTAACTTCAAGCATTAACCCCTAATCTGCCGACCGGAGCTCACCCCTAAAGCTAATTCTAACCCTAACACCCCCCTAAGTTAAATATAATTTTTATCTAACTAACGCCTAGATTTAGAGTTTTGCGGCCAAAGGGGTGCGTTAGCTACGCGTGCTTTGGTATTTAGAGTTCACAGAATGGCTGGATTTTCAGTGCTTAGGCTCCAAAAAGGGAGCGTAGAGCATAATTTAACGCCACTGCAACTCTCGATACCAGCGGTGCTTATGGACGCGGACAGCTTCAAAAACGTGCTCGTGCACGATTCCCCCATAGAAAACAATGGGGCTGTTTGAGCTGAAAAAAACCTAACACCTGCAAAAAAGCTGCGTTCAGCTCCTAACGCAGCCCCATTGTTTTCTATGGGGAAACACTTCCTACGTCTGCACCTAACACCCTAACATGTACCCTTAGTCTACACACCCCTAACCTTACACTTATTAACCTCTAATCTGCCGCCCCCGCTATCGCTGACACCTGCATATTTTTTTTAACCCCTAATCTGCCGCTCCGTAAACCGCTACTACTTACATTATCTCTATTTACCCCTAATCTGCTGCCCCTAACACCGCCGACCCCTATATTATATTAATTAACCCCTAATCTGCCTCCCACAACGTCGCCTCCACCTGCCTATACTTATTAACCCCTAATATGCTGACCGGACCGCGCCGCTATTATAATAAAGTTATTAACCCCTAATCCGCCTCACTCCCACCTCAATAACCCTATAATAAATAATATTAACCCCTAATCTGCCATCCCTAACATCGCTGACACCTAACTTCAAACATTAACCCCTAATCTGCCGACCGGAGCTCACCGCTATTCTAATAAATGTATTAACCCCTAAAGCTTATTCTAACCCTAACCCTAACACCCCCCCTAAGTTAAATATAATTTAAATCTAAGGAAATAAATTAACTCTTATTAAATTAATTATTCCTATTTAAAGCTAAATACTTACCTGTAAAATAAATCCTAATATAGCTACAATATAAATTATAATTATATTGTAGCTATTTTAGGATTTATATTTATTTTACAGGCAACTTTGTAATTATATTAACCAGGTACAATAGCTATTAAATAGTTAATAACTATTTAATAGTTATCTAGTTAAAATAATTACAAAATTACCTTTAAAAAAAATCCTAACCTAAGTTACAATTAAACCTAACACTACACTATCAATAAATTATTTAAATACAATACTTATAAATAACTACAATTAAATAAACTAACTAAAGTACAAAAAATAAAAAAGAACTAAGTTACAAAAAATAAAAAAATATTTACAAACATTAGAAAAATATTACAACAATTTTAAACTAATTACACCTACTCTAAGCCCCCTAATAAAATAACAAAGTTCCCCAAAATAAAAAAAATGCCCTACCCTATTCTAAATTTAAAAAGTTCAAAGCTCTTTTACCTTACCAGCCCTGAACAGGGCCCTTTGCGGGGCATGCCCCAAAGAATTCAGCTCTTTTGCCTGTAAAAAAAACACATACAATACCCCCCCCCCCCACATTACAACCCACCACCCACATACCCCTAATCTAACCCAAACCCCCCTTAAATAAACCTAACACTAAGCCCCTGAAGATCTTCCTACCTTATCTTCACCATACCAGGTTCACCAATCCGTCCTCGGAAGTCTTGATCCAAGCCTCGGAAGTCTTGATCCAAGCCCAAGTGGGGGGCTGAAGAGTGACGTCCATCCTCGGGCTGAAGTCTGGATCCAAGCGGCGGCTGAAGAACTCCATCATCGGGCTGAAGTCGGAAGTCCATCATCGGGAAGAAGTCTTCTATCAAGCCGCATCTTCAATCTTCTTTCTTCTCGAGCGACTACTCGCCGAAGGACGGTTCCTTTAAATGACGTCATCCAAGATGGCGTCCCTCGAATTCCGATTGGCTGATAGGATTCTATCAGCCAATCGGAATTAAGGTAGGAATATTCTGATTGGCTGATGGAATCAGCCAATCAGAATCAAGTTCAATCTGATTCCCGACGAATGACGGTTCCTTTAAGGGACGTCATCCAAGATGGGATTCTATCAGCCAATCGGAATTAAGGTAGGAATATTCTGATTGGCTGATGGAATCAGCCAATCAGAATGAAGTTCAATCTGATTCCCGACGAATGACGGTTCCTTTAAGGGACGTCATCCAAGATGGCGTCCCTCGAATTCCGATTGGCTGATAGGATTCTATCAGCCAATCGGAATTAAGGTAATCAGATTGAGCTTTCATTCTATAGACTGATCAGAATTGAACTTGATTCTGATTGGCTGATTCCATCAGCCAATCAGAATTTTCCTACCTTAATTCCGATTGGCTGATAGATAGATTGGCTGATCATTTAAAGGAACCGTCATTCGTCGGGAAGTCGTTGGTGAAGATGGATGTTCCGTGTCGGCGGGATGACCATGGATCTGGAAGAAAGAAGATTGAAGATCATGGACCTCTTCAGCTCCCGCTTGGATGAAGACTTCAGCCGGATCATGGACATCTTCAGCCCCCGCCTGGGCTTGGATCAAGACATCGGAGGCTCTTCTGGATCGATCGGTGAACCCAGCGTGGTGAAGATAAGGTAGGAAGATCTTCAGGGGCTTAGTGTTAGGTTTATTTAAGGGGGGTTTTGGGTTAGATTAGGTGGTATGTGGGTGGTGGGTTGTAATGTTGGGGGGGTTGTATTTTTCTTGGGGGGGTATTGTATGTTGGGGGGGTATGTGGGTGGTGGGTTGTAATGTTGGGGGGGGTATTGTATGTTTTTTTTGCAGCCAAAAGAGCTAAATTCTTTGGGGCATCCCCCGCAAAGGGCCCTTTTCAGGGCTGGTAAGGTAAAAGAGCTTTTCTATTTTAATTTTAGAATAGGGTAGGGCATTTTTTATTTTGGGGGTCTTTCTTATTTTATTAGGGGGCTTAGAGTAGGTGTAATTAGTTTAAAATTGTTGTAATATTTTTCTAATGTTTGTAAATATTTTTTTATTTTTTGTAACTTAGTTCTTTTTTATTTTTTGTACTTTAGTTAGTTTATTTCATTGTATTTATTTGTAGGTATTGTATTTAATTAATTTATTGATAGTGTAGTGTTAGGTTTAATTGTAGATAATTGTAGGTATTTTATTTAATTTATTTATTGATAGTGTAGTGTTAGGTTTAATTGTAACTTAGGTTAGGATTTATTTTACAGGTAATTTTGTAATTATTTTAACTATGTAACTATTAAATAGTTAACTATTTAATAGCTATTGTACCTGGTTAAAATAAATACAAAGTTGCCTGTAAAATAAATATTAATCCTAAAATAGCTACAATATAATTTATATTTTAGCTATATTAGGGTTTATTTTACAGGTAAGTATTTAGCTTTAAATAGGAATAATTTATTTAATAAGAGTTAATTTATTTCGTTAGATTTAAATTATATTTAATTTAGGGGGGTGTTAGTGTTAGGGTTAGACTTAGCTTTAGGGGTTAATACATTTATTAGAGTAGCGGTGAGATCCGGTCGGCAGATTAGGGGATAATTATTGTAGGTAGGTGGAGGCGACGTTGGGGGCGGCAGATTAGGGGTTAATAAATATAATATAGGGGTCGCAGATTAGGGGTACATAGGTATAGCGTAAGTTGCGGCGGTGTATGGAGCGGCAGATTAGGGGTTAGTAATAATATGCAGGGGTCAGCGATAGCGGGGTCGGCAGATTAGGTGTTAATAAATATAATATAGGGGTCGGCGGTGTTAGGGGCAGCAGATTAGGGGTACATAGGGATAACGTAGGTTGCGGCGGTGTACGGAGTGGCAGATTAGGGGTTAATAATAATATGCAGGTGTCAGCGATAGCGGGGATGGCAGATTAGGGGTTAATAAATATAATATAGGGTTCAGCGGTGTTATGGGCGGCAGATTAGGGGTACATAGGTATAATGTAGGTTGCGGCGGTGTACGGAGCGGCAGATTAGGGTTTAATAATAATATGCAGGGGTCAGCGATAGCGGGGGCGGCAGATTAGGGGTTAATAAGTGTAAGGTTTGGGGTGTTTAGACTCGGGGTACATGTTAGGGTGTTAGGTGCAGACATAGGAAGTGTTTCCCCCTAGGAAACAATGGGGCTGCGTTAGGAGCTTAACGCTGCATTTTTGCAGGGTTTTTTTCAGCTCATACAGCCCCATTGTTTTCTATGGGGGAATTGTGCACGAGCACGTTTTTGAAGCTGGCCGCGTCCATAAGCAACGCTGGTATTTAGAGTTGCAGTGGCGGTAAATATGCTCTACGCTCCCTTTTTTGGAGCCTAACGCAGCCATTCTGTGAACTCTAAATACCAGCGGTATTTAAAAGGTGCGGAGGAAAAAAAGCACGCGTAGCTAACGCACCCCTTTGGCCGCAGAACTCTAAATCTAGCCGAATACTTGTTCAAGATTGTAATATAGCGATTGAGTGATTGTACCCAGAAAGATTAGTGACAATCAGAACAGTGCAGAGAGACTTAGAATCAAACAATCACAGACTGTACAACGTAACTGTCTCTTCTTATCAGTAGTATAATAAGAGCTACTGTACATAAGCCGTTGCACGTAACAAAAAGCTTACTGTCCATTTGTTTGTATGGAAGAGAAGTCCTGCTAGCAGAATAAAGATCAGCCCTTTGTTTGCATTTATTGGTCTGGTTAGTGTCTTGGTCCATCTGGCAAGAACCTATTTGGGATAATTCCATATAACAAATATGTTTGTGGCTGCTGGCTTTTTTAAACAGGGATCCATTTTGCATTGAGATAATTCGAGAAACATGACAACCACTTTGGGCAGATAGCAAAAAATAAATTTTGGGAATAAATCACCAACCGATCAACCGATTGAAATCGATACCTAAATTGATAAAACATTCTAGCTAAAAGTTGTTTTTCCCATTAACTGTGTGTATATATATATATATATATATATATATATATATATATATATATATATATATATACAGGTAGCCCTCAGTTTACGCCGGGGTTAGGTTCCAGAAGGAATGGTTGTAAATCGAAACCGTTGTAAATTGAAACCCAGTTTATAATGTAAGTCAATGGAAAGTGAGGGAGTTAGGTTCCAGGCCCCTCTCATAATTGTCATAAGTAACACCTAATACATTATTTTTAAAGCTTTGAAATGAAGACTTTAAATGCTAAACAGCATTTTAAACCTAATGAAATAATCACACAACACAGAATATATAATTAAACCAAGTTAAATGAACAAAAACATTTGATAAACAGCATTATAAACGTAATTAAAAAAATCACACAATAAAGACTTCACTTGCATTTATCTGCAAACAGTTCTTTCTATGCATTCCAATCTGGACTGATTTATAGACAGGAAGATCTTGTTCCTTTGAAATCTGCTCGATAGCTCAGGTCTGGTTAATTTGATTAATTTCAGCTTGCTTGGCTTTGCTGCAACACAAGCGGACAGCTCCACCTACTGGCTATTTTAATCAATGCACTGCTTCTCAATGCTTTTCAATAGCAGTCACATGACTGGAAAAAAAGGTTGTTATTCTGAAACGGTGTAAATTGAACCGTTGTAAACCGAGGGCCACCTGTGTATATAAATATATATATATATATATATATATCTTGTATGTGCATTTATATTCATCACCTGCGCTTGTTTTATTTTATTGTGTTTTTTTAGGGGGTTGCGGACAATTTATTTAATGCTGTCTATCTGACAACACTAGATTTACAGTTTAATAGATAATTATGGTGCTGTAAAATCATTTTGCTAGCTGTGGAGATTAATTTCTTTTGTCAAAAAATTATTTATTGGAAGAAACTTGGCTCTTAAAACAGCTGCAGTTATGGTCATTTAATCTCAAGCAATATGGTTCTGCATATAAAATAAAGGATTAACTAAATAATCAGACTTGGAAACTAATTTAGACAAATGGCAATTTACAGTTATATCCGCTACCTATTTGTTAATACATTTTCCAAATGTCTACCTGTTGTAATTGTAAAGGAGGTTGTTTGAAAGCCTTAAAGGGACAGTCAACCATAGAATTGTTATTGTTTTAAAAGATAGATAATCCCTTTATTACTCATTCCCCAGTTTTGCATAACCAACACAGTTATATTAATGTACTTTTTACCTTTGTGATTACCTTGTATCTAGGAACCTTCTTCCAGCCCCCTGATCACATGACTGTGACTGTTTACTATCTATTGTCTTAAATTTAGCATTGTATTGTGCTAGATCTTAAATAACTTTCTGTGCCTGAACACAGTGTTATCTATATAGCCCACGTGTACTTTCTGTCTCTTTGTGTTGAAAAGAGATTTAAAAAGCATGTGATAAGAGGCAGCCCTCAAAGGCTTAGAAATTAGCATATGAGCCTACCTATGTTTAGTTTAAACTAAGAATACCAAGAGAAAAAAAGCAAATTTGATGATAAAAGTAAATTGAAAAGTCAATTAAAATTAAAAGTCCTATCTGAATAATGAAAGTTTAATTTATTCTTGACTGTCCCTTTAATACAGCAATAACTATAACTTAGGTCATATTTAGGTTGATCATTTCTTCAATATGTGATTTACTAGAATCATAATTATTTTCACCACATACTAATTAAGAGGTCTATTTTGATACATCTTAAAGGTATATGAAAATCATTTTTTTTTAAATTCAGATAGAGCATACCGTTTTAAACAACTTTTCAATGTACTTATTATCAATTTTGATTAATTCTCTTGATATCCTTTATTGAAGGAGCAACAATGGACTACTGAGAGCTTCCTGAACATTGGTAAGCCAATGATAAGAGGTATATTTGTGTAGCCACCAATCAATAACAAGCTCCCAGATCCTGAGCCTACCTAGGTATTGTTTTCAACAGAGGATACCAAGCGAACAAACCAAATTAAATAATATAAGTAAATTGGAAAGTTGTTTAAAATTCTGTAGTCTTTCTGAATCACTAAATACATTTTTTTGGGTTTTATATCCTTTTAAGAGTTATATTCTAGTTTATCAGATAACCCAGTTCATTAATGTTTTTTAGGTGTTTTAATTTAATTTTGGTCAGTGAAGACACATCAGACACACTGGGGTAGATTTACCAAGCAGTGGATGCTGCTATCTACCACCGTACATTCCGGCTCGCCGGAAATGTAAGTTAAGAAGCAGCGGTCATAAGACCGCTGCTCCTTAACTCATCTGCCACCTCTGGACAACAATCATCTTGATCGAATACATGCAGGGGGTGGCATTGCACAATAATTTCACTAGAAATGCTTGTGCAATGATAGATGCCGACATGTCCGCCGTCAAATTGATAAATCTGCCCTATTGTATTTATTTACGTATTTGTTTTGTAGCAGGAAACAGAAGATCTAGTTTCATTACCTAAAGTTAAACATTAATTAGAAATGTAGTTTATAGAAATGTTCTGATGTTTAGCATATCACTTCTTAGTTTATTATATTTTCATAAAATGAATTCCTTTCTTGTATTAATTTGCTTATAAATTACTTTTAGTTAAAACATATTGTGTGAATATAATTTCCACTTTAATATGTTTTTTGTTAAATCTCATTATATAATAAATAATACAAAGTAAATAAATTGTTTAATAACAATAACTTTATCTCTCTTGTATTCTGTTTTAATTCTCATGTTTAACAGTATTTTCTTTAATGAAAATAAAAAGTAATTACTTATAAAACAGACTTACATATTATTTCTAGATTACTGATATTTTTAGTTTATAAATTAATAAACTGTTTGCATGTTAACTTTATTGCAGTTAACAACTGAAAAAGGTTAATTGGGTATTGTGAATAGGTCACAGTTACAAGCCTCTGCAACACGCCTTCCTTCACAGAATAACACACATAACCATAAGAAAAGACACAAACAGGAGCTAAGATCAGTCATGGTCCTAGTTATCATTTCTTTATTAGGCCAATTAGGACAACTTTTAGCTTAATTTTATGAGCACATGGGTGGCAGCATAGGCCCAGGTAAGTACCTGTAAAAGAGCACGCATTGCTACACAAATCAAAGAGGCACTGAACACACAGCTATTAAGCCTGCCTACCTTCAATAAGGGTTACCAGTAGACTGCCACATGGGGTGTTCATCCCTCCAACCAGCCTTCCATCAATTAGCCCATTCTCTGTTTGCTCACAGGGCCATGTCTGGCTGTAGGATATACTGGCTGTTGCGGATAAAATCACATAGAAAGTGCAAAACAAGGAATACAATTAAAACATATGCTCAAATAAACCTACCCCTACTGAGACAGACTATGAACAACCCTCCAGAAACTATAGGCTCACAATTCTACCCAAACACTACTTCCACAATAAGAATCTCATGAACCACCAATATTTTATAGGCCTTCAAGATTATAAAAGGTGAGATCAGTACTCCCTTTAGCTAGCAACACACTTGCAACATTGTCATAATCCAGCCTGGACTTGAACCTGGTTCTGCTTCTGCTGAATTTGTGTCCAGCCTGCTGACTTGCCTCTTTGCCATCAGATGACTTATTCACAGGCTCAGGCTTTAGGAATACTGTTACTTACAACTTTGGCTCTCTGGCTCCACCTGCCTACCAGCTGTAGGAAATCACCTAATCAGCAACCTACTATATTAGGCAGGTTTGCTCTGAATTCTGGGCCTTAACAGTGAGAGTTGAACTCTGTCTGAACCTCTGTTACAGATTCCTGTTAATTGTATAATGTTGGATTTCTGGTGCCTGACTTCTGCTTCGTTTTGAGACTACTTTTCTGGATTTTCCCTTGGCACTGTGTTTTGTGTCTGGACTGATTACCTGGCATCTGACCTTGGCTGGTTCACTGATAATTCCTTAGGACTGTCCCATGTACTTTTTCTTGCTTGTTATCTGTTACTGCAGAGTTACCTGTCTACAGCTTATCTAGGAGAAATTCAACACTCACACATATTCTTCATTGAATACCAAACATGGCTTTATGGCCATATAAGATACTTTGCTCTGTTCAGTTTAATTGCTTATGAACTTAAATGAGGAATTGTCCCAAAATCTGTATACTTATGAGCCTAGGTTTTAAAAGGCTTGTTGTCCCTTTAATAACAAGTGACTTTAGCTGTATATTCAATTTATATAACGTTCATCTGTAAACAGACACAAGCTGATATACGGTATCACATGAACCAAAAATAGACTCATTAAGCTTAGTATTATTGCCATTATTAGAAAGTAGCGAAGGATTGTACCTTGATCTTCAAGTGGTCACCCCACACCGGAGACTGAAGTAGCTTGTAGCCTTCCGTATCGGTCCGGTCCTACTAACTGCAGGGAGGGGAGAAGAAAGAACTGCACGGCAAATTCAGGACATCAACCAACAAATTAGTTCTTTACCGCTGTTATGCGTGACTGCTCAATCAGGTGTTAGTGAGTTATGTATACAGCTAGGTCAGCAATAGATCATTTGTTTAGTCTCTATATATGTTACCACTTATGTACGGCCCCATACCGGAACAAACTGTAAGCATTACCCGGTCCTACTCACCGCAGGGAGGGGATGCACTGTATAGCAACGTCTTTGCTTGTAAGTTCAGAGCGCTGTGCACACCAGCACTCCAGCTCCTTGATTGAAAGCCGCTCACAGCTCTAGTTTCACAGAGGGAATATGTAGCAGTCCAAATGTTTCCTTACAGCATTTCCCATGCGCTGGTAATGTGCCAAAAAAAAAAAAATAGGATGAAGTGATGAAGTGCTGTTGTTGAGCAGGAAACGCGTCGGAGAGCAGCATAATCCCTGTGTGTTAGGGTAACTCCACTAATAGTATGTGCTTGCGATCATTTTTAAATGATTTAATAAAGTCTGTATTTTTACTTTTCACTCCATTTGTGCAGCCTCCATTTTTTCCCTATTTTTTTGGATTTCTTTACAGCTTATCTACACATACTGCCTGCAATGACTGATTTACCTCTCTACAACACATCTGCATTCCCTGCCTGTTATTACAGAGTTACCTGTCTATAGCATATCTACATTTCCTGCCTTACCATGGGCAGGCAAATGGAAAATGATATTTAATACGGGAAAATGCAAGGTTCTACATTTTGGAAGTCAAAATAAGCAGGCAGTGTATTATTTAAATGGGACAAGACTTTGCCAAACACAGGAGGAAAGGGATTTGGAGGTAGTAATAGATAACAAGCTAAAGACGGGTGCACAATGCAGGGCAGAGGCTTCAAAGGCTAATAAGATACTACCATGTATTAAAAGTGGCATTGATTCAAAGGAGGAAAGCATAATTCTGTCACTATATAAAGCCCTGGTAAGACCTCACCTTGAATATGGAGTGCAGTTCTGGGGACCAATCGCAAAAAAAGATATTGCAGAATTAGAAAAAGTTCAGAGAAGGGCCACAAAGCTAATAAGAGGATTGGATAATTTAAGCTATGAGGAGAGGCTAGCCAAACTGGGTCAGTTTTCTTTAGAAAAAAGGTGCTTGAGAGGTGACTTGATTACTTTATATAAATATATTCAAGGCCCATATACAGAGATGGCAGAAGCTCTGTTTATTCCAAGAAAATTATTTCTGACAAGAGGTCACAATTTAAGGTTGAAGGAAAGGATATTTAATCTCCTGTAACGGAAACGTTTTTTCACTGTAAGAGCAATAAAATTGTGGAACTCATTACCAAAGGAGGTGGTGAATGGCAATACCCTAGATACATTTAAAAATTGTTTGGATACATTTCTGTCTATAAATAAAATTCATAGATATGATTGCTAGTATTAAATGGGTAACCTTTTAGTGGGATTATTTAAATTTAACTGGAGCTTTTTGTAAGTATTTTAGATTTGTATAGGTTGAACTCGATGGACTTCGGTCTTTATTCATCCTCATCTACTATGTTACTATGTTACTATGTATTACAAAATAACCTGTCTACTACAGCATATCTGCATTCCCTGCCTATTATTACAGAGTTACCTATATACAGCATATCTGAATTTCCTGCCTGTTATTACAGAGTTACCTGTCTACAGCATATCTGCATTTTCTGTCTATTATTATAGTTACCTGTCTACATGATCTCTATGTATTCTGCCTGCTATTACAGAGTTACACGTTTACAGTATATCTGCATTTCCTGCCTGCTATTACCGAGTTACCTGCCTACAGCATATCTACATATCCTCCCCGTTATTACAGTGTTACTTGTCTACAGCTTATCTACATACCCTGCCTTTTATTACAAAATAACCTGTATACTGAACATCTACATTCCTGCCTTCTACTGCAGAGTTACCTGTCTACAGCATATCTATGTTTCCCTGCCTGTTATTACAGCGTTAGCTGTCTACAGCATATCTAAGAATCCTGCCTGCTAATACAGAAGTACCTGTCTACAGCATATCTATGTATCCTGCCGGCTATTGCAGAGTTAACTTGTCTACAGCATAGCTACATATACTACCTGCCATTACAGAGCTACTTGTCTACAGCTTCTTTACATATCTTACCTGCTTTGAGACTGTTTGAAAGTGAAAAAGTTAACCTGTTGCTTTATACATACCTTGTTGGAGAGCCGGGCTAACCCAGTCGTCTTGTTCACAGAGCCCTGGCCGCACAAATAGGAGGCTTAGTGTGGCCGGCTCCCAAGGCATTCTCTAAAGGACCTTCTCCTTTAGTGAAGGCCTGGGTTACCGCTGTTCTCCAGTGTGCTGAAGGTAAGTATAAAATCCTAAAAAAATATTAATGAAAACAAATGAATACTGATGAATTTCATTAATATATATATATATATATATATATTTTTTTTTTTATTTTAAATGTTGTTGGTGCATTCATTTAGATGTTCATTTATATTCATAACAAAATGAATGCACATCTCTAGTTTCCAGTACAGCAATATTGTATTCAACTTGGGTAATATTTGGTGTCTTCTATAGCAATCAGATCCTTTATGAGTTACAAGGGACACATGATTTCTTTCATGATTCAGATAGCGTAGACAGTTTTAAACAACATTCCAACTTACTTCTGTCATCAAATTTGCATCAATCTCTTGGTATTTTGTTAGTAAACAAACAGTCTCACCAGCACCAGTGATCAATGGTGTGCACACTGTAGGAGCCACTGCTCTCAGGTCCAAGAATAGCCAAACCCTCAATGATACAGCAGCACCCTCCAGAAAGTAATAATGTATTACTTTATTAGTCCAGGAAGAACAACAACATAACATGTTATGTTGTTGTGCTTAATGGGACTAATAAAGTCATAGGTTATTACTTTCTGGAGGGTGCTGCTGTATCATTGAGGATTTTAGTATTTTGTTAGGATACATGGCATCATGGACTCTACCAAATATTAACAGATATTAAATGAACACCTGACTGAATCTGCCAGAAAGCTTAAAATGGGCCATGGTTGGATCTTCTAGCAGGACAATGATACAAAAATGGTTTACTGATCACAAAATCAAGGTCCTGCCATAACCATCCCAGTCCCCTGACTTGAACCCACAGAAAACATGTGGGGTGAACTGAAAAGGAGAGTCCACCAGTATCTACCTCAAAATTTGAAGGATCTGGAGAGATTCTGTATGGAGGAATGGTCTCAGATCCCTTGTCATGTATTCTCCAACCTCGCAAGGCATTATAGGAGAAGACTCAGAGCTGTCATCATGGTGTTTTTTCTGGATAAACCTGTATTGTGTTTGCAATTGTTTGATATCCATGAGAGTAGAGTATTTTTTGTGTATTTTTTTTAACAACAGAGCAAAAGTTTAAACAACAAAGAAATTTCCACAGCCTTCTTTGCTCATATTTACCATTGCCATTATTAGTGGAGGGCACTGTATATATCTATCTATATATACATTTAGCTGTATATCTATTCCTATAGATATATAGGTATGAATATGTATTTTATGTGCCAGAACATTATCATATATATATATATATATATATATATATATATATATATATAGTATATATATATATATATATATATATATATATATATATATATATATATATATATATATATATATATATATATATATATATATATATATATATATATATATATATATATATATATATATAGTTGTAGAAGAGGTGTTTCTAGCAGCGCTTACAAAAGAAGTTCCTCATGTGCATATGTAGATGAAGATCCAAAAAATATATATATCCAAAGTGAGTAAAACTGTGATTTGAACAGTAACAAATGATGCCTTAATTTGCTCATCTGTAAGACCACAGGGTCCTGTGATCAACGTCGTAGAACTTCTGGATATTTCTATCCAGGTGTGTCTTTTCTTCCCAAATGAAATGGATTAACCAGGCAGTCTGAATAAAGACTAGATAGGTGTTGTAGGACTCCCCCTCTCTAATTTCACTCTGTATGGTTGGACAGAGGGTAGATAGAAGGGGTATTCCACTTTATTATGAGCTGAAATACGTCTATTTTTTTAAAAACAAATCTTTATTCCTTATTAATTCTTATTATAAAAAATGTGTGCAAAAATGCCAATAAATACGTAAAAATCAAAATATGTGTATGTAATATTAAAAACATGTACTTACAAACATTACATGCATAGATATAAAAAAGTGCATCAGGTGAGATGGGTCTCTATTAAAATATGAACTATTAGAATTTATCTGATAAAAATATATAAAGTATCTGCTAAAATTGATGTATCTGATAAAAAATTATATATGTAGATAAATGGGAAGTAGAATAAAAATCTATATCCTGATTGGATTGTTATTAATATAGCTGTACTGGATCTATGATATGTACGTAGTGTGAATAATATAGCTCCAAATGGAAAAAATGTGGGCTCAATATGAACATTCTAATAGTTCATATTATAATAGAGACCCATCCAACCTGATGCATTTTTTTTTTTTCAAAATCATTTTATTAAGAATCCATAATACATAAAAATGTGCAGTTATGCAATGATGACAAATGACATTCATCCGGTAAGCATTACAAAAGAATACACACAAGTGAATACACATCTATGATTAAAAGTAATCAGATATAAAAGAACATGCTTCACGGATTCTCATTTTAACCTTTTATATATTTGGTTTTAACAATAACCCTAATGTCTCAATGTCTATAACAGTATCTTTATTAGTTTGCCTTGACAATTGTTTGATATCTGTACCAATGGTTAAATTGAACCAATATTAGCTACGATCCATAGTGCACATAGCCTCAGTCAAGAGGGGATCTAGAGCTTTTTGTTTTTAATATAGCGTTCCCACATATGTTGAGCTTCAATAAATTGTTCCCCATTGCCAGACAGATAGGAACCATACTCCTCCATTTCAATCATATCTGTAACCTTACTTCGCCAAAGTTTTATAGAAAAAACTTCAGTTGATCTCCAGTTTTGAGCTATTAAAACTTTTGTGCTGTTTATCATAATTTTTAATAGTAGTCTAAAATGGGCCTGGGAGAGTTTAATTGATTTATTTAGCAACCAGACTATAGGATCCAAGGGGAGAAGAGTTTGAAAAATGCTCTCTATCTCACTAATTATATTAAGCCGCAGTGTGTTAATCTGAGAACACCACCACCACATATGGCTCATATTACTTCCAACATGCCCACATCGCCAACAGTGATTATTAGTCTTTGGGAACAATTTATGTAGCCTCTTAGGGGTCAAGTACCAACCATGTAATATTTTGTAATTTATTTCCTTAAGGGATGCAGATGTAGAGGCGGATTTAGTGTTGTGAAAAATGTTAGACGAAGTGTGAGGAGTAATAATTATCCCCAATTCTCTCTCCCGTATTTCAATAGAACGTGGCAGATTGCCCGGGGGCAATTGAGTGATAATATTATAGATATGTGAGAGACTATGTTTAATTGGAGGTGTAGAAGCATATCATTTTTCCATATTTGTTAGCAAACATGCCATATTTGGGTAATGTTGGTGGGATGTGATATAATGGTGTACTCTCCTGTAGGAGAACCAGCTAGCAGCCCAGTCAGGGCCCATATTGACCAGCTGTTCTTGAGTGTACAACTGATCATTAGTAGTGATTTGCATAGCTGAGACCTCTCTATTTACATTGTGTACCTCTATATTTTTAGTTATTGCTAACAGGGAGAATTCACTGTTGTGGAGAAGTGATGTTAGCGGACCTGGACATGAAGAAAGGTATGGATTCGTCCTATTAGAAGTGTCCCATATTTTTAGTGTTTCTTGGGTAATTGAGTTATCAATCTGTCTACTCAACATTTGAAATCTGGGTGCCAACAGACAGAAGGTAAGTTAATACTAAGGTTTAGATTTTCCTCTAGTAAAATCCATCTTTTATGGTCCTTATGTATTCTCCAATCAAGAATTCTCTGAAGAAATATGGACCTACGATATGAATCAATATCAGGTACGCCTAGGCCTCCCTGAGCTATAGAGCGTGTCATTGTAAGTTTATTTATCCTAGGGGGGGTGTCTGTTCCAAATGAACAAACCAAACAACTGCTGTATCTGTGAAGTGTAAGTATTGGGAAGTTGAATAGGGAGGGTTTGCATAATGTACAGCAGGCGTGGGAATGCATTCATTTTAATTGTATTAATCCTGCCTAGCCAGGATAAATGTTTCCTAGTCCAGGATGATAGGTCTTTCATTAGGATATTCTTAATTGGGATATAATTTAATTTAAATAATGCATCAAAATTGTCCGCTAGCTGTATTCCCAATTATCTCAGGGATTCCCTATTCCATTTAAATGGACATATTCTGGTTATTAGTGTTTCAATTTGATGATCAATAGCCACACCTAGCATTTCGGATTTAGTTTGGTTAATTTTAAAATTAGATAATTTATGAAATACCTCTATCTCTTTCATGAGGGGTGGGATTGTTTTAACTGGATCTATCAGGGAAAAAAGGATGTCATCTGCAAAGAGAGACATCTTATACTCTTCCTCCTCTACCACTAGACCCCGAACGTCTTGGTTTGATCTTATTCTGATCGCCAGGGTTTCAATAAGGCACGTGAAAAGCAAAGGGGACAGGGGGCAACCCTGTCTGGTGCCGTTTGTAATCTGAAGCGGGTCTGATAGGACTCCGTTAAGGATTATTCTTGTGCTGGGTTTATTGTAAAGTGCAAAGATTCTATGTAGTATCTTATCACTTAACCCAAAAGCCCATAATGCTGCCTCTAGAAAAAGCCATCCGACTCTGTTGAAGGCCTTTTCGGCGTCAGTAGAGAGTCAGATTGATATTTTTGGATTTGGCATGCCACATCAAATGTAAATTGTGCACTGTATTATCCCTGGCTTCGCGATAAGGAGCAAAACCGACCTGATCTTGGTGAATAATCTTAGGTAGAATTAAATTAAGTCTGTTAGCTATAACTTTAGCAAAAATCTTTATGTCTGTGTTTAACAGGGAGATCGGTCTATAATTTGGTATTGATGTATTAGATTTGTTTGGTTTTGGGATCAAAGTTATGTAAGCTTGCAAGGCCAAGGGGGGGGATTTTTTGTTTTCGTCTATACTTTGAAAGTATGCTAGAAGATGTGGTATTAGGAGGTCTTTAAAGGTGGTATAGTAATCGTTACCGAAGCCATCTGGCCTCGGTCCCTAGAAAAAGGTTAAGTTGTGATCTTTTATGCTCCAAGCTTTCAAGGAGGGAGCGATCTTTGGGGAATATTTTGTGTATGTCTTGAAGTTTATTAATGTCAGCTAGTAACAAGGTTAAGTAATTCTGGTTTTGTTTAATTTTAGCTGCTTTTAACGCTATAAATTCTCCTCTAAGAACACATTTATGAGCATTCCAGATGTGTTGTGGACAAGTGTTAGGGGTATTATTCAGTTCAAAGTAGTCCTTGATGGACTTAGTTAATTGGATACGTATTAGGGGGTCTTTCAAGAGGGATTCGTCTAATCTCCATGATCTCGATTGGGTGGTATAAATGTGAAAATTAAAAGTACAGCTAATCATGGCATGATCCAACCATGTTATAGGATATATTTCTTAGTGAAGAACTTGGGATAGACTAGTGACATCAGTTAGCAAATAATCTATTCTAGAATAATTTTGGTGGGGATGTGAGTAGAAGGTGTAATCTTTCAAATCTGGGTGTTGGATTCGCCAAACATCATGTATTGCAAGGGTCAACAATTGGGATTTTATTAAGTTTAAAGTTTTGTTAGTGACTGATGACCTTCCTGAAGAGCAGTCAATGGTGGGGTCTAGTGCAACATTAAAGTCCCCACCCACCAGCAGACTATTTTTAGCGGATTCTAATATTTTATTACAGATTTGGTGAAAGAATTTAGGAGAATCTAGACTAGGTGCATAGATATTAACTAAAGGTATAGGTTTGTGATATAGGATCCCAGAGATAATTAGGTATCTCCCTTCCTTGTCTTTAAAAGTTGAGTTAACCTTGAAGGGGATTTTTTTATTAATCATTATACATACTCCATTACGTTTAGAGTCATTAGAAGAGAAATAGACTGGGCCAAATTTCTTAAAAGATGAGCGGGGCTCAAAACCCCTCCTAAAATGGGTCTCTTGAAGCATAACAACATCACATTTAAGGCTTTTGTAATCTCTGAACGCCATGGTTCATTTCTGCGGAATGTTAAACCCCTTGACATTATGTGAAAGAACTTTAATAGTAGTCTTGTTTGCCAACATTAGTACATTCAGATTCATACACTATTGCAAAGGACTGAAACAGAGTGAACTTGTAATTCGTAGTTGAGAAAGGCAACATTAAGAGACATCATAAGTACATCAAATACAACAATAACATAGTGAGTTAAACAATATCTAGAAACTGTTCCAACATATAGTGTATTTTTAAAATTATACACCTTAGTAGGGGGGTAAACAGTGTCGCATAGCGCTCTTGTTAGCTATATGTATGATATATGAAGGTTCAAGGTGGAGACCTAGAGGAAAAACAAAACAAAACAAAAAACAAAAAAACAACAACAACAACAACAAAAAGGGGGGTTATCATGGTATCCCAAATCCCTAATGTAGATCATTATCTATGGGTGTCCCTGATGTTATATGTCTGAAGTACAAGCAATGTATTTTTTGTTCTTCATCTAAAAAATGAAAACATAGTAACTTGAAGTAACATGAAAAAAAAACAACCTAAAGACAAAGGAATTTAGTCCAGAGTTATTATAGCAAGTATCAGCGGCACTGGATTCAAGGAAGGTCTGAAGGAGGTGACTCTGTTTTTCTTCTTTTAGATTGAGACTTGTTCCATTGCGGGCGCTGCTCTTTTGGAAAATCTTGATTTTTATCCTGTCGGGATGATGACATTTCCAGAACATCTTCAACTTTTTTGTCAAGCTATCTAGATCTTGGAAGGACTTGTAAATGATTTGGGTGCTATTGTGGTTGATGATTAAACTGAATGGGAATCCCCATCGGTATCTGATATTATTATCTTGCAGGGCTTTAGTGAGAAATCTGATCTCCTTCCTCCTCTGAATAGTTTGCGGACAAAGGTCTTGAAATATTTGTATGGTGTGATCTCTGAATGTGATGGTTCTTCTTGATCTTGCAGCTTGCCACAACTCTTCTTTGGTAGTATACCTCAAAAACCTCATGATCACGTCTCTTGGTGGAGATGGAGGATTAGAGAGGGGTCTGAGTGCCCTGTGAATCTATTCAATATCATCATTTTGAAGTGGTGACGATCTGGGAGTTCGGAAGTAGAACAAATCTTTAACATAGGATTTTAATTGATCTTGCGAGACCTCTTCGGGAATACCTCTAATCCTAAGGTTATTCCGCCTCCCACGGTTGTCCAGATCTTCAAGCTTTTCTTGTAAGGATTGTACCATGGAATCCTGTATTGATAGTTGTTGTGTATTTGAGCTTACCATATTATTAAGAGCATCTTGACCCTCCTCAAGGTAATCCAATCTGGAGCCCATGTCATTCAGATCTTTTTTAAGTTCTCTCATTTCTCCCTTGATGAAAGATTTTAGAGATTCAAGATCAGTCTTGGATGGAAGATCTGCTATTTGTGACTGTAAAACAACTAAGGAGTTATGTTACAGGGGCATAGATTCCACCTGCATCTCTAGTACAAGCTTTTCCTGCGCCTGGGATAGCTCTGCTAGAGCAGAGTCTGAGGAATGAAAAAGGTTGACACGGATGGTGTGGTTACTACTTTTTTGCTGCTCTTGTCCGTCTTAAGGCCCTTACGTTGGGACATGATGATGGCCTTCAATGAGCAAAAAACAAATCTTCTGAAAGTCCAAAAGCCTTATGCAAAAAGTCAATTTGTGGTCAACTATATTTGAGAAGGATTACTGTGAAATCCCACTTTGAGCAATGAAAGATGTGACCCCTCAGAGTAAACAGTCCTACTTTAAACAATGTGGTCTCCCAGCGTTAGTATAACCTGATAGAGACACCCACTTAACTTTTAATAGTGCTGCACTTAACAAGGAACACCTCAGTTGTCAGATAGGAAGCAACTTTTCTTTTCTTGGTTTATAATACAATTTTTCAAATTATATATCTTATGCTCTCACAGCTTGACCTCCTGTTACACAGACTTTATGTATGTTTGGGAACCAGCATGCCTGCTGACTTAATGTGTGGTAAGAAAGGGGTTAACAGGACATTCGCACCCAAATCACACTATGAGGTTATAGCTGAGATGGAGACAGCTAGGTATTTATAAGCTATGTATGTCTCGGTAGGAACTGGGGCCAATCTCAACCTCTCAAAATAAAAGCCTCTCCTGTGCCTGTCTTAAAATGTGGTATTTTGTTACCTTTATATGGAGGACAAACCGCATGGCCGGGACGGCTGCAAAGGCTCCAGTCGGTCTGTATCTGCACCTCTCACATGCAGATTCCAGTGACTGAATCTTTAGCTGAAGGTCCGGTGATGTCCACCTCTGAAGCGTTTCCACCAAGTTTAGGTGTAAGTAGAATGGGCAGGGGTGTCTCGTTGTCTACCCGGCAGAATCAAAGATGGCGACCGGACCCCAGGCCAGAAATAAAAGCTGGCCATAATTATATTCTCAGAGTGCGAGAAGGTCTCCAAATATTTTACCGGTCCTTGCTAGTACAGAAACACAGCCATGTCCCAGCACAGCTTGGCTCCGCCCCTGATGCATTTTTTTTTATATCTATGGATGTAATGTTTGTTAGTACATGGTTTTTAGTATTACATACACATATTTTGATTTTTCCGTATTTATTGGCATTTTGCACACATTTTTTATAATAAGCATTAATAAGGAATAAAGATTTGTTTTTAAAAAATTAGACGTATTTCAGCTCATAATAAAGTAGAATACCCCTTCTATCTATCCTCTGTTCAATCATACGGAGAGGAATTAGAGAGAGGGAGTCCTACAACACCTATCCAGTCTTTATTCAGACTGTCTGGTTACTCCATTTCATTTGGAAAGAAAAGACACATCCAGAAAGTTCTACAACTTTGATCACTGGATCTTATAGGTGAGCATATTAAGGCATCATTTGTTACTGTTCAAATCACAATTTTACTCACTTTGGATATATATATTTTTTGTATCTTCATCTACATATATACATGAGGAACTTATTTTGTAAGTGCTGTTAGAAACACCTCTTCTACAACCACACCCCCCATTTATTCTCACTAAGGAGGAAGTGAGAAACCGCTAACGGCAGCATTCATTAGATTTTCTCATAAGGCTCTAGCTTCAAAACCGCCCTCTTAACTCAGGTGCAACTACCTAAAAGCAAACCAATGATATATATATATAAAAATAAAAAGTACATTATTTTTTATGTGAAGAACATTGGAATGTAAAATATGTGAAATTTTCATTGCAGTTCACAATTTAGGACTAACACGGTTGGATTAGCTCACATAGGGAATGGCTAACGTCAATCCACGTTATTGAAATATTACATTTAAAATATTATTGGCTAGATTACGAGTTTTGCGTTATGAGTGAAAAAGCAGCGTTATGGGTTATAACGCTGCTTTTTCATTACCACTGCTATTACGAGTCTTGTCAAAAACGCTGTATCTCACACTTTGTTGGCCGTAACGCAAATTCACTTACGCAATTTGCGTAAAGTCTTTTTTCAATGAGACTTCCATAGCACCGATATTACAAGCTTTTTCTGGGAGGCAAAAAAAGTGATCGTTACAGCCTATACCGCAAGATTCTTAACGCAGTCAGTAGTTATGAGTTTTATGCTACAAAGCTGTAGCATAAAACTTATAACTAAAGTGTTAAAAAGTACACTAAGACCCATAAACTACCTATTAACCCCTAATCTGAGGCCCTCCCACATCGCAAACACTAAAATAAAATTATTAACCCCTACTCTGCTGCTCCGGCATCGCTGCCACTATAATAAACATATTAACCCCTAAACCGCCGCACTCCCACATCGCAAACACTAGTTAAATATTATTAACCCCTAATCAGCCTCCCCTAACACTGCCGCCACCTACCTACATTTATTAACCCATAATCTGCCGCTCCGGACATTGTCGCCACTATAATAAACATAATAAAGGGCCATAATACTCAAATGTTTAAACACTTGAACGAGATGCAGCATAGCTGTAAAAAGCTGACTAGAAAATATCACCTCAAAATCTCTATGTAAAAAAGAAAGATATTTTACCTCAAAAGTTTCTCAGTAGCCACATCCCATTGTAAAGGACTTCTAAGCAGCATATCAATATGTCTGTCCCGTGACAGGGGAAGGGGCGAGCTTACGTGCACTTTCATCTTATTTCCCTATTCAGTTTAAAGGAAGTTTGCTATTAAATCTCTTGAGAGTTAAGTGAAATCTTATGAGCTCACAGTAAAAGAGTTCATGACCTTAGCACTGCTGATGCTGATTGGCTGCTGTTCATTTCTTCATTTTTTATTATTTTTTTACCTGCAGCTGGGCAGCAGCTGAGTATAACTTTTTACACCGAATTTACTCTGCTAAACTGAGGAGATTGTGAGGTAAAATATCTTCCTTTTTTTACATAGAGATGCTCAGGTGATATTTTCCTGTCAGGGTTTTACAGTTATACTGCATGTTTCAAGTGATTTAGCATATGAGTATTATGTCCCTTTAACCCCTAAACCTAACCCTATATCTAACACCCCCTAACTTTAATATAATTAAAATAAATCTAAATAAAACCTACTATTAATAACTAAATAATTTAAAACTAATTACTTACCTGTAAAATAAACCCTAAGGCCTAGATTTAGAGTTCGGCGGTAGCCGTCAAAACCAGCGTTAGAGGCTCCTAACGCTGGTTTTGGCCGCCCGCTGGTATTTGGAGTCAGTGATTAAAGGGTCTAACGCTCACTTTACAGCCGAGACTTTTCCATACCACAGATCCCCCTACGCCATTTGCGTAGCCTATCTTTTCAATGGGATCTTTCTAACGCCGGTATTTAGAGTCGTTTCTGCAGTGAGCGTTAGAGCTCTAACGACAAGATTCCAGCCGCCTGAAAATAGCAGGAGTTAAGAGCTTTCTGGCTAACGCCGGTTTATAAAGCTCTTAACTACTGTACCCTAAAGTACACTAACACCCATAAACTACCTATGTACCCCTAAACCGAGGTCCCCCCACATCGCCGCCACTCGATTAAAAATTTTAACCCCTAATCTTCCGACCGCCACCTACGTTATACTTATGTACCTCTAATCTGCTGCCCCTAACCCCGCCGACCCCTATATTACATTTATTAACCCCTAATCTGCCCCCCACAACATCGCCGCCAGCTACTTAAAATAATTAACCCCTAATCTTTCGACCGCAAAGCGCCGCCACCTACGTTATCCCTATGTACCCCTAATCTGCTACCCCTAACACCGCCGACCCCTATATTATATTTATTATCCCCTAATCTGCCCCCCTCAACGTCGCCGACACCTGCCTACACTTATTAACCCCTAATCTGCCGAGCGGACCGCACCGCTACTATAATAAAGTTATTAACCCCTAACCCGCCTCACTAACCCTATCATAAATAGTATTAACCCCTAATCTGCCCTCCCTAACATCGCCGACACCTACCTTCAATTATTAACCCCTAATCTTCCGATCGGAGCTCACCGCTATTCTAATAAATGTATTAACCCCTAAAGCTAAGTCTAACCCTAACACTAACACCCCCCTAACTTAAATATAATTTTAATCTAACGAAATAAATTAACTCTTATTAAATAAATTAATCCTATTTAAAGCTAAATACTTACCTGTAAAATAAATCCTAATATAGCTACAATATAAATTATAATTATATTATAGCAATTTTAGGATTAATATTTATTTTACAGGCAACTTGGTATTTATTTTAACTAGGTACAATAGCTATTAAATAGTTAAGAACTATTTAATAGTTACCTAGTTAAAATAATAACAAATTTACCTGTAAAATAAATCCTAACCTAAGATATAATTAAACCTAACACTACCCTATCAATAAAATAATTAAATAAACTACCTACAATTACCTACAATTAACCTAACACTACACTATCAATAAATTAAATAAACACAATTGCTACAAATAAATACAATTAAATAAACTAGCTAAAGTACAAAAAATAAAAAAGAACTAAGTTACAGAAAATAAAAAAATATTTACAAACATAAGAAAAATATTACAACAATTTTAAACTAATTACACCTACTCTAAGCCCCCTAATAAAATAACAAAGACCCCCAAAATAATAAATTCCCTACCCTATTCTAAATTAAAAAAGTTACAAGCTCTTTTACCTTACCAGCCCTGAACAGGGCCCTTTGCGGGGCATGCCCCAAGAATTTCAGCTCTTTTGCCTGTAAAAAAAAACATACAATACCCCCCCCCAACATTACAACCCACCACCCACATACCCCTAATCTAACCCAAACCACCCTTAAATAAACCTAACACTAAGCCCCTGAAGATCTTCCTACCTTGTCTTCACCATACCAGGTTCACCGATCCGTCCTGGCTCCGATATCTTCATCCAACCCAAGCGGGGGCTAGACATCCACTGAAGAAGTCCAGAAGAGGGTCCAAAGTCTTCCTCCTATCCGGCAAGAAGAGGACATCCGGACCGGCAAACATCTTCTCCAAGCGGCATCTTCTATCTTCTTCCATCCGGTGCGGAGCGGGTCCATCTTGAAGCAGGCGACGCGGATCCATCCTCTTCTTCCGATGTCTCCCGACGAATGACGGTTCCTTTAAGGGACGTCATCCAAGATGGCGTCCCTCGAATTCCGATTGGCTGATAGGATTCTATCAGCCAATCGGAATTAAGGTAGGAATTTTCTGATTGGCTGATGGAATCAGCCAATCAGAATTTAGTTCAATCCGATTGGCCGATCCAATCAGCCAATCAGATTGAGCTCGCATTCTATTGGCTGATCGGAACAGCCAATAGAATGCGAGCTCAATCTGATTGGCTGATTGGATCAGCCAATCGGATTGAACTTGATTCTGATTGGCTGATTCCATCAGCCAATCAGAAAATTCCTACCTTAATTCCGATTGGCTGATAGAATCCTATCAGCCAATCGGAATTCGAGGGACGCCATCTTGGATGACGTCCCTTAAAGGAACCGTCATTCGTCGGGAGACATCGGAAGAAGAGGATGGATCCGCGTCGCCTGCTTCAAGATGGACCCGCTCCGCACTGGATGGAAGAAGATAGAAGATGCCGCTTGGAGAAGATGTTTGCCGGTCCGGATGTCCTCTTCTTGCCGGATAGGAGGAAGACTTTGGACCCTCTTCTGGACTTCTTCAGTGGATGTCTAGCCCCCGCTTGGGTTGGATGAAGATATCGGAGCCAGGACGGATCGGTGAACCTGGTATGGTGAAGACAAGGTAGGAAGATCTTCAGGGGCTTAGTGTTAGGTTTATTTAAGGGTGGTTTGGGTTAGATTAGGGGTATGTGGGTGGTGGGTTGTAATGTTGGGGGGGGGTATTGTATGTTTTTTTTTACAGGCAAAAGAGCTGAAATTCTTGGGGCATGCCCCGCAAAGGGCCCTGTTCAGGGCTGGTAAGGTAAAAGAGCTTGTAACTTTTTTAATTTAGAATAGGGTAGGGAATTTATTATTTTGGGGGTCTTTGTTATTTTATTAGGGGGCTTAGAGTAGGTGTAATTAGTTTAAAATTGTTGTAATATTTTTCTTATGTTTGTAAATATTTTTTTATTTTCTGTAACTTAGTTCTTTTTTATTTTTTGTACTTTAGCTAGTTTATTTAATTGTATTTATTTGTAGCAATTGTGTTTATTTAATTTATTGATAGTGTAGTGTTAGGTTAATTGTAGGTAATTGTAGGTAGTTTATTTAATTATTTTATTGATAGGGTAGTGTTAGGTTTAATTATATCTTAGGTTAGGATTTATTTTACAGGTAAATTTGTTATTATTTTAACTAGGTAACTATTAAATAGTTCTTAACTATTTAATAGCTATTGTACCTAGTTAAAATAAATACCAAGTTGCCTGTAAAATAAATATTAATCCTAAAATAGCTATAATATAATTATAATTTATATTGTAGCTATATTAGGATTTATTTTACAGGTAAGTATTTAGCTTTAAATAGGATTAATTTATTTAATAAGAGTTAATTTATTTCGTTAGATTAAAATTATATTTAAGTTAGGGGGGTGTTAGTGTTAGGGTTAGACTTAGCTTTAGGGGTTAATACATTTATTAGAATAGCGGTGAGCTCCGATCGGAAGATTAGGGGTTAATAATTGAAGGTAGGTGTCGGCGATGTTAGGGAGGGCAGATTAGGGGTTAATACTATTTATGATAGGGTTAGTGAGACGGATTAGGGGTTAATAACTTTATTATAGTAGCGCTCAGGTCCGCTCGGCAGATTAGGGGTTAATAAGTGTAGGCAGGTGTCGGCGACGTTGTGGGGGGCAGATTAGGGGTTAATAAATATAACATAGGGGTCGGCGATGTTAGGGCAGCAGATTAGGGGTACATAGGGATAACGTAGGTTGCGGCGGTTTACGGAGCGGAAGATTAGGGGTTAAAACTGTAATGCAGGGGTCAGCGATAGCGGGGGCGGCAGATTAGGGGTTAATAAGTGTAAGGTTAGGGGTGTTTAGACTCGGGGTACATGTTAGGGTGTTAGGTGCAGACGTAGGAAGTGTTTCCCCATAGGAAACAATGGGGCTGCGTTAGGAGCTGAACGCTGCTTTTTTGCAGGTGTTAGGTTTTTTTTCAGCTCAAACAGCCCCATTGTTTCCTATGGGAGAATCGTGCACGAGCACGTTTTTGAGGCCGGCCGCGTCCGTAAGCAACTCTGGTATCGAGAGTTGCATTTGCGGTAAAAATGCCCTACGCTCCTTTTTTGGAGCCTAACGCAGCATTTGTTTTAACTCTCAATACCAGAGTTAAATTTATGGTGCGGCCAGAAAAAAGCCCGCGGAGCGTTAACAGCCCTTTTACCGCCGAACTCTAAATCTAGGCCTAAGCTAGCTATAATATAACTAATAGTTACATTGTATCTATCTTTGGTTTTATTTTTATTTTACAGCTAAGTTTGTATTTATTTTAACTAGGTAGAATAGTTACTCAGTAGTTATTAACTATTTACTAACTACCTAGCTAAAATAAATACAAATTTACCTGTAAAATAAAACCTAACCTTACACTACAATTAAATCAATTACCTAAATTAAATACAATTACCTAAATTGCAAAAAAAAAACCCCACTAAATTACACAAAATAAAAAAGTAATTATCAGATATTTAAACTAATTACACCTAATCTAATAGCCCTATCAAAATAAAAAAGCCCCCCCAAAATAAAAGAAAACCCTAGCCTAAACTAAACTGCCAATAGCCCTTAAAAGGGCCTTTTGGGGGCATTGCCCCAAAGAAATCAACTCGTTTACCTGTAAAAAAAAAATACAAACAACCCACCAACAGTAAAACCCACAACCCAACCAACCAATCCCACAAATAAAATCCTAACTAAAAAAACCTAAGTTCCCCATTGCTCTTAAAAAGGCATTTGGATGGGCATTTACTTTTTCAGTGCCCAAACCCTAACCTAAAAATAAAACCCACCAAATAAACCCTTAAAAAAAACCTAACACTAACCCCTGAAGATCCACTGTCTTCATCCAAGTGGCAAGGAGTCCTCATCAAAGCCGGGAGAAGTTTTCATCCAAACCAGCAGAAGTGGTCCTACAGACGGGCAGAAGTCTTCATCCAGGCGGCATCTTCTATCTTCATCCATCCGGCGCGGAGGGGCTCCATCTTCAAGACATCTGGAGCAGAGCATCCTCTTCAATCAACGTCTTCTTGGCATTTGGATGGGCATTGCCCTTAAAAGGGCATTTAGCTCTTTTTCTGCCCAAAAGCCCTAATCTAAAACTAAAACCCACCCAATAAACCCTTAAAAAAGCCTAACACTAACCCCCGAAGATCCACTTACAGTTTTTGAAGACCCAACATCCATCCTCAAGAAGGGGCAGAAGTCCTCATCGAAGCTGGCAGAAGTCTTCATCCAATCGGCCAAAGTCTTCATCCAAGCCAGCAGAAGTCTTCATCCAGACGGCATCTTCTATCTTCATCCATCCGGCGTGGAGTGGCTCCATCTTCAAGACATCCGGAATTAGATAAAATCCTATCAGCCAATCGGAATTAATGGTGAAAAATTCCTATTGGTTGATGCAATCAGCCAATAGGATTGAGCTACAATCCTATTGGCTCATACAATCACCCAATAGGATTGAGCTCGCATTCTATTGGCTGATTGTAACAGCCAATAGTATTGAAGCTTAATCCTATTGGCTGATTGCATCAGCCTATAGGGATTTTTCACCATTAATTCCGATTGGCTGATAGAATTTTATCTAATTCCAAATGTCTTGAAGATGGAGCCGCTCCGCGCCGGATGGATGAAGATAGAAGATGCCGTCTGGATGAAGACTTCTGCGGGCTTGGATGAAGACTTCGGCCAATTGGATGAAGACCTGCCAGCTTCGAAGAGGACTTCTGCCGCTTCTTGAGGATCGATGTTGGGTCTTCAAAAACTGTAAGTGGATCTTCGGGGGTTAGTGTTAGGCTTTTTTAAGGGTTTATTGGGTGGGTTTTAGTTTTAGATTAGGGCTTTTGGGCAGAAAAAGAGCTAAATGCCCTTTTAAGGGCAATGCCCATACAAATGCCCTTTTCAGGGCAATGGGGAGCTTAGTTTTTTTTAGTTAGGATTATATTTGGGGGGTTGGTTGTGTGGGTGGTGGGTTTTACTGTTGGGGGGTGTTTGTAATTTTTTACAGGTAAAAGGGCTGATTTCTTTGGGGCAATGCCCTGCAAAAGGCCCTTTTAAGGGCTATTGGTAGTTTAGTTTAGGCTAGGGTTTTTTATTTTATTTTGGGGGGCTTTTTTATTTTGATAGGGCTTTTAGATTAGGTGTAATTAGCTTAAATATCTGATAATTTCTTTTTTTATTTTGTGTAATTTAGTGGGGTTTTTTTGTAATTTAGGTAATTGTATTTAATTTATGTAATTTATTTAATTGTAGTTTAAGGTTAGGTGTTAGTGTAAGACAGGTTAGGTTTTATTTTACAGGTACATTTGTATTTATTTTAGCTAGGTAGTTAGTAAATAGTTAATAACTATTTAGTAACTATTCTACCTAGTTAAAATAAATACAAACTTAGCTGTAAAATAAAAATAAAACCTAAGATAGATACAATGTAACTATAAGTTATGTTGTAGCTAGCTAAGGGTTTATTTTACAGGTAAAAATTTAGTTTTAAATAGGAATTATTTAGGTAATGATAGTAAGTTTTATTTAGATTTATTGTAATTATATTTAAGTTAGGGGGTGTTAGGGTTAGATTTAGGGGTTAATAAATTTAGTATAGTGGCAGCGACGTTGGGGGTGGCAGATTAGGGGTTAATAAATGTAGGTAGGTGCCGGCGATGTTAGGGGCTGCAGATTAGGGGTTAATAATATTTAACTAGTGTTTGCAATGCGGGAGTGCGGTGGTTTAGGGGTTAATATGTTTATTATAGTGAAAGCGACATTGGGGGCCGCAGATTAGGGGTTAATACGTATAGGTAGGTTGTGGCGACATTGGGGGTGGGAGATTAGGGGTTAATAAATATAATGTAGGTGCGGCGATGTTGGGGGCAGCAGATTAGGGGTTAATAAGTGTAATGTAGGTGTCGGCGATGTCAGGGGTGGCAGATTAGGGGTTAATAAATATAATGAATGTGTCGGTGATGTCGGGGGCAGCAGATTAGGGGTTAATAAGTGTAAGTTTAGGGGTGTTTAGACTCTGGGTTTATGTTAGGGTGTTAGGTGTAAACATAAGTTTAGTTTCCCCATAGGAATCAATGGGGCTGCATTACGGAGCTTTACGCTACTTTTTTTCCTCCGGCTCTCCCCATTGATGTCTATGGGGAAACCTGTAATACCAGCACTGTAGGGAAGTGAGCGGTGACAATAACGTGCAAGTTAGCACCGCACCTCTCATAATGCAAAACTCGTAATCTAGCCATATATTATTTAAAATTGTTATACATAATGTAAAATATTCTAAATAACTGATAGAATATATCTATTTTTTACTTTTTTTCCCTTAAAGGAAATATATATATACTTTTTTATTCCTTAAAGTAAATATAGATAGATAGATAGATAGATAGATAGATAGATAGATAGATAGATAGATAGATAGATAGATGAAAAATAATATTAACACAGCAAATAAGAAGTCTGGTACTAGTCTGGCTGTAGCTTCCTTGCACTTAGCTAGATTAAAAGCAGAAATTGAATTTGTTTTTTATGCTAGAGAAGTAATTGGCAAGCTCTATTTTTACACAAAAGTAAGGCACTTTGCAGCAAAATAAAATAAAAAATGCGTATGCTGAATTAAATATTTTATATTAAAATCAGTGTTTCATGCCCTTTTAATAACGGTTACAAACAACTCATGCAGCTTTACACATTGCAATGCATTGCATATAACAATAGATATTTAACTAATTTAAACATATGGATTTTATATGTGCATGTGACATATTATCCTTGATTTTTGTTGTAGCAGTACCTTATTGCTAAATACTAGTTTTGGTTGGAAGCAAAATGTATAATTTAATACTTTTGTTTCATACACTGTACATGTTTATTAATAACATGTTTTTTATTCTAGGAGGAAAGACAAATTTAGTTCTGCTAAAGAATGCAGCTCAGCTTCTTTGGCTGTTTTGTTGCAAACCAGCTCACACCTGGAGACTAAAGTGATAAACCTAATCATAGCAAGAGTTTGTCTATGTAACTAAACTCAGGAAATTGCACTGACTAAAAAATAGATAAGCCTGATATGGATGGAGTTTCAGGATAGTTAATTAAGGGCAATTACTGTCTTAAGAAATATAATTGCTCCTAATATATTGTTACATGTATGTTTAACAATATCACTATTGTTGGTGAAATACATTGCTTATCATTGATCTTTAATTCTCACTGGCAGCTAAGAGGTTAATGCTGTTTGGCATTTTATTAATATTTGTAATTGTGTGTTCAATAATAAAAACTTTAAGGAATTTAATACCATCATATAAAATGTTTTTTTTTCTTTAAATTAAAAATGAAAGCTTATTGTGAAGTTTGAGTTTGCTGGAGATGTGTTGCTTGAATAGCCATTAGACATGTGCGATTCGGAAATTCGGGAAATTCGGAAAATTCGGCGATTTGGATCGAACCGAGTTTCCGAATTTAAATGTTGCCGAATTTTCCGAATCGAACCGAATCGAAACGAATCGATTCGTAAATTCGGATGGCCATTGGGATTACACTACTATTATACAATATGTTAGGTTAACACCTAATATACAGAATAATACTAGTCTAATCCCACCTAACACTTACCGAATTGCCGAATTTCCGAACCGAATCGAACCGAATCGAACCGAATCCAGCCAAATTTCTTCGAATCCGAATGAATCCGAAACGAATCCGAAACGAATGAATTCGAAATTTTCCGAATTCAAATCGATCCGAACCGAACTTCGAAAAATTCAGAATCGATCCGAACCAAACTGAATTTTTTCGCCATGCAAATGTCTAATAGCCATGGATGAGCTATCAGGGTCACAACAGCTTTATATGTTTTATTGAAATACCTCAACTATTTAAAAATGAGTTTGAGGGCAGGCTTTAGACCAAAGCCAAAGACATTGGCCAAGGCAGTGGCAACAGGTAAAAAAAAAAGTCCACCTTGCAATAACCATATTATATATTTGGTAGACTCTGAACTTAAGGCTAAAGTCAGAAAAGGCAAAAAAAAAAAAAAAGACTGGGTAAGGACATGCAGGTTACAGCAAACAAACAGTTACTAAAGGTTGACTGGTATTGGCAGATTGGTTAGTCAGTGGGTAGAATAGGTTGGGTATGACATCAATCCCTCTAATTCATCGGTTGGTTCCAAAATTTTAGGCAGCACTTGGCATTTCCATAGTTTTATATATAAACATTATGAAGAATCATACATATGCAGGACTAGATCACAATCAGCCTGCATTTAATATTCAGAGCTGGGTTTATAATTGACATTCATGATTATGAATATCTTATAACCTTCTTTAGAATGCATCACTTATATCACAATAGTATAAATAGGGTTCTGCAAATGGCAAGATTTTGTTCTTGGACTGCAAGATGGTGTGCTTCATTAAAAAGTCATTGTTATCACATATCAAATTCTGCAGATTTATTGTCCAATATATATATATGTTTATATAGTCTTACTCTTATATCTTGTTTATGTTCTTCAGATTCTATTTCTGATTGAGATATTCCTATTAGACTGTGAGCACTATTACATAGCATTATCTCACCAGAATTTTGCTATTAACCATGCTGTGGACCAATGTGAATATTAGAATATTTCTAAATTTACATAGTAAAGGTCTTATCTATAGCAATGTATATTTGTCACGTAATTACCATTAAATATTTTGGCCTAGATTACAAGTGGAGCACTATCAATATCAATGTAATAGTGTGTAATCTAGTACCAAAGAATGTTTAGTTGAAAATAACAGTGCTAAAAAAAGTTAGTGAGACCTGAAGTTAAGGGTTACAGCTACAATAAAAATAAAAGTATAACAAAACACATGTGAAATATATTAAATAAAGGATTACACATATATATATATATCAAGATATTAATTGTAAAATATAAGTTTATTATTAAACTAAATGTATAAAAAGGGTTTAAAAGGGATATGGTATATGCTAATATGTTTGACTGGGAAGGATTCTAGCCCCTCCCAGTGACATCATGCTTCTATTTATATACAATGGATTTATGTAGTAGCATGACATCACTGGGAGGGGCCAGAACCGGCAACCGCAAAGCAGCACTAAGGATTTCGATGTTCTCATTAAGTATCTGAGTAACTTGTAAGAGACTGGCATTTATTTTATCCATGTGCATTCAGCCGTGTTTTCATACATGTTCACAAAAGAAGAGTTCCTATTTGCTTTCTGTTAATATAATATTGCCTTTATTCATAAAGCTATCATAGCTCATGCAAATGTGAGTATTGCTATCCCACCTCAGTCTAAATAAAGTTTGATACATTGTTATGCTATGAAAGTTTTTTTTTCTACTTTGTTTCATTTTAATTAATCTGTGTTACCAGCTAACATTTGGATACAGCCTGAAAAAAAGATGACTGATTTCGACCATTTACAGATTTGTTTGGTGACATTTATTGTTTTATGTGCACACATGGCAGGATTTATAATAAGGCAGAGTAGGCATGTACTTACAGGTACCCTCCATAGAGGGGTGCTGTGCTGCTGCCTGTCACACATACACACACATCACATTATCATTCCTATTGCGGCCTGGGTCAGTACCAGCTTTTACCGCTAGGGGTCTCTGCAATCATTCTCAGCATTTCATGCAGACATATGAAACACTTTCTATTGTTGTGTTAAGTGGAACATGCTGTGTGTGCTGTAGTCATTACGTTTGTTAGCCTGATGTCATATGTTGGGTAGGCGGCATGTTCGGACATGTGATAGCATGGGTACTGAGCTCCGACTGCAAGAGCAGTGCATTTGCCATTGATATAAGTCCCATGCGTGCGCCTGACTGGTATTAGCAGTTGTATGTGAGCGTTAGTGAGAATTTGTTGTGCGGAGCATGGGACAAGATTAGCTGCAGCTGCCTGCAGTAATCTCATTTTAATGTTATGTTTTGACTGGTAAGTGGAGACCCCCTAAAAGGCCTCACTAGACCACAGTTATTGTATGTGAGGTGGATGGGCTTTAGTTAATCAGCTGTAGAGGATAACATTGGTAATGGTGAGGTTGGTAAAGCTGGAATGTCTAGAGGATGTTTAGTGAATCAGTAGCATATGATAACATTAGGACAGTAGAGGCTTGTAGAGCTGTGGAGGCCAGAGGAGCTTTAGTGAATCACCTGCATAGGATAATATAGAGCTGATGGAGCTGGATGAATTTTGGTGAATCAGCTGTATTTGACTGGACTGTGGTACAGTACTGAGATTATGTACAGGAATTGTGCTAATAGACAATACTAAAATTATATAGAGAGGTTCTGCTAATAGGGTATTGAAGTTATATACAGAGTGTGTGCTAATAGACATTACAGTTATCATATACAGAGGAACTATGCTAATATACAACATTGGGGTTATATACAGAGGCTATGCTAATAAACAGTGCTGCAACATATACAGAGGCTGTGCTAATAAACAGCACTGATATTTAATACAGAGGCTATGCTAATATAGAGTATAGGGGTTATATACAGTACTGGGGTTGTATATGGAGACTGTGCTAATAGACAGAATTGGGGTTAAAGACAAAGGATGTGATAATAAACAGCACTGGGGAAGATCACATACAGTATACAGTTATAGTATATAATAGGCCAGATTACTAGTGGAGCGCAAATGAACGCTCCCACTTGAATGTTAATTGCGCTAGAAGTAAGATTTTTACGCTCGACTGGTTGTACTCGTATTATGAGCTACAAGTAAACTGTTTTTGCTCTATCACATTAACCCAAATAGCGCAAAAGTCAATGGAGAAAAAAAAGTGTAATAAAAATCTAATACCCCTCTAGCACAGAAACAATCGCATATTCTTAACCCAACATGAAAATATAAAATTTCACATTCCAATGTTCTGCACATAACAGAATATGTTCTATTTATTCAGAAATGTCATATATCTGATGGTATTTTGATACAATTTATATATATATATGTATATATAGTATATATATGATACAATATGTATACTGTGTGTGAATACAACAGAAGTGAGCACACCCCTGGGCAATATCACTTTAATATGAAATTATTCTAAACTGTATCACCTCTTAATAAGTATATTATTTCTATGTTGACAAGTAGAGTATTTCCTATTATAAACAATAAAAAAGAAATATATTATATTGAAAATTCAGGCCCCAAAGTAGAAACTTAATGCAACAAAAGTGAATACACCTGTGGTCGCTGACACACAAGTTACATCACTGAAACAAAAATTGAGTACACCTATGATTTCCAATTAGCCTAATTGCATGAACATAGTTACCAGAACATTCTAATTTTTGGACCAATGGGCTGTGTCTATCTGCAAGTCTGCATCATGGATCCAGATGAAAAAGAATTGTCAGAGGAATGGAAAAATCTGATTGTGAGACTACACAAAGATGGAAAAGGATACAGGAAGATCGGTCACAGACTAAAAATCAGTCAAAATGCAATTGCAGCAGTAATCAGGAGGTATAGAATGATACACAGTGCCAAAAGTCATAGCCGCAGTGGCTGTCCTCCTAAAATGACTCCACAGTGCGCTACTTGCACAATCTAGTTTTGAAAAACATGGGGGTTGCATGACTGCAAAAGATGTTGGGGAGATGACATTTATAGATGGCACCCTGAATGCCTAGGATATACCAAAATAGTGGTTGACAAGATGACTCCCAGTCTAAGTTTGGCAGAGGACCAAAGCACACTGCCAAAATCACAAAGGAGTTTCTAAAGGAGAAAACTATGACCTGGCCAAGTATGTCACCTGACTTGAATCCAATAAAACACCTTTAGGGTATTTTAAAGAGAAAGGTAAAGGAACACAACCCCTTCACCAAAGAGCGTCTGAACAAAACTTATCTGAAGAATGGCAGAACATCTCTCCAGAATTACTGCAACACTGGTATCCTCCATGCAAGGAGGATTGAGTCAGTCACCAAAAATAACATTGTATATACAAAGTATTGAAAAGAATAAAAAAGATTGAATCTCAGTAATGAAAGGTGCACTGACTTTAGTTTCATTATGTTCCTGCTGTGGGGCCTGTATTTTTAATATAGTAAATCTAAACTGTTAGTTTTTAATTTTACATAAGAGCAAATACCCTACTGTAAAACTCAGAAGTAATGCAGTTACTGTTAGGTTATACTATTTTGAATCATTTGACATTTGACATAAGTGATATTGGACTGGGGTCCACTCACTTCTGTTGTGTACTGTATATGTATAAGAATATAAGAATATCTATTTATTAATACATAAAAAATAAAAAAGACTTACCACCTGTAAAAGAAAATTAAAACCTAAGCTCAAAGGGACAAAAAAAAAAAAAATTTCTTTCATGATTCAGATAGAGAATACAATTACAAACAACATTCCAATTTACTTTTATTATCTTATTTGCTTCATTCTTTAGATATCCTTTGTTAAATAAATAGCAATGCACATGGGTGTGCCAATCACACGAGGCATCTATGTGCAGCCACCAATCAGCAGCTACTAAGCCTATCTAGAAATGCTTTCCAGCAAAGGATATCAAGAGAATTAAGCAAATTAGATAATAGAGGTAAATTAGAAAGTTGCTTAAAATTACATACTCTTTCTAAATCATGAAAGAAAACGTGTGGGTTTAAAGTCCCTTTAAACTAAAAAAAAAAAACACTAACATTTCTTTAAAAAAAAAAAAAAAATATTACAAAAATTAAAAACCCTACTATTACAGAAAATAAAAACCCCTACCATTACAGAAAATAAAAACCCCTACCATTACAGAAAATAACAAAACCTACCCTTACAAAAAAAAAATAATTATCCAAATTAAAAAAATATATATTCCTATTCAAATACCCCTAAAAAAACACCCCAAAATAAAAAAACCCTAATCTACAAATAAACTACCTATAGCCCATAAAAAATAAAACATTTACCCCCTAACATTACAACAATCCCTAACCTCCCAAAATAAAAAAATCCTAACTAAAAAAAAACGTATCTACCCATTGCCCCGAAAAGGGCATTTGGATGTGCGGCATTCAGCTCTTTTGCTGCCCATTTAAAAATAAAAATCCCTACTCTTTTAAAAAAAAAAACACCCCAAAAAAATAACATTAACCCCAAAATTAGTACTCACCACTGATGAAGGGCGGAACTCTATCTTCCTCCCTGCGGTGCTCCATCATCATCCATCGCGGGACCACCATTTTCAATCTTCATCCAGGCCACTGTCTATCTTCATCCCGGTGGGGGCTGTAAAATCTTTCATCATATAGGCTGAAATGAATTTGAAGAGTCAAATCAGCCAATAGGAATGAAAGGGTACCCTTATATAAAGGGAGTACATTGCATTCAATCTTCAGTGTGCGGCTGGAGATCGCATGAAGAGGAGCTCCCTGTCGATTCTCTGAAGAGGGCCACCAACTTCGCCACCGACCTAGCCGATGACTTCACTGCCGCCCCAGGACAAAGATACAAGATGGACTGCAGCCTGCATAAAGATTAAAGAAGATGGTCTATGATAGATGAAGATGTAGCGCCCTTCATCATTGGTAAGTACCAATTTTGGGGTTAGTGTTGGGTTTTTATTTTATTTTATTTTTCGTGTTTTTTTTTTATAAGTTTAGGGCTTTTTTAATTTTAATGGGCAGCAAAAGAGCTGAATGGCAAATTAAGGGCAATGCCCATCCAAAAAATGCCATTTTCTGGGCCAGAGCTGTTAGCTTTAGGGCAATACCCTACAAAAGGCCCCTTTAAGGGCTATTGGTAGTTTATTTGTAGATTAGGGTTATTTTTATTTTGGGGTGGGTATTTTTTTTTAGTTGTATTAGAAAAGGAATATTTTTTTATATTGTATAATTTCGTTTGTTATTTTTTTGTAAGGGTAGTTTTTTATTTTCTGTAATGGAATGTTTTTTATTTTCTGTAATGGTAGTTTTTTATTTTTTTGTAATGGTAGCTTTTTTTTTTCATTTTTGTAATGTAGGTTTATTTTTGTAATCTAGGATGTTTATTTTTTGTAATGTTTTCATTTTTTTAAGTAATGTAAGGTTTTGTTTTTTTAGTTGAAGCTTAAGTTTTAATTTTCTTTTACAGGTGTTTTTTTTTTTTAAAGTAGTTAGTATATTTTTAATTTATGTGTATTTTATTTGGGGTTAAATTAGGGGGTGTTAGGTTAGGCGATTTAGTTGTTAGTTTATTATTTTGTGTTGTGGGGGGATTGGCGGTTTATTGGTTAATAGTTTATTTATATAGTTTGCGTTGTAGTGGGATAGTGGTTTAGGGGATATTAGTTTTATTTAGTGGTGGTTTAGGGGTTAATACTGTATTTAGATACTTTGCAATGTTGGGGATGGTGGTTTAGGGGTTAATAGTTTTAATTAGTGTTTGCGATGTGGGGGGATGGCTGTTTAGGGGTTAATAGTTTTCATTAGCATTTGTGATGTGGGGGTAGCGGTTTAGGGTTAATAGTTTTATTTAGTGTTTGCGATGTGGGGGGATGGCGCTTTAGGGGTTAATAGTTTTATTTAGTGTTTTCTATGTAGGGAGATGGCGCTTTAGGGGTTAAATTATAGTTTATGGATGTAAGTGTACTTTGTAAGGTATTTTTTATGTGTTTTGTAAAACTTTTTTGTTTCGCAAAACACATAGCTACAGGTCTTCAAATGCGGAATGGATTGTTGCGGGAAAGAGAGAACGCGCAACTTGTAATATCAAATCTATGAACATTGCGCGCGCAAAGACCATATCGGGAGCAGAAAAGCCATACCGCGTGACTTGTAATCTATGTCAATGTTTTTAAAGTCCCATGAAGATCCAACTTTTTCTTTCTTGCAGATTACAATGAAATTAAATGCATCCAGTACTGCCATCTCTTTAAAATGGATTTTGTCTCTTTATCTCCATTATGTATTTGAAATATAAATAGTCCACAACAAAATCAAGGCCCAACTTGGTGGCTAACTGCCAATTTAACTTTGTATATAAAGATTTTCTGGGGTTTTTTTTCTTATATATAATTATGTAGGTATCATCTTGGTACATTACACTTCCATCAGTGAAAATCCTCTCCAGTTTTTATTTTCTGTTTTGTTTTTGTACTAAGACTATGACTAATTGAAAAGCATTAAGAATGTACTATAGGAATCCTGGTTTGTTTCACTTTAAAGCACTCTCAAGTTTATATATCTATCCCTTAGAGCCAGTAAAAAAAAAACAATCTTAGAAAATATGTTGTTCAAGCTAAAACAAAACTAGGATTCAAATTCAGTCTCTTTTATTGAAATATATATATATATATTAATTCAAATAATGTATGTCATCGTACTGCAAAAGTGACAGTTCAAGTGATCTGTGAAACTGCTATAGCAGCATCATTTTATAATGATTCCTAAATTAGAAAATTGCTTCCAGAATTCTTGTTTCTTTTCACAGAGAAATGTTGAATCTAACAAAGAATTCCAACACATATACTGCATTACAGTCTTGTAAAAACGTACATAGAAATAATTATTGCAAATGCTGATTGATCTCACAGTTCCCATCCAGCAATCCCAGGTGAAACAGCAGGTGAATCTACAGGCTTTTTATCCGATGCTTCTGATGGTTTATAGTTAATTCTACTTTGCAGCTTAAAATTGCTAAAGAATTAAAGACGACTGTCATTAAGTAATAATTAGGGTTTATATGAAGATCTCAAACCTATAAAGTATATTTATATGATTAAAACAAGCTAAAATTAAAAAAAAACGTTTTCAGATCACATCTTAGATTTAAGGATTTATTATTTTAATTTCAGCACATATACTACAGCTGTTGTTGAAGAGGATACACCAAGATCACTTTACTGGAATACTTGCATAGTGTATTACACTCAGTCTTGGGACATCACAGTATGGACTTCATTTATCAAACTAATGGAGGCAGAATTGGAGCACATTCGACGCAGCCAATGATTAAAAAGTAGTGGTCATTAGACTGTTGTTTTTCTAACCTATACACCAGCGCTGAGCTGGCGGTTTAAAATAAACCTGGACTAGGTGATTGACAGCCCCTGCTTGTGCATGATTGGTCATGTGTGAGCAGAGGGCTTTGTGGCACAAGCACAAGTAAACCTTGTAAGCACAGCATTTAATAACTTGGGCCCTATGGGGAAAGTGTAAGCTGCTTAGGCGCCCTTGCAAGCCTGCTTCCCGCAATGTAAGCTGTGGTCATCAGGCTGCTGCTTCTTAAAACTCTGAGTTGGAGGAGAGAAATCACAATAAACACACTCGATCAGGGCGATTAGCCATGCAAGGGAAGGGGGCAGCATTACACACTTGCTTGAGTACATACAGGCAGCTAATGTACAGGGTCCCCTGCAGTGCTCCCTCTAACGTCAGTTTTGCGTACAGCCCAACAGTTAAACAGTTATTTAAGGTAACCGCACAAAATGTATATATACAGGTAGCCCTCAGTTTACGCCGGGGTTAGGTTCCAGAAGGAATGGTTGTAAATCAAAACCGATGTAAATTGAAACCCAGTTTATAATGTAAGTCAATGGGAAGTGAGGGAGATAGGTTCCAGGCCCCTCCCAAAATTGTCATAAGTAACACCCAATACATAATTTTAAAAGCTTTGAAATGAAGACTTTAAATGCTAGACAGCATTATAAACCTAATAAAATAATCACACAACACAGAATATATAATTAAACTAAGTTAAATGAACAAAAACTTTTGCTAAACAGCATTATAAACCTAATAAAATAATCACACAACACAGACTTCACTTGCATTTTTCTGCAAACAGTTCTTTCTATGCATTCCAATCTGGACTGATTTATAGACAGGAAGATCTTGTTAAACTGATTAATTTCAGCTTGCTTGGCTTTGCTCCACCTTCTTGCTATTTTATTAAATTCACTGCTTCTCAATGCTTTTCAATAGCAGTCACATGACTGGGAAAAAAGGTTGTTATTCTGAAACGGTGTAAATTGAACCGTTGTAAAACGAGAGCCACCTGTATATATATATATATATATATATATATATATATATATATACATCTCTAAACATGTATATGTACAGTATGTATCTCTATGTTAAAGCCCTTTGAAGCCTTTTTTTTTCTAACACCTGAGACCTCATATCTTTGAGTCCTTATAACTTTTGTGTTCAATATTTTAATAATTGTTATTAGATGGTGTTATTATGAGTGTAGGGGCACTTTGTAAGTTATTTTTGATGTGTTTTGTGACACTTTTAACCAGAGTTCTGAGGACACAAGTGATCATATTTACTTTCAACTCATAAAACTAGCGGTAAACTCAATGAGCGCTAACACCCACAATAAACCCCTTATTGCACGCGAAAAACATTTGCGCTGCTCTCGTAATCTGGCCCTGACTAGTTCACTGCTGGGCTGGACACAAAACAGGCCTTAGAGGGAACACTGGCCCACTACCTGTACGCCGTGAAGCTGTGCTAACAGGTTCTCAAGCATAGAAACTTGTCTGAACTGTGTTTAATACATGGTGCCCTATGTGTATGTAAAGAGAGAACCTTAAATAAGACAATATTGACCTACATTTTGAGCATTTTGATTAAGGATTCCTGCAAGTACCTATGTGATAAATGAAATATGCATATGAACCGTGGCTGAAGTGACAACCTTCATCTGACTATAGCTTCAATATATAAACACACAAAGGAGTTAGCACTTTACTTATTGGTATCTAATCCACACAATACAAGGAAAAAATTCTGGTTCACACCTGAAGGGCCTCCCTTCCAAAGGTCCAAGGCAAAGTACTTATAATGGAACACACAGGTGGCACACAAGATAGGTAACAGTACCTTTTAATACAGTGAGCAACGTTTTGGGGCTCCTGCCCCTTTATCAAGCTAACAATAAGTGAATTACAAACAACATTTAAAGAGAATGCTTGAAACTGAGGTGACCAATTAAATGTCAAGGGGAGGGGTTAACAAGAAATGAGATCACATCTGACCTCATCTAAACATAATTGCCAATTATATTTAACCCTTACTCTCCCTGTGTAAGGAGACACACCACATTAAAAACAAAGGCAGCAAGTTGTTATATATACAAAAAGAAATATGCTCCAAATCAGTACCTATTTAAAATCCTTATCAAATTTCTATTGTATATAAAGTCAGTTGTGCTAAATGTTATAAAAGCAAATACATAATATTAATATAAAAGGAAGCAGATCAAACTCTCTATTGAGTCCCTCAGGGTACATTGTTTCCAATCTCCAGATCCACCTAGCCTCCCTGTACAGGAGGTCCTTAGCCCTATTGCCCTTGATAGCTTGATAAAGGGGCAAGAGCCCCGAAATGTTGCTCACTGTATTAAAAGGTACTGTTACCTATCTTGTGTGCCACCTGTGTGTTCTATTGTTTAGCTTCAATATGTTCATTTGAAATGATCACTTCTAAATTGTACTCGGAAAGCTCCAAGTAGCAAGTTTGCATTATCTGACTTTGTCTTTTTTCACTAGGATATATCAATAATTAGATGTGAAAATAGCTAACTAGCCACAAGTAATTTTGGAATGATGCTGAGAATATTTTGTGATACTAGTTACAATTACATTGCACCATGTTTAATTTCCGTCTTTTTAGAAGGTCAAAATAAATTAGTCTAAAGGTGATCGATGATAGACAAATATTTAATTGTGAATAAAATCTATACATTATAGTTTTAAAAGGACAGGGGGAATGGACATTTTTTCCACCAGGTGGCAGTATTACAGCCAACTTAGGCAATTTTTATTTAAAGATAGCTATCCTATATTTATTTTAACATGAGTATTAATATATTAGGGAATTATCTTCCTAATTTAACATAGGAAATTGAGCAATAGTGAGCCAATCACACGAGGCACCTATGTGCATCCACCAATCATCAGCTACTGAGCCTATCTAGATATGCTTTCCAGCAAAGGATATCAAAAGAATGAAGCAAATTAGATAATAGAAGTAGATTAGAAAGTTGTTTAAAATTGCATGCTCTTTCTAAATCATGTCCCTTTAATAACCCATTCCCCAGTTTTGCATAACCAACACAGTTATAATAATAAACGTTTTACCTCTGTAATTACCTTGTATCTAAGCCTCTGCAGACTGCCCCTTATTTCAGTTCTTTTGACAGACTTGCATTTTAGCCAATCAGTACTCACTCCTGGGTAAATTCACGTGCATGAGCTCAATGTTGTCTATATGAAACACATGAATTATGCCCTCTAGTGGTGAAAAACTGTCAAAATGCATTTAGATTAGAGGCAGCCTTCAAGGTCTAAGAAATTAGCATATGACTCTCCTAGGTTTAATTTTTAACTAAGAATACCAAGAGAACAAAGCAAAATTGGTGATAAAAGTAAATTGGAAAGTTGTTTAAAATGACATGCCCTATTTGAACCATGAAAGTTTTTTTTTGGACTTGACTGTCCCTTTAACAATTTGAATACATTTTTTTGAATAAAACAATTTAATTAATCATGAATCATAAACATTAAAACCTAATACATCTGTAAAATATAACTGCTTAATTAACTATGCAATTTTGGATATATTCCAATACACCGTTAAACATATTTTTGTCATTAGTAATTAAACCTTTTCAACTTCAACCATACTATAAATGGCTTTTTAAAACTAAGCAGTTCTTCCGAAGCAACAAGATTAGCATTTTGTTGTTTCTTATTATTTTAGTAGCAAACTGCAATCTTTCTCAAAAAGATAAAATAGCAAAATATTGTAAAACACATAAAAACAAAGAGAAAATGAGAAGAAACAGGAGAATCAAAGGTTGTCATGGATTTTCACAGGAGCAACAGATATACTGCAAAAGTGAAAGTAACACATGAAAGCTAATTAATATAATATTGATGATGACTGCTAAATATGTTTAAACTGTTTTTTATTCCATAAACCAATTCATATAGTCATTGCATGTGTACAATTTTTTTTTGTATAATTTTCAATAAAGTTTATAATAAACATATTAAACATCAAAAATAATATTATATGAATAGAACATTCTGATGATCAAACAAACTTAATACATAACTTTCATTGCTTTAAAAGTATGATATGTGAGCTATGTTTTAACTTGTTATACTTAAAATGGTGGTGGTTTAATGAAATGTGAACTGAACATGTGCAAGTCACAAGTGGACTATGCAGCCTCGGCAAGCCTGTCTTCTAACACAAGTTGTCATAGGGTGTTTTACACAACTGCAGACCCATATTGAACTTATAAGAGTTCCAGTACAGATCCAGTTCTCCTGAGGATAAAAAACTGAAGTGCTTCCAACTGTCCGATGTATCATGGTATTGTCACAGATTGAGAGCTTTATATGATGTCCTTTTTGCAGCTTCTCCCGTCAGGGCAATTGTCCCAGTTTCCATATCAAAACCAGGGACTGCTCTAGCTACATCTACTACTTGTTTTTTTTTTTATTTTAAAGATTTTTATTGAGGTTATTCAAATATAAAACAGCAAATAAAAGTTCAGTGGCATACAGCAAATAAAAGTTCAGTGGCATACATACATTGGGTACAGCAATAATTGTTTTGCTATTACATTCAGGTAGAGAGTATTGAATTACAATATACATAACCGTGTATGGGAAATACAGTACTATTGTACAAAACACTGAACATAAATATTTGGACCTCATTTTTTTTTCTCAATAGAAACATACATTTCACTACATCTACTACTTGTTTAATTCTACCCAAACGTGTGAATTCCCCATCTACAGCAGACAAGTGCCTCCATCCACCCTGTCATGACTTGATGACTGAATTGAACCTCAGTCTGATGCTCTCAAACCAATTGTCATTCATCTAGAAAAGCTATTCAGTAACCAAGCCATTTACAAGAATCTTGCCTTCCTTGCAATCTACAGTCTTCCCTGTTCTCGTGCAAATTTTCAATTCTGATTTCATAAAATAAAAATAGTTATATTTTTTTTTAATGGATCATCCTATGATCTGAGCCTTATGCCTTCTTAAATCTGAGGATAAATCTTTAAATACTTTAGCCTCTTTAACAATATGGGAGTATGGGAAATCTTTGTCAAAGGAGACGTATATTATAGAGATTGGCAGTGGTCAATACTCACAGGCTGGTACTGTATTAAAAGTGAATTTACTCTGGGTATATCTGAAATACACAATGATGAATTTACTTGTAATGATCCTGATTTTATTGGCAGTCTGGCACAACGTGTTATTCAGATTGATAGGCATCTCAATGAGAGAGCTTAATAGAAGCATAACACTTCCACTCCTGTAGAATCTATTGCTTTTTCTTCCTTTGAACTTAGCCTTATGGGGAATTCTCTCTCTCACTTTGATCCTGAGCCTGGCAATTCGTTCAGATTGTATGTCTTTAACTATGTTTTAAATTATGCCTGTAATATAGAAAACTAGGTTATGTATTTCAGACTGCCCTGTTCACCCTTAAAAATGCTGCATTCAAATGCACTGGGCAATTACAATTCTCACTCATTCCTGCTTTGTCAGCTGGTCAGTTCCTTATTCAGTTATCATTTGGGACCAAGGTTTTTTTTATTATTAATCATAGAGGTATGAGTGATTTCATGGACATCTCTTTCATTTACTCTCATAAAATTCTCACAGCTCACAAGAAAGTTTCTATTCCTATCAAAGCCTATAATAAGACATTTTTTAAGGGCTGGTCCCCTTAAACAGAAACCCATTCAGTTACAGACTAGTTATAAATCAGATCACTCTGAAAAGGTCATTTTTGATGTTGCCACATCTACTGTTGCCCTTGTTTTACTTTGATTAAGGAAGAACCTTAACCAGGGTCAATGACTGTAAATTGCCGCATCTTGATATGGAATCAAAATTCTGCAAGCAAAATTATCATCATTTGGTCAAACTAAGATTAAAGAAATTATACTGACTTTCTTTGTCTTTATCTATTAATTGGAAAAAGTGCCTTAATCAGTCAATGCTCTGCTCTAATCATAAATAAGAAGATACTCCCCCTGGGTGAATTGCTTCAACAATCACTGTTATACAACTCTTTTGCATTGTCTGGGTTACCTAATACACGCATACACACATTTATTGGGTGGCTTCCTTATTTGTGGTGTTTTAATTTTTATAATTTCCATGACAATTACATGAATTTAGTCATTATGTTGATTCACAATTTGTTAAGTAAAAATAATTGCCTGGATTGTATCAATAACGTTAGTAGTCACGCATACACCTGTATGTAATTTCTTTTTAATCTTGATAATTCTAAATAAGAACTTCATATTTATGTGCTGTAAATAGTCACATAACATTTAGAGCTATAAAGATAGGGTGTGTAACTAGAAGACACCTGTTAGTTTTAGCTAATCACCACCAACATACATAATGTATGGGAGTGGCAAATCCAACGATAGTTCATTAAATGAGTAGTGGTGATTAAATAAAAATAACTGATGTCTTTTAGTTACACTCCCTATCATTTTGGTGTACCTGATAGGGAACTAGATGTTACATTTACCAGTCTTTTTTGATTGGATAGTTTTCATTTATATTTTATTTTTTTTTAAATTTTTAATCTGTAAAACCTTGTGAATGGAAACCGCTTTTTTCATTTTTTAATTGGAAAGTTTAAACCTTTATATATTAATGTTTTTATTATATTAGACGTTGTTAAAAAAAAACAACATATACCTTTTTATGTAATTCAGCAAACCCATTCATTAGTGAGGGCTATTTAACTGTAAACCACTTCTTCACATCTGTTTTATATTGTAATTAAATGAAGATATGGGGGCTGATTTATGTAGCTGTGAATGCAACTGTAAGAGAAATGTCAGCTGCTGGTTTTCTCAGAGTCGGGGGGGGGGGGGTAAAAGGCAGCTCAGTTTTAGACAAATTGAGATGTAGATTGTAAGAGAACATCTAAGAGTAAAATACAGAGAGACAGTTGGTAATCTAATTAAGTAAAGAGGGACAGATATCCGGCAACGAAAGATAGATTTGGGCATTACTAGCATATAAGAGGTTATGGAACCCAAATGAGGATATACGTTTTCCAATGGAGGATCTATAGAGAGAAAAAAGCAAGAGGCCCAAGTACCTTGTGGTACTCCTACTGGCAGAGGTAAAAGATCAGTGCAAATGCTGTTAAAGGAAACTGTAAATGAGCAGTTTGAGAGATAGGATGCAAATCAGGAGAGGGCTGTGTCTAGGATGCTTAAAGAATGTAGGAGCCTAAGAAGGAGTAGTGTCCCTTTGGTTTAGCTGATAGCAGATTATTTGTTACTTTAATAAGAGTGGTTTCTGTTGAGTGTTGAGTGCAGAAACCAGATTGTACGGGATAAAGTAAGGAGCTAGTTGAGAGAAATTGTGTTAGGTGATTATAGACTATTCATTAAAATAATTTGAAGGCAAAGGTAAGTAAGCAGACTGGTCAATAGTTAGAATGGGTGGAGGAGTAAAGTGAGAGCTTATTTTAGGATTGGTGTGATTTATTAATGCTTGAATGTTTCAGAAAATGTGCCAGTGGCAAGAGACTGGTTAAAGAGATGAGTTAGGGCTGGGGTTAGAGAAGCAGAGAGAGAGAGTAAGGGAGTAAAGAAGAATATGTGAAGGAATAGGGTCAAGAGGACAGGTTGTGACATGAGCAGAAGATAGGCATATGATGACTTCTTCCTCTGTTAACCAAGGAAAGTAACCGAGTTTTGTTAAAAGAAGGGGTGGGTAGGAGGGCTGTGTTTGATGGGTGTGAGGGAGAGATATATCAAGTTTAGTAGTGAGTGGAGGTGCAGGCAGATGAAGGAGTGAGTTAATGGTTGAAAACAGCCTTCTGGGCAACAGTTGACAAAAGTCTGGAGAAAAAAGACTTGTTCGGCCAGGCTGAGGGCAGAGTTGAATGATCTGCGGATGAATTTATAATGCAGAAAATCAGCACGAGTCTGTGATTTTAACCAGTCCATAAACATCGCTGAAGACAGCAGGTCTATTAAATGTGCCATGGTTGTCATTGAGTGCACAGTGAACTGTGAAGGGTGCAGCTTTGTCAAGTGTTGATTTTAGTGCTGAATTATACTTTAAGACCACACAGTCTGGGCAAGAGAGGGATGAAATGTTGAAGAGTAGAAATTTAAGTTAAGCAGAAAAGTCCAGATCCAAGTAATAAAAATTCCTTTACGGTAGCAGTTTTTTATGGGCTTGTGAAGCTGCTACAATAAGAGTAATATAGAAAGTTAGTAGATGGTTGTCATTGAGAGGAAAGGGGAATTTAGAGAACTTGGCAATGGCATAGAGATTTATGAAGACAAGGATAATTGAGTTGCATTCAAAGTGGGTTGGAAGTGTTGTCCACTGGGAAAGGCTAAAAGAAGTAGCAAGAGACATATGTTTAGAGACAGCAGGCATGTTATAATTATTATTGGGTAAGTTGAAGTTTTCTAAGATGAGAAAAGTGATGCTACTAGAGAAGAAAAGTGGGAGCCAGGCTTCTAAGTGGTAAATATTGTGATGCTGGGTATGGAGGCCGAAAGATAGCAGCAACAAGGAGTGGTACAGTAAATAATGCCTCCCCCTCCTTGTTTGTGCCCTGGCCCGGGAGTGTGACTGAAGTGCTGGGTGCCATTGGACAATTAGGCTACAGTAGTTGCTTTAGAGGAGAGCCATGAGGGCTAGTAGGTTAAGTGATTGTGAAATGAATAGGTCATAAATATAAGTGAGCTTGTATATAGAGTGTGTGTGCCAAAGGATACAAGAGAATTGTACGGTAATAACAGAAGTGCATTTAATGAGATTGAGAGGATTACATAGGCAAGATTTTGGAGGTGTCAGTTGTAATAGAGAGCAGGTAGAGCCAGAGGGTGGTCCTTGGCTAGATGAGACATCCACTGCTGTTAGGAGAAGAAGAATAGTAAGATACCGAAGATGAGTGTCTATCAGGTTTATTGCAGATGTTTGTGTTTTACAAGTTGAAAGTAAACATGTTCGCTCAAGCACAATTTAATTTAACACATGTTGGACTAGCGCGTCATCAGATCTCTGGTTAACTCTTACGCTAATATAAAAAGTGTCACAAAATACATCAAAAATACATTTAAAAGTACAGGTACACTCTAAGAGGCCTACTTATCAAGCCGTCAACTTACTTGCATTCGATGGCACCAATACGCTCGCCTGACATCGCCTAACATCGCGGCCAAAGACCTGAATACGCTCTCCATATTTATAAAAAAAGCCGCACACCAAGCACAGGGCGATGAGAAGCGGACTGTTGTTAACTAAACAGTCATCGATCTCGCTGCTATTTGGCTTTTAACCAACTTTATTTATACCCTGTCACTAAACACTACCACTATACTAAACTGTTTAACCCCTATCCCACCACTCCCCAACCCCGCTGCAACTTTAATAAAGGGCATTTAGATCTTTTTCAAAAGCCCAAACCCTAATCTAAAATAAAAACCCACCCAATAAACCCTTAAAAAGCCTAACACTAACCCCCAAAGATCCACTTAAAGTTTCTGAAGAGCCGACATCCATCCGGCAGAAGTCTTCATCCAAGCGGGCCGACATCTTCATCCAACCGGGCAGAAGTCTTCATCCAGACGGCATCTTCTATATTCATCCATCCAGCGCGGAGCAGCTCCATCTTCAAGACATCCTGCACGGAGCATCCTCTCCCATCAATGTCTTCTTCTACAATGAAGGTTCCTTTAAATGTCTTGAAGATGGAGCCGCTCCGCGTCGGACGGATGAAGATAGAAGATGCCGTCTGGATAAAGACTTCTGCCCGGTTGGATGAAAACGTCGGCCCGCTTGGATGGAGACTTCTACTGGCTTCAATGAGGACTTCTGCCGCTTCGTTGAGGATGGATGTCAGCTCTTCAGAAACTGTAAGTGGATCTTCAGGGGTTAGTGTGAGGCTTTTTTTAAGGGTTTATTGGGTGGGTTTTAATTTTAGATTAGGGTTTTGGCTTTTGAAAAAGAGCTAAATGCCTTTTTAAGGACAATGGCCATACAAATGCCCCTTTCAGGGCAATGGGGTGCTTAGGTTTTTTAGATTAGGTTTTTATTTGGGGGGTTGGTTGTGTGGGTGGTGGTTTTTACTGTTGGTGGGGTATTTGTATTTTTTATTTACAGGTAAAAGTGCTGATTTCTTTGGGGCAATGCCCCGCAAAAGGCCCTTTTAAGGGCCATTGGTAGTTTATTGTAGGCTAGGGTTTTTTTTATTTTTTTGGGGGGGTATTTTCATAGGGCTCTTAGATTAGGTGTAATTAGTTAAAATATTTGATAATTTATTTTTTATTTTTTTGTAACTTAGTGTTTGTTATTGTTTGTAACTTAGTTGTTAGTTTTTGTAACTTTGTAATTTTTACTAGTAGATTTAAATTATTTGAGTAGGGTTAGGTTTTTAAATATATAATATAGTTAATTTATTTTGTAGTTTCATGTAATTTTAGTATAACAGTTAGGGTAGATTAATTATTAGTTTAATATAGTTTAATGTAATTTTAGTATAATAGTTAGGGTAGATTAATTATTAGTTTAATATAGTTTAATTTAAATCTAAAGGTAAGTTTTAATTTATTATAAGATAGGGATTAGTTAATATTTATTATAACGTTAAGGGGTTGTTAGGTTTAATAGGTTAATTTAGTTTATGGTGATGTGGGGGACTGGCGGTTTAGGGGTTAATAGGTTTAGTAAGTGGTACTGATGTGGGAGGACAGGGGTGTAGGGGTTAATAACTTTATTTAGTTGCGGTAGGCTCCGGGAGCAGCGGGATAGGGGTTAATACTTTTATGTAGGTGACGGCGGTTTTGGGCGACAGATTAGGGGTCAATAAGTATAATGTATGTGGCGGCAGTGGTGGGGTGGCAAATTAGGGGTTAATAAGTATAATGTAGGTGGCGGTGGTGGCGGGGAGCGGCGTAAAAGGGGTTAATTACATTATGTAGGTGACAGTGGTGTTGGGGCGGCAGATTAGGGGTAAATAAGTATAATGCAGATGGAAACGGTGTTGGGGCTGCAGATTAGGGGTTAATAAGTATAATGTAGGTGGTGGCGGTGTAGGGGTGTTTAGACTCGGGGTACATGTTAGGGTGTTAGGTGTAAACTTAACTTTTTTTCTCCCATAGGAATCAATGGGATATCGGGCAGCAGCGAACATGAGCTTTCGCTGCTTTCAGAGTCCCATTGATTCCTATGGCATCCGCCGCCTCCAGGGCAGCAGATTGAAAGACAGGTACGCTGGGCCGGAATAGTGGCGAGCGTACCTGGTAGATATTTGGTAACTAGCAAAAGTTGTCAGATAGCACCGATTTTGGTTTCGGAACATCTGCAATGACGTAAGCATCGATCTGTGTAGGACTGAGACCAGCGGATCGTATGTTACGTCACAGATTTCAACTTTTGCCGGTCTGTAGGCTTTGGTAAATAAGAAGAATCAGGCTCTCCACAATTACGCTGTGGAATTCCAGCTTATTTGCGGTTGACAGCTTGATAAATTGGCCAATAAGTATTAAGAAATAATAATATTAAAAAAAATGCAATAAAAGATTATATATGTGTGTATATGTGTATGCATGCATGTATGTATGTATGTATGTTTGTGTGTATGTACTTATGTTGTTTACTGTAAATTTACTGTACGTATTTCACATTCCAATGTTCTTCACAGGATAATGTCCTTTTTATTTTTAAATACATATTTCTATATATGTGTATATACCTATACCTGAACATCTATTCATATAGATACATAGGTATAGATATGTATTTTACATGAACAGTAACAGATATACAGCTCTGGAAAAATTAAGAGACCACTGCAAAATTATCAGCTCTGGTTATATTATGTAAAGGAATGTGTTTGAGTCAAATGAACATTTTTGTTTTATTCTATAAACTACAGACAACATTTCTCCCAAATTCCAAATAACAATATTGTCATTTATATAATTTATTTGCAGAAATTGACAACTGTTCAAAATAACAAAAAAGATTCAGTGTTTTCAGGCCTCAAATAATGTAAAGAAAACAAGTTCATTATCATATTTAAACAACACAGTACTAATGTTTTAACTTAACAAGAATTAAAAAATCATTATTTAGTGGAATAAACATGGGGTTTTCAATCCCAGCTTTAATGCGTCTTGGCATGCTATCCACCAGTCTTTCACATTGCCGTTGGGTCACTTTATGCTACTCCTGGTGCAAAAATTCAAGCAGCTCAGCTTTTTTTCCATGGCTTGTGACCATCCATCTTCCTCTTGATCACATTTCAGAGGTTTTCAATAGGGTTTAGGTCTGGAGATTGGGCTGGCCATGACAGGGTCTTGATCTGGTGGTCTGTCATACATACTTTGTTTGAGATGGCTGTGTGGCATGAAGCTTTTTTTTATTAAATACATTTAAAAAAATATTTTTACATGTAATATTTCAATAACGCATCTTAAGAATACTTAGTTTTCATGTGCGCTAACCCAACCCAACTAAATTGAGAAACACGATGCGCAAAACATATTTTACATTCCTATGTTCTTCACATAGATAATAATGTACTTTTTATTATTAAATATATATATGTCTATGTACATTTAATACTGTTCATGTAAAATACACATCTTACCTATATATCTATAGGAATAGATATGCAGGTAAAGGTGTATGTATATATATATATATATATATATATATATATATATACATATATACAGGCAACAAGGAATGTCTTGGCACACGATATGTGTAAAAAAGTTCAAATGCTTTATTGAAAATCCACTTAAAATCATGCATGCATCAGCAGAGTATCAGCAGATAAAAACCTCCATTACAGACGAACATAGGTAGTGAAGACAGCTGGTCTAAGGTGCAGCAGACATGTCTCGTGCCCTCAGGCACTTGTTCACTGCTCACAGGTGTCCCAGCATTTTCTCCTTAAATAGGTAAATTCTTAAAGGTGTACATACACTCTTATTAGGTCTTCATCTCTACCAATATATATTGCAGTATCTAATTCTACACAATCACAATATAACTTTAACAAAATAGTATACTTATATAGAGACTACTCAAAATTAAAATCCTAAATATTAAATATAAATGCATAATGGCTTAAACTTTTTATCCTTCACGAGTAAATTAATATATAAGATGTCATCTAAAGAATACTAAAATGTGTTAATAGGGGCTATACTCACAGATCAATATCTCTTCTGAAATTTAAACCATGTGGAATAGTAGTGTTTAAGGTGAAGATCCAAAATGTTTCTCTAATACCTAACTTGGTCTCTCTTTCTCCACCTCTTTTCCACATGGGAACATGATCAATTGCTTGAACCATTAGTAAACTGGAGTCTGAATTATGGAACTCCCTAAAGTGTCTTGCAATGGAGGTATCAGACTCAATGTCCTCTATAGATCTGATGTGGGCTAAAAACCTATCTTTTAGGGGTCTCTTCGTTTTTCCTACATACTGCTTAGAGCACCCCCTACAGGTCAATAGATAAATTACATGTGTCGTATTACAATTAATACAAAAATAAATTCTATGCGTTTTTTTTGTATACAAGGAAATACAACTGTCTCCTTCCAAAACATAATTACAAGCTTTGCAAATATTACTCCTATATTTGGAGAAACCTTTTCTTTTTTTAAGCTAACAACTTTTTGAAGTACGTCCTGAATAGTCAGAAGGGGAAACAAAGTTCCCTATTGTTTTACCTCTTCTGGATATGAATTCACATCCATTCTAAACAATCTTTCTTAATCCTGGATCAGTATAGAGAATAGGGATACATTCCTTTACAATGTAGTTATACATTTTGGTTTCTGTTTATCCCCTATTAAATCTCTATTTCCTTGTTTGTTACAATATTTCAATAAATCCTCTCTGGACAGAGTGTCAACCTCTTTACGGGCTTTCTCTAAGATAGTAGGGTCATAGCCTCTTTCTTTGAGGTGTTTTATAATAATATCAGCTTGTTTGTTATATGTTGCTATAGTAGAGCAATTTCGTTTTGCCCTTATGTATTGACCCTTAGGTATGCCCCGTATAGTGTGCCTAGGATTACATTATTTATATTCAAGTATAGTATTACCTGAAGTGGGTAATGCCCCGTATAGTGTGCCTAGGATTACATTATTTATATTCAAGTATAGTATTACCTGAAGTGGGTTTTCTGAACAAATAAATTTCAATATTCCCATTATCATTGTATAATTTTTGTATTATACAAATTATACAAGAATTATACAAGGATTGGACAAGGGATAAGGCAAGTTCTGTTTTTATACTGAGTTTTATACACTGTCTGACTGTTTTGTAAAAATGCTCAATATCTTAATATCCATTTTTGCCACCTTTTGTCTGTTTAACAAACTATTTTACTCAGTTACTCCTTACCCCTCACTACCTGCACTGCTCATTAGCCCATCTCTCCTAACCTCACCTTACTTTTGTATCCATGAACTTCAAACATTCCTAAAAACTCTCTCTCCCCCTTGCAACTCATCACAAAATTAGTCTCACTACTGCAAAACTGCATCTCATCTCAAGTCACTCTCCATCTTGCTCATACTAGCTGCTGGCAACATCTCCCCTAATCCTGGTCCCCCACAACTTTCTTGCCCTGCACACCCATGTGTGCCCTTCAATAGACTTCAAAAACAAAACTCTGGTAACCTTAATCGTATTCCTCTTGCATCTAAAGCCACCACCCCCTTCACTTGTGCCCTATGGAATTCTCGCTCTGTTTGCAACAAACTCACTTCTATCCATGACCTCTTTATCTCCCACCCTCTCAATCTTCTGGCTCTCACAGAAACCTGGCTCTCTCCATCAGACACAGCTTCCTTTGCTGCACTGTCACATGGGGGTCTTCACTTCAGCCACACTCCTAGGTCTGACAATAGACAAGGGGGTGGTGTTGGTATTTTACTTTCCTCTCATTGCACCTTTCAACAAATACAGCCCTTCTCTTCCCTCACTTTTTCTTCATTCGAAACAGACATGATTTGCTTATTCTCTCCCCTCTCTAAACGTGTTACAGTCAAATACCACCTCCCTGGCTCCGCAACTCTATTTCTAGATCATTTTGCCACCTGGCTTCCTTACTTCCTTTCCTCAGATACCCCTGCCCTCATTCTTGGTGACTTCAACCTCCCTGTTGATAATCCCACTGCCTCCTCTGCAAAACAACTTCTGCAACTCACTTCCTCTTTCAGCCTTTCACAATGGACTGACTCTCCCACTCACAAAGATGGTCACTCCCTTGATCTGATTTTCAGTTATCTATGCACTATCAAGAACTTAAGAAACTCACCTTTTCCTCTTTCTGACCACCACCTCCTCACTTGTAACATCACCTTCCTCCCTACAACTCTCCCTCCTTCCACCCCTCACACTACACTTCACAGAAGAATCAAGTCAATAGATCAGCAACAGCTCGCTAGCTCTCTCAAACCTCTTCTCTCTTCTATCCCCTCCTTTTCCTGTCCTGATGAATCTCGGAGTTCTGTTGACTTTCTTCACTATAAGTTCATCTTGAACTCTTACTATTCTTCCCTTAATCTATATAAGCAACACTACTTCTCTACTCTTAACTCTACTCTTTCTTCAAACCCAAAACGTCTGTTCTCCACATTCAATACTCTTCTCCGCCCACCACAATTTTTCTCTCAGCCCAAGATTTTGTCAGCTACTTCAACAAAAAAATTGACTCCATCAGAAATGAAATCAGCTCTCAACATACTACCGGTCTCCCACCCCCTCAAAAGCTCACAATCATCCAAAACCCACATAGCCATGAATTTAGCTATTTTGCCCCTGTTACAGAGAATGAAGTTTCTGTTCTTATACTATCCTCTCACCTCACTACCTGTCCCCTCAACCCCATCCCCTCCCTCTCTGCTACCCTTACCCCTATACTCACACACATCTTCAACCTCTCCCTCAGCACTGGTATAGTTCCCACATCTCTTAAACATGCACTAGTCACACCTATCCTCAAAAAACCTTCTCTCAATCCAACCTCCCCATCCAACTACCACCCTATTTCCCTACTACCTCTTGCCTAAAAGCTTCTTGAAAAGCTAGTATATTCACGTCTATCCAATTTCCTTACATTAAACTCCCTCCTTGACCCACTGCAACCTTGATTTCGCCCCTTTACTCAACAGAGACAGCAATTGCTAAGGTCACCAACGACCTACTTACCACAAAATCAAAAGGCCACTTCTCTCTACTTATCATCCTTGATCTGTCTGCAGCCTTTGATGCTGTCGACCACCCTCTTTTGCTCCATACCCTCCAATCCTTCGGCATCTGTGACACAGCTCTCTCTTGGTTCTCTTCCTACCTGTCTAACTGTACCTTTAGTGTAGTCTTCTCTGGGGCATCCTCTGCCCCGTTACCTCTTTCTGTTGGGGTACCACAATGCTCTGTCCATGGTCCCCTTCTCTTCTCAATCTACACGTCCTCACTAGGTTCCTTAATAAAGTCCCATGGGTTTCATTATTATTTGTATGCCGACGATACCCAAATCTACCTCTCTGCACCAGAACTATCTCCTTCCTTGCTAACCCGTGTCACTAACTGTCTCTCTCATATCTCATCTTGGATGTCCTCTCACTACCTCAAGCTAAATCTCTCCAAAACTGAGCTCCTTATTTTCCCCCCTTTTTCCAAAATCTCCACCCCCCATGTCTCTATAACTGTTGATAACTCCATCATTACCCCAACCTCACATGTCTGATGTCTTGGGGTCACACTTGACTCAGATCTTTTTTTTTACTCCTCACATTCAGTCCTTGGCAAAAGCCTGCCGCTTCAACCTTAAAAACATCACTAAAATTAGACATTTCCTTACACAAGACACAACAAAGATTTTAATCCACTCTCTCAACCTTTCTCGTCTCGACTATTGCAACTCTATCCTCTCTGGTCTCCCTAGCTGCCGCCTAGCTCCTTTACAATCCATAAACAATGCCTCTGCCAGGCTCATCTTCCTTGCATGTCGCTCTTCATCTGACGCACCTCTCTGACAATCCCTTCACTGGCTTCGTCTTGCCTCCAGGATTAAACACAAAATTCTCACTCTGACACACAAAAACCTCAATTGCATTGTTCCCCCCTGCATCTCAGACCTTGTCTCCAGATACTCTACCTCCCTCCCGTCCCCTTCACTCCGTTCATGATCTCCTACTCTCCTCCTCTCTTGTTACCTCCTCACATTCCCGTCTACAAGATTTCTCCAGATTGGCTCCCATCTTATGGAACTCTCTGCCTCGCTCCACAAAAATCTCCACTAGTTTTAAAAGCTTCAAGTGCTCCCTGAAGACACTACTATTCAGGGATGCTTACAACCTATACTAACCTTCCTATCTCCACTGCTATCCCCTAAAACCCCATAGCATGTAAGCCTATGAGCCCAGCTATTTGTAGTTCACTTTCATAAGAGCTGACTACAACAGTGCAACTCTCAGCAGGACCCTCTCTCCCTATTTGATCCCTTTAATCGCTTTTACATACCACCTATGTCCATAGCGCTGCGGAACCTGTTGGCGCTCTACAAATACCTGATAATAATAATAGAAGATCTTCATAAAGCCCCTGAATTTATGTGTACTCAAATTACATACAAATTACCTTAATGTATATGGTTTTGTAAGTTTCTCAAGAAAAAAAAAAGTCCAGAAATATGGCAAGTCTCCTTACACATACATCTGTTAGCTCTAATTATTCATTGAAATCATGTTGAAAAGTGCTGCTTAGCTATATTTACCTCATGTTTGCCAAAACAAGGGAATTTGTCTAAAAGAGATAAAAACTGATATATAACAAAGGAGAAATGTAGAGTGTAGTCTTTAAGAAAAATAACATAATAATATACCAGTGGAGTGTTACATGTTTGTATTGTCCTAGGCCTGGGAAAATCTGCAGACCTCCTCACTCCCACCAATTAATTCATTCTTACCTCTATTCTTCACAGCTATAGGTAAAGGCTGCATGGAAAGTTTATACACTCCCACTAGATAGCCAGGAATAATTGATTAGTTGGCCTAGACTAAAATACACCCCGTTATTTGCATAACGTCTTTCCTAAACAGTATCTATTTGTGGGAGTTAAAGAAATCGAATGCTTGAAAGACTACAAACTGACTCCAACCAGTATATTTAAGATTGTAATGGAAAATGCTGAGAGTCAGGGAGAAAGATTTACCTCATATCACATAAATACGAATATTTCATTAATATATCCCTACGCATGACCGCTTATCTGCTAAAAATGACTGACAGAACCAGTGAAAAGAACTGCACCCAGTGTACCAGAAGAGAAAATCAGATTGTCTTCGGTGGGATTTATTGCTGTAATAAATAGGGTTCTTCTGTTTGTATTGTTATTGTCCCAGTTTTGCAGATAGTCATTAAAAAAATATATCTTTATACTGATAACAATTCTGCAGAGCCCTACAATTTTATTTTAAGTAGTAACCAAAAAGAAACCAGGGTGAGTTGCAGAATGCATGGTAAGAAATAGTCACCCTACAGAGAGATAGTATTTCTTTTCAATGTTTAATCGTGCATAACTTTCTGCTTTTGTTCGCCTTTTCGGTGTTAAATAGCTTTTCTTTAAGTTTCTGCAGTGTATTAGTCATGGTAAATATATTCCCCATATGTTCCCACTACATCTTTCTATGTCTTCCATTCTAATATTACTAAATTTGATTTTACAGATGAGCAAGCAAGCAATACTAAACCTTGTATATGTCTTCATCATTAAGGCCGTCAAAGCGGTCTCCCTGCTCTTAATTGGGATATGCATAAGCTGAATACAGCCATATGTTACACTGACTTTATTACATTATGATGAACAATGTTGAAAGCTTCTTAAAGAAATATTAACCTTGTCATCATTTTTTTTCAGATAAGCATTTTCCTAGAAATCATCCATGTAATTTTCTCATTTTATGAGTCAGAATACACCAATCAAAGATCATTTTTATTGTAATACCCAGATATGTGCAAAAAAAGGTGAAACTATATGAGAAGCAAAATAAAACGTTGTCTCAGATATAGCATGCAGTTTTAAGAGACTTTACAATTTGCTTCCATTATCAAATGTATTTTGTTCTTTTGGTATGCTTTATTGAAAAGCCTAGTTAGTCTCAGGAACTGCAGGTGATTGGTGGCTTCACGCATATGTCTCTTGTCATTTGCTCAGCAGATGTGTTCAACTAGCTACCAGTAGTGTATTGCTGCTCTAGAGCAGACATCCATAAAAAATAGAGGCAATTTTAAGATACTAAACTATTAAATAGACAGACTACTCCAGAATTGTTATTGTCTAAAAAGATAGATAATCCCTTATTTGATCAGTTTGATTCCTGTCCGCCGCATCAGAGCAGGCGGACAGGTTATGGTGCAATGGAGCTTGATAAATTGACCCCTTTGTCTCTGCAGACTGCCTCCTTATCTCAGTTCTTTTGACAGACTTGCATTTTAGCCAGTCAGTGCCATCTCATAAGTAACTCCACAGGAATGAGCACAATGTTATCTATATGGCACACATGAACTAATACCCTCTAGCTGTGAAAAACTGTCAAATGCATTCAGATAAGTGGTGACCTTCAAAGGCTTAGAAATTAGCATATGAGCCCACCTAGGTTTAGCTTTTAACTAAAAATACCAAGAGAACAAAGCAAATTTGATGATAAAAGTGAATTGGAAAGTATTTTTAAAATTGCATGCCCTATCTGAATCATTAAAGTTTAATTTAGACTAGACTGTCCCTTTAAGTGTGGTCTCAGCTCCCTGCTGAATTCTTATTTTCCAGTGAGCTCCACTACATTCTATGGGAGACAATTCTCAAGCCGCAGGGTCAACACTTGTTTTTTTTTTAGAATTCCCAGAGAGCAGCCCCTGCAAGTGTCAGCATAGTTTTTCACATCTGCTCTGGTGAATGTTAATCAGTCCTATAGTCATATGCAAGCAATAGTGCAATAGTAAAATTCTCCAACACATCAAAGCCTTTTTTTTTTTTTCACTTTTATATCACTTTAAAGAAAGCATACAAGAACATAAATATGCTAAGTTGTATCCATACAATCTAACCAAGGTAACTAACAAAACAGTTAATAATCTAAGTTTAAAATTAAATAATTTTACTAGCATTGTTTCTTTTTTCAAAAAGTTATAGTACAAAAAGGACTAGATAATATGTCAGTCACTATAACAATGTGGCTTTAATTTTTTTTTATAGCAAAACCAGATTTTAATAAATACACAGAAAAAAAAGTGCTTAACCAGAAATGAACAATGGCTGTGAAAACAAAGCCTCTTTGAGCCTGAGGGGTCAATTTATCAAACTCCATACGGAGCTTGATGTCCCGTGTTTCTGGCAAGCCTTCAAGCTCGTCGGAAACAGAAGTTATGAAGCAGCGGTCTAAAGACTGCTGCTCCATAACCTGTCCGCCTGCTCGGAGGCGGCAGACAGAAATCAACCCGATCGAATATGATCGGGTTGATTGACACCCCCTGCTAGCGGCAAATTGGCCGCGAATCTGCAGGGGGCAGCATTGCACCAGCAGTTCACAAGAACTGCTGGTGCAATGATAAATGCCAACAGCGTATGCTTTCTGCATTTATCGATGTGTGTCGGACATGATGCGCTACATCGTATCATGTCTGTCCGCACTATCATAAATAGACCCCTTAAAGTGCTTTTAACATTCCTGAAGTATTTTAGTCTGATCTCGTCTATAAAGGATATTCCCGCCCCAAAATACCAGGCTAGCCTCCTCTGAACGAGGAATATGACATCCACAGACAATTGTTTTGGCCTTCTGTGGACCTCCTCAGTGAGGTGCAGCGATATCCCTCTAGGCACATTGGGCAGTGACTCCACATTTAGTTTCCCTTATCACCCTTATCACCCTTAGGGGGACTTCCCCCAGGGTTATAATAAACAAATTTACAGAAAGTAAAGCACTCAATCAGGAACAAACAATAGCTCAGTAGATCATTCTTTGGTAGGTCACCACCTGAGAGCAGCCTTTAATAGTCCAATTGTGGTTTTCACAGAGGAGAACTTTCCTGAAGTCTGACCTGCGTGTAAAGGACAGTCTATCCCCCAAATACCGGGCAAACCTCCTCTGAATGGGGAACAGGGCGACTCCAGGGGATTGTTTCAGTTTTTTGTGGGCCTCATCAGTGAGATGCAGTGATACCCCTCTAGACATATTAGGCAGGGAGTCCATGACCTCTAGTTATCAACATGTCTACCTCAAATACGCTGGAATTCCGCAGCGTATTTGTGGCGAGGCTGATTCGCCTAAGTTATCAAGCCCTAGATACCGGCAAAAGTAGAATTTTGTGACGTAAGCTTCGATCCGCCGGACTCAGTCCGACACAGATTGATTCTTACGTCACTCCAGATGTTCCGCACACAAATGCGGCACAATCTGACTACTTCTGCTAGTTATCAAAAAACTAGCAGGTACGCTCGGCACTTTTCCGGCCCAATGTACCTGGTTTTCAAACCGCCGCCCTGGAGGCGGCGGATCCCATAGGAATCAATGGGAGTCTGACCATAGCGAAAGTTCATGTTCGCTGCTGCCCGACATCCCATTGATTCCTATGAGAGCTGTCTACACCTAACACCCTAACATGTACCCCCAGTCTAAACACCCCTAATCTGTCCCCCCTACACCGCCGCAACTAAATAAAGTTATTACCCCCTAAACCGCCGCTCCCGGTCTCCGCCGTAAGCTATACTAAATATGTTAACCCCTAAACCGCCGCTCCTGGACCCCGCTGCAAGCTATACTAAATATGTTAACCCCTAAACCGCCGCTCCCGGTCCCCGCAGCAACTATAATATATGAATTAACCCCTAAACCGCCACTCCCGGAGCCCGCCGCCACCTACATTATACCTATTAACCCCTATCCTGCCCCCCTATACCGCCACCCTCTATAATAAAGTTATTAACCCCTATCCTGCGGATCCTGGACCTCGCCGCAACTAAATAAATAGTTTAACCCCTAAACCGCCGCTCCCGGATCCCGCCGCAACCTATATTAAACATATTAACCCCTAATCTGCCCCCCATACACCGTCGCCACCTAATTAAACTAAACTAAACATATTAACCCCTATCCTGCCCCCCCACACCGCCGCCACTGTAATAAAATTATTAACCCCTAAACCTAAGTCTAACACTAACCCTAACACCCCCTAACTTAAATATTAATGAAATAAATCTAAATAATATTTCTCTTATTAACTAAATTAATCCTATTTAAAACTAAATACTTACCTTTAAAATAAACCCTAATATAGCTACAATATAAATAATAATTACATTGTAGCTATCTTAGGATTTATTTTTATTTTACAGGCAAATTTAAATTTATTTTAAATAGGTACAATAGCTATTAAATAGTTATTAACTATTTAATAGCTACCTAGTTAAAATAAAGAGAAATTAACCTGTAAAATAAAAACTAACCTAAGTTACAATTACACCTAACACTACAATATCATTAAATAAAGTATTCCTATTTAAAACTAAATATTTACCTGTAAAATAAACCCTAAGATAGCTACAGTATAATTAATAATTACATTGTAGCTATTTTAGGATTTATATTTATTTTACAGGTAACTTTGTATTTATTTTAGCTAGTTAGAATAGTTATTAAATAGTTATTAACTATTTAATAACTACCTAGCTAAAATAAATACAAAATTACCTTTAAAATAAATCCTAACCTAAGTTACAATTAAACCTAACACTACACTATCATTAAATTAATTAAATAAATTACCTACAAATAACTACTATTAAATTAAATTAAATTAAATAAACTAACTAAAGTACAAAAAATAAAAAAAGCTAAGTTACAAAAAATAAAAATCAGCCAATCAGATTGAGCTCGCATTATATTGGCTGTTCCGATCAGATTTTTCCTACCTTAATTCCGAATGGCTGATAGAATCCTATCAGCCAATCGGAATTGAAGGGACGCCATCTTGGATGACGTCCCTTAAAGGAGCCTTCATTCGTCGTTAGTCCGTCGGGGAAGAAGGATGTTCCGCGTCGGCGGGATGAAGATGGATCCGGAAGAAAGAAGATTGAAGACTCCGCTTGGAAGATGACATCACCCGGATGGAAGACTTCTTCAGGGCCGCCTGGATGATGACTTCATCGGATGGAAGACTTCTTCAGCGTGCCTTGGATGATGACTTCTGCCGCTCCGGATCTCCTCTTCGGTTTCATCGGTGGGTCGGCTGGCTGAAGACGACTCAAGGTAGGATGATCTTCAGGTGGGTAGTGTTAGGTTTATTTAAGGGGGGTTTGGGTTAGATTAGGGGTATGTGGGTGGTGGGTTTTAATGTTAGGGTGGGTTGAATTTTTCTTTTACAGGCAAAAGAGCAGACATCTTTGGGGCATGCCCAGCAAAAGGCCCTTTTAAGGGCTGGTAAGGTAAAAGAGCTTTGAACTTTTTTAATTTAGAATAGGGTAGGGATTTTTTTTTTATTTTGGGGGGTTTTGTTATTTTATTAGGGGGCTTAGATTAGGTGTAAGTATCTTAAAATTGTTGTAATATTTTTTAAATGTTTGTAACTTTTTTTTTTTTTTGTATATTGCTATAACATATGTTCACATTTTCAAAGTGAACATTTTATAAGTGATTCACTAGCAATATAGCAATAGAATTATACAAGAACTGCATTCACTACTCAGCACAGTGCTGCTTATTAAGAGAACATGCTGCCTATTGACATCTGCTGAAAAATTGCACACTGCATCAAGCTAACCCTATTCTCTCTCCTCTGTTTTCAGGTACGTGAATAGAGACCCTGTCATTCTGCAACTATTCACTGCTCTCTGGTGTCTTTTACTCTCCTGTAACTCTCTTCTGGTACGTGAATAGAGACCCTGTCATTCTGCAACTATTCACTGCTCTCTGGTGTCTTTTACTCTCCTGTAACTCTCTTCTGGTACGTGAATAGAGACCCTGTCATTCTGCAACTATTCACTGCTCTCTGGTGTCTTTTACTCTCCTGTAACTCTCTTCTGGTACGTGAATAGAGACCCTGTCTTTCTGCAACTATTCACTGCTCTCTGGTGTCTTTTACTCTCCTGTAACTCTCTTCTGGTACGTGAATAGACACCCTGTCATTCTGCCACACTCCGTTCGTAAGCGCTCAGTGTGTAGAAAAGTTCCATTCACCTCTCTCTTTTTCTCTCGTTCACCGTGCTGTGTCTTCACTGTCGCTGCCGCTGCAGCAATACTTGATCTCACCTCCTCAGCGCTCCCCACGGGAGCTGTGATCAAGACAAAGGTTCCGGTCCGACTGGTGCAAATAGGATGTATACAGGGAACTTCACCTCTTTCCCTCAGTAGAAAAATCTGTAGAACAACCGGAATCCTCACACTCAAAAAGTGTTAGTAAAAAAGGGTGAAAGTAAATAAAGTACCGCCAGGCTGAGGCTTAAAAATATAAAGCTCCTTTATTTGAAAAATACATAAAAGGCATACACGCCAACAAGGTGACAAGGTCAAAGTCAAGGTGACCTTGTCACCTTGTTGGCGTGTATGCCTTTTATGTATTTTTCAAATAAAGGAGCTTTATATTTTTAAGCCTCAGCCTGGCGGTACTTTATTTACTTTCACCCTTTTTTACTAACCCTTTTTGAGTGCGAGGATTCCGGTTGTTCTACACCCTGTCATTCTGCAACTATTCACTGCTCTCTGGTGTCTTTTACTCTCCTGTAACTCTCTTCTGGTACGTGAATAGAGACCCTGTCATTCTGCAACTATTCACTGCTCTCTGGTGTCTTTTACTCTCCTGTAACTCTCTTCTGGTACGTGAATAGAGACCCTGTCATTCTGCAACTATGCACTGATCTCTGGTGTCTTTTACTCTCCTGTAACTCTCTTCTGGTATGTGAATAGAGACCCTGTCATTCTGCAACTATTCACTGCTCTCTGGTGTCTTTTACTCTCCTGTAACTCTCTTCTGGTATGTGAATAGAGACCCTGTCATTCTGCAACTATTCACTGCTCTCTGGTGTCTTTTACTCTCCTGTAACTCTCTTCTGGTATGTGAATAGAGACCCTGTCATTCTGCAACTATTCACTGCTCTCTGGTGTCTTTTACTCTCCTGTAACTCTCTTCTGGTACGTGAATAGAGACCCTGTCATTCTGCAACTATTCACTGCTCTCTGGTGTCTTTTACTCTCCTGTAACTCTCTTCTGGTACGTGAATAGAGACCCTGTCATTCTGCAACTATTCACTGCTCTCTGGTGTCTTTTACTCTCCTGTAACTCTCTTCTGGTATGTGAATAGAGACCCTGTCATTCTGCAACTATTCACTGCTCTCTGGTGTCTTTTACTCTCCTGTAACTCTCTTCTGGTATGTGAATAGAGACCCTGTCATTCTGCAACTATTCACTGCTCTCTGGTGTCTTTTACTTTCCTGTAACTCTCTTCTGTTACATGAATATTTACATAGAGCAAATAATTTTAGTTTGTTAAATTAGTCCTACATCTGTTATCCAATGTGTTATTTCTAATGTTCATTTAACTGCCATGTGATGTTCAATCCTTATCAATACTTGCTATTATTCTAAAATGTATAGCTGTCTTATTCCATAGTTTTAACCTCCCCCAAATTTTGTTGTCTGTTTACTTAACATCTCACCCTGACCAGACCAGAATCTAACTTTCCAATTGGCCTTTCCAATTGTCTTTGATTAGCAATCAACTAAATTTAGTGGACTCAGCTGACTACCCTCCCTGCATATATTTCACACCAGTGTGAGATGTGCATTGCACAGTGATATGCATGCTATAACATATGTTCACATTTTCAAAGTGAACATTTTATAAGTGATTTACTAGCAATATAGCAATAGAATTATACAAGAATTGAACAAGGATTGGGCAAGGGGCAAGACTCAAGGCAAGTACTTTTGTAATATTATGTTTGATATACCTCACTGTTTTCAAATGTGATTGCTACTGTTATACTGTGTCTTATGTGTTTAACTGGTTCCCTCTTTTGTAAAAATGCCTAATATCTTCTTATTCCTTTTTGCTGCCTTTTGTCTCTATAACAAACTACATTACTCAATTACTCCTTCTCCCTCTCCACCTGCAATGTTTATTAGCCCATCTCTCTTAAACTCACATTACTTTTGTACTCATGAGCTTTACATATTCCAAAACACTCTCTCTCCCCCTGCACCTTGTCTCAAAAGCAGTCTCACTACTGCAAATCTGTATCTCATCTTATGTCACTCTCCCTCTTGCTTCTACTAACTGCTGGCGACATCTCCCCTAATCCTGGTCCCCAACAACTGCCTAGCCGTGCACATCCATGTGTACCATCCCACAGACTCAAAAAACAAAACTCTGACAAACTTACTCACATTCCTCTTGCATCAAAAGCCACTTCCCCTTTCACTTGTGCACTTTGGAACTCTCACTCTGTTTGCAACAAACTCACTTCTATACATGACCTCTTTATCTCCCGCTCCCTCAACCTTCTGGCCCTAACAGAAACCTGTCTCTCTCCCCTAGACACAGCATCCACTGCTGCTCTGTCACATGGGGGTCTCCACTTCAGCCACACTCCTAGGTCAGGTAATAGACAAGGAGGTGGTGTAGGTATTTTACTTTCCTCTCGTTGCACCTTTCAACAAATACATCCCATCTCTTCCCTCACATTTTCTTCATTCGAAACCCACATGATTCGCTTATTCTCTCCTCTTTCTATACGTGTTGCAGTCATATACCGTCCTCCTGGCTCCTCAACTCAATTTCTAGATCACTTGGCTGCATGGCTACCTTATTTCCTTTCCTCAGACACCCCTTCCCTCATTCTTGGTGACTTCAACATCCCTCTTGACAATCCCACTGCCTCCTCTGCAAAACAACTTCTGCAACTCACTTCCTCTTTTGGTTTGTCACAATGGACTGATTCTCCCACTCACAAAGATGGTCACTCCCTTGACCTGATCTTTAGCTATCGATGCACCCTCTCAAACTTCACAAACTGCCCCTTTCCTCTTTCTGACCACCATTTCCTTACTTGCAACATATCATCCCTCCCTACAACTCTCCCTCCTTCTGCTCCTCACACCAAACTTCACAGAAGCATTACGTCATTAGATCAACAACAGCTTTCTAATTCCATCAAACCTCTCCTCTCATCCTTCTCCTCCTTTTCATGCCCTGACCAATCTATCTGCCACTATAATTCCACCCTAACATCCGTCCTTGACAATCTCGCCCCTCTTACCATAGCTCGGAAATCAAACATTCATCCTCAGCCCTGGCATACTCCTCTGACACGATACCTACGCAGATGTTCCCATACTGCTGAGCGGCACTGGAGAAAATCTAGGAGTTCAGCTGATTTTCAACACTACAAATTTATCTTGAACTCCTACTACTCTGCCCTTAATTTCCATAAGCAACACTACTTCTCTACTCTTATCTCTAATCTTTCTTCAAACCCAAAACGTTTGTTCTCCACTTTCAATACTCTTCTCTGCCCTCCCCCACCTCCTAATACAACTTCTCTGTCAGCTCAAGACTTTGCCAACCACTTCAATAACAAAATCAACTCCATCAGAAATGAAATCAGCTCTCAACATAATTCCATTCCCTCACCCCCTCAAATGCTCTCAATCAACCACAACCCACATAACCTGAAACTTAGCTCATTCTCCCCTGTTACTGAGGAAGAAGTTTCGGCACTTATACTGCGCTCTCACCTCACTACCTGTCCCCTTGACCCTATACCCTCACAGCTACTCCCCTCCCTCTCTGCCACCCTTACCCCTATACTCACACACACTTTCAACCTCTACTTCAGCACCAGTATATTTCCATCATCGCTGAAACATGCACTGGTCACACCTATCCTCAGAAAACCTTCCTTTGATCCTACCTCCCCATCCAACTACCGCCCTATTTCCCTCCTCCCTCTTGCATCAAAGCTTCTCAAAAAACTAGCTTATGCACGCCTTTCCCATTTCCTTACAATAAACTCCCTCCATGACCCATTGCAATCTGGATTTCGTTCCCATCACTCCACAGAAACAGCAATTGTTAAGGTTACCAATGACCTACTTACAGCAAAATCAAAAGGCCACTTCTCTCTGCTTATTTTCCTTGATCTGTCCGCAGCCTTTGACACTGTTGACCACCCTCTCTTGATCCAAACCCTCCAATCCTTCGGCATATGTGACACAGCCCTCTCATGGCTCTCTTCCTACCTGTCAAACCGTACCTTTAGTGTAGCCTTCTCTGGGACCTCCTCTGCCCCGTCACCACTTTCTGTCGGTGTACCGCAAGGCTCTGTCCTCGGTCCCCTTCTCTTCTCAATCTACACGTCATCACTAGGTTCCCTAATAAAGTCCCATGGTTTACAATAGCATTTGTATGCCGACGACACCCAAATCTACTTCTCTGCACCAGACCTTTCTCCTTCCTTGCTAACCCGTGTCACTAACTGTCTTTCTCACATCTCCAACTGGATGTCCTCTCACTACCTCAAGCTAAATCTCTCCAAAACTGAGCTCCTTATTTTCCCCCCTTCTTCAAAACTCTCCACCCCCAATCTCTCTATAACTGTTGACAACTCCATCATTACCCCTACCCCGCATGCCCGATGTCTCGGGGTCACATTTGACTCAGATCTTTCTTTCACTCCTCACATTCAGTCTGTGGCTAAAGCCTGCCGCTTCCACCTTAAAAACATCTCTAAAATTAGACACTTCCTTACACAAGACACAACTAAGATTTTAATCCACTCTCTCCCGCCTCGATTACTGCAACTCTGTCCTCTCTGGTCTCCCCACCTACAGCCTAGCTCCTTTACAATCCTTAATGAATGCCTCTGCCAGACTCATCTTCCTTACAAGTCGCTCTTCATCTACTGCACCTCTCTGCCAATCTCTTCACTGGCTTCCTCTTGCCTCTAGGATCAAACACAAAATTCTCACTCTGACATACAAAGCCCTCAACTGCACTGCTCCCCCCTATATCTCAGATCTTGTCTCCAGATACTCTCCTTCCCGTCCCCTTCGCTCTGCTCAAGACCTCCTACTCTCCTCCTCTCTTGTCACCTCATCACACTCCCGTTTACAGGACTTCTCCAGACTGGCTCCCATCTTGTGGAACTCTCTGCCTCGCTCCACAAGACTCTCTTCTAGTCTTAAAAGCTTCAAGTGCTCCCTAAAGACTCTACTGTTCAGGGATGCATACAACCTACGCTAACCTTACTTTATACCAGTTCCTCTCCTCCATTGCTATCCCCTGAACCCCACAAGCATGTAAGCTTAAGAGTCCAGCTGTTTGTTGATCACCTTCTCAAGAGCTGACTACAACAGTGCAACTCTTGGCAGGGCCCTCTACCCATTTGATCCCTATAACTGTTTTTTTTTTTGTACTCCGCCTTTGTTAATAGCGCTGCTGAATCTGTTGGCGTTCTACAAATAACCGATAATAATAATAATAATAATAATAATAATAATAATAAATAACTTAGCTTTTTTTATTTTTTGTACTTTAGTTAGTTTATGTAATTGTATTTAATTGTAGTTATTTGTAGTTAATTTATTTAATTAATTTAATGATAGTGTAGTGTTAGGTTTAATTATAACTTAGGTTAGGATTTATTTTACAGGTAAGTATTTAGTTTTAAATAGGAATAATTTATTTAATGATAGTGTAGTGTTAGATGTAATTGTAACTTAGTGTAAAAAGTTAATGTGTGTAGCGCTAGACTAAAGCCTATCTATTTAAACTGCCTCCTTGCTAGACAGTAAATACGGACCGGAAAATCTTTATATAGCTTTAGATGGCGCTAATAGCTATGGGCAGAATATGGGCAGAATTTCTGTTAAGTTTCTATTTTATGTATTTTAAAACTTCAGTACTTGTTCTATAACAATGGCGAGATAAAAACTAGATATTGGCTTATCCTTTACGTGTACAAATATGTATAGACTAGAACTCCATAGAAATTTATATATTGAAATCTACCATTGTATTTTTACTTTTTACAAGAAAGAAAGGAGAGAGGCTAATAGCCTAGATTCTAAAATAAATTTATTGATAAACAGATTTAATAACCACTAAAAAACTGTACACAAATTTAAAAAGGTTTCAATGAAACAGGCTAGAATCTGTATCAAAATTACAAATCAATCATCCCATTCATACACCTATAGCCTATATACTAATGTCCCTAAAAATAACCCTTACAGGTCCTAGTTATTGCTATTCTAATCCTGTGTATACAATATTCTCACAGTGCTGGTAACTAATTTGCAAATTAACAAGCCACTTAGTTTCTAGAAACCGGTTTCGCCAGCACACTCTTATATGCCCTTCTGTGTGATTTTTGTAAGCAATAGTCCTCTAATCATCTCTTAAGTCTCTTTATAGAGGCAATTCTTAATGTGCATATCAGTCTCTTTCTATGGACACTTTCGTGGCAGGTATTTCAGTTTCTGTGTACTTAAACCAATACGGATCCAAAATCACTTGAAATCTGAAAACTTTTGTCTTACCTCACACAGGCTGTCAGTCCAGGTAAACTTAGTAAGACTCTCCAACTTTTCGGCAGGTCGGCTAGCACATGTCTAGCTCTTACCTGCTCCTTCCCCGACGATAATGGTGTCTCTGTTAGACCGAGAGTCCTTGCGCCCTTCAGCTTCCACTGCGCGTCTGACGTCACCGGCTCCAAACAGCTGTTAAACAGAAATGATACTTGCGCAAGTATATCCTGATTTCTTTATCCAATTTCTGCTGTTGTTGCGTCTCTGCACTTGAGTACTATCGTATGCAGAGGTTCCTTTTCTTTCACTTGTAATTCCTTCAGGTTTGCGTTTTTTTCTTTTTGCAGGTTCCGTGTGGAAACACAGTACTTTCTACGCGTTTCACCCCTGTTATCCGGGGCTTTCTCAAGATCCTGTGTGTATCTTACCTGCTCCTTAAATACCTAGCCTGTTCCGGTATTCATTCGTAGAAGTCTCATTTCCTCTTACAAGCGTCTTCATCGGTGGGATCCTCATGCCTTTTACCTGATGTCATTAGAATGATGTCTTTATCCCTTATTTGAACTTTAATTGAGTTCATTGCTTACTGTATTGCTTACTATATTGATTTAGAAGGGTAGTGGCTTGTATTAACACATAGTAATTATTTATACATTGGCTTATATTAAAATACATTAACTTATATTAAAATAGAATTCCAATTCTCAATAAATAAATACATAGACAGAGCTTCATATAGGATATATTAAATAAAACTAAAATACTTATTCTCAAATATAATAGGGTGACTATTACTTTATGTACTCATATACAAGATGTTGGGAAACACTTTCTACAAAAAACATACCTTCTTATATATACACAATACCCTTACTGTTTTATATCTAATATTAAATTCTATTTAGTATTACAATTAAATAAAGTGCTACTCGAACTGGGGGTGAGAAAGGATCATTTTTAACTATTTTCCTAGGAATGGGGCGATTTCTAGTTCTGAATTGAGTCCGTTGGGATAGAGTGTATTAAAATTATATATAATTTTGGCCTCTTTCCTAAGTAATTTATTCTCGTAATCACCACCTCGCCAGTCCCCTCTCACCTTACAGATACCCCAGAAGCTAAAATCTTTCAAATTATTCTTATGGACGTCCCTAAAATGTTGGTACAGATGTTTCTAACTTTCCTTTCTCCACATTCCATAAGTGTTCTCGTATTCGGTCCCTGATAATGGATAATTCGGTCCATGGTAATTGTAACTTAGGTTAGTTTTTATTTTACAGGTTAATTTCTCTTTATTTTTAACTAGGTAGCTATTAAATAGTTAATAACTATTTAATAGCTATTGTACCTATTTAAAATAAATTGAAAGATGCCTGTAAAATAAAAATAAATCCTAAGATAGCTACAATATAATTATTATTTATATTGTAGCTAAATTAGGTTTTTTTTTAAAGGTAAGTATTTAGTTTTAAATAGGATTAATTTAGTTAATAAGAGAAATATTATTTAGATTTATTTAATTAATATTTAATTTAGGGGGTGTTAGGGTTAGTGTTAGACTTAGGTTTAGGGGTTAATAATTTTATTACAGTCGTGGCGGTGTAGTGGGGGGCAGGATAGGGGTTAATAAATTTATTATAGAGGGCAGCGGTGTAGGGGGGGCAGGATAGGGGTTAGTAAGTTTAATATAGGTGCAGCGGGGTCCGAGAGCGGCGGTTTAGGGGTTAAACTATTTATTTAGTTTTGGCGAGGTCAGCAGGATAGGGCTTAATAACTTTATTATAGAGGGCGGCGGTATGGGGGGGCAGGATAGGGGTTACTAGGTATAATGTAGGTGGCGGCGGGGTCTGAAAGAGGCAGTTTAGGGGTTAATACATTTATAAGAGTTGCAGCGGGGTCTAGGAGCAGCGGTTTAGGGGTTAATAACTTTAGTGAGTTGCGGGGGGCTCCGGGGGCGCTGGTATAGAGGATAGAACAGTGTAGTTAGTGTGGGTGCTTAGTGACAGGCTAGCAATAAAGCTGTCAAAAAGCCGAAGAGCAGCGAGATCGGATGAGTGATAACTATCACAATCCGCTGCTCATCGCCCCGTACTTGGTGCGCGGCTTTTTGACAGCTTTATTGATAACTTAGGCGCTTTTAGTTAGTGTTTACTGCTATTGGAGTACATCAGGGAAGCAAGGTTCAGATTTAAGAGTGGGTTATGTGGTTAGCGTAATAGTCTGATGTGAAAGTCACAGTTAGATGAGAAATGTTTAGGGTTAAATTGCAATAGGGAAGTAATTTAGGGCCAGATTACGAGTGGAGCACTAACAGTTATGCACGAGCGATAATGGGCTTATCGCAGGTTTTTGCACTTGTCGGGATTACCACTCGCATTGCAAGTTGAAAGTAAATGTTATCGCTTGAGTACAAGATCAATGTACGCTAGAATGATTACTGCGGCCTCAGAGCTCTGGTTAACTGTTTCGCAAAACAAAAAAATGTCTCAAAACAAATAAAAAATACATTACAAAGTACAGTTACACTCAGCACACCATCTAATAAAAATTATTTTAAAAAAAAATTGCACACAAAAGTTATAAGAGCTCAAAGATATGATGTCTCAGGTGTTAGAAGAAAAAAAACAGGCAAAGGGCTTTAACATAGAGATACATACATATACACCTCTAAATATGTATGTATATAAGTCCCAGTAATGAATCTGCCCTCCAGCATCCAACTACCTGGGTGCTCAACTCATATCAGTATATTAAAAAAAAAAAAAAAAACAGCAGCATCACAGAGATTTCACCAAGCGTGTGTCAAGTTTATTGACGTTTTGGGGAATCAACAATCCCCTTCCTCAGAACAAACAAAAAGTGCTCAAATTGTGCTTAAATAGTCTAACAAGTCAGTAAACCTCCATGTTTTACTGTCTTACCAGAAGTGAATCATCTTTGTACTTCCGGTATAGGAATATACAAACATTCAAAAATTATGATTATAAATCCCAAACCATGTGTATATGAATTATGTGTCTATAAATCATCTCATTTTACAATCCACCTTTCATTGTGAACCTGTATACATTACTTCTGTTCTCAAAATTATTAATCTCTTGTGTATCATACTACTGGATGTTTATATAAAAAATCTCCTCCAGTTATGCATCTCACTCTACCAGAAGTGAAACATAATCTCATTTCTGGTTTGCGATATTATTCATTTGTTGTCATATATCTTATATATTTGTATATATATATATATATATATATATATATATATATATATATATATATATATATATATATATATATATATATATATATATATACACACACACATTACTATCATAAAGGGGACAACTTTGTACATATAATGTGTTTTTATCACCAATAAAGACTGTATCTCTGGATTTTTACAATCACTTCACTTCCGGTTTGGATACCACCTGCTCATTGGTTAGCCGAATGTCATCCTTTAGGCATCCCATAAATGAAATTTAAATATATTAAAAGTGACCATAGTGTAACAACAACACAGTGTAAATAAAACAATGAGTCGTGTCTATCTAGCACAATCTATTTATAATCTATTTATGCCCATATTCTCAACAACATGTTACCAACCATAGCGTGCATTAAGGATAAGCTCTGGAAATGTATGTAGTACAGTAGATATACAGCATGTTGGTTCTAAGGCATTCTATAACCAGAACACATATACCATACTAAATATTTATGACCTTTCTAATCCCTGCCCTTCTCATGTTTTGTCAATCTGTTGTATTATCATAATTACATACTGGCTGGCTGAAAGATGGATATATAGAGTATAAGGACAAATATGTCTGCAAAAGCATCTTTCAAACCCCTTCACAGGCCATATGTCCATTGGTACCAGAATAGACGTCTCCAACGTCACCTGACCACAGAGAACATCTGTCTGTATCACCAAATAACCCTCCTCTTTTCCACTTAGTATTAAGCCCTACAAATAGATCGCTTTCTTATTAAACATCCTAAATCGGGCATAGAATTAAGTCCCTTCAGGAAGATCGTATCCAACTTGAAGAGCCACTCTGCTTCTCTTTTTAAGAGCATTTTATTTATATCTCCTCCTTGTGAAGACTTAGGTATATGGTCAATGGTAATTATTCTGACTATGATACAGGATGTTTTGGCTCCATCAAATGGCATGCAACTGTTTGATCAGAGTGTCCCTTTTTAATAGCTTGTTGCATTGCCATTCTGTGATTTCCCAGATGATATCCAATTGTTCCCTGGGTTTTTCCTATGTAGTGTTTGCCACAAGGACAAAATAGCTTATACACTACAAAGTTAGTGGTACATGTGATGGAATATTGTATAACACATTTCTTATTATTATGTGGATGATTAAATTGTAGCTATAATACCATTACATGTCATACAATTGGGACATTTGTAGCATCCTTTAATAATAGGGTTTTCTAGTAATCCCTGAGTAGTGTAACATTTAATAGGGTTAGTTTGAACCAATAAATCACATAGGTTAATATAATGTTTGAATCCAATCCCATGACATACTTGAAAACAAGAGAAATCTCAATGTATCCTTCCTGGTAAAACATTTTATAAATAAATAAAATAAATAAATCATAGGTGTGACCTGTTGGGCAAAGGTTAATGTTGGGTCTGTAGCCAAAATGTGCTAATATTCTTTCAAAAGTTGTCCCAGTTTTGCCTGTACAGAGCAAATGTTGTTGTCATTACTATTTTATTATAATTTTTAATCTTCTCTTGTCTTTGTAACATGCTGTCTTGTGATTGTCCCTTAATTTGATCAATTGAGTAAATTATTGTTGTTTTGTATCCTCTTTCTAGAAAAATTGTTTCTCATTTCATGCATTTGTGAGACCCCTTTATCTTTATTCAAATATTTTCTAATTGTTCCAATTAATTGTGATTTAATAATTTCCTTGCATAGTGATGGAGCATGGCAGCTGTCTGCTCTAAGGAGTGGGTTTTGTGTATATAATTGTTTCTAACCTCCACTCACATTTGCTAATCATCAAGTCTAGGAATTGGAAATATCACTATAATTGAAATATCACTATACCTCATTTTAAGCCTCACTCTAATGTCTGTGTTGTTAAATAGGTTAAAACATTTTTTTAAACTATCCTTGTCACCTCTCCAAATTAAAAAAAAATAATTGATGTATCTCCTGTAAAAATTACAGGTGTTACATACTTTGTCCATAAGAATTCCTTCTCAAATCCAGACATAAATATATTTGCATATGCTTGGGCCATATAAGACCCCATCACTGTACCCCATGTCTCAAATTTGAAGTACTTCTTCTTCAGACAAAATTCAACCAATTTTAAAACCAATTGTATTGGAGGACCAACATATTTATCTGTGGCATTAAGTGCCTCTCTGACTCTCTCAATACCCACATCATGAGGGATAATTGTATAAAGATTGTTGACATCTAGTATCACCAACAGTTCATGTTCCATTATAGCTAATTCTTTAAATAATTTTAAAAGTTCATTAGAATCAAGTAAAAATGCTTTATTTTCTTGGACAACTGGTTGAAGTAGAAAAAAACTACATATTCTACTATGGGTTGTAATATGGAGCCTCTGGAGGAAACAATGGGCCGTCCTGGAGGTTTTGTTAGTGATGTATGAACCTTAGGGATTGTGTACAGGATAGGTATTTTAGGGAATCTAGTAAACATATATTTCCTTAATTCATCAGATTCCCTTGTTCATGACCAAATGCTATTAAGATATAAATATGTGGGAACAAATTATTGTATTTATGTATTTACATACATATATACACATATAAACACATAAATACAAATGTACACACATATAACCATATATACAAGTGCATTGGACCCCTTTGCAGTTAGAGGAAAACATCTGTAAAAGCATAGTTATGCAATATTCATATTGAATAAAGTGTCATACTGTGTATTTTCTGTTAATATTTTGCATTCCAATGTTCTGCACATAGCAGAATATGTTCTAAGTATTTCTAAATATATATATATATATATATATATATATATATATATATATATATATATATATATGTATATGTATGTATATATCTATACCTTTATATGATCATCTATATTTACAGAAATAGATATATATTGTATCAAAATACCATCAGATATATGTAGAAATATTTATTTATGAATAAATAGAACATATTCTTGTATGTGAAGAACTTTGGAATAGGAAATATTATCATGTCGGATTAGCACACATGAGAATATGCAATTCTCTCTGTGCGGGAGTTGGGTGATAGCTTTTTTATCACTTTCTTGCTCCATTGACTTCTATGGGGGAATACGTGAACGTGCACAAAATATTCTAAGTTCAGCTTTTTGAGCTTGTAGAATTAGCGAGAGAACAAAAACATTCAACTCATGATACAAGCATACCCCGACAAGCACAAAAAGCCTACTTCTAGAAAAGTTAACACTTGTGCGGCAGCGTTAAATAGCGCTCCACTTCAAAGCTGTCCCTTAGTAGGGTGGACTCTTTAGTGAGTTTTCTATGTCTAAATGCAGCTATGTAAGAGCTAAGTCACAACTCCATTTAGGACCCACAAAGGCAAAAGAACAGTGGGGAGAACTGTGGGTCACTGCACATATTAGCAACAGTCATAGGATATTGTTACTACTATATAGCTGCTCCCACAGTTATAGCTGTTACTTGTACTCGACAGTTGTGCACTGCTTGAGCAGCTCAGATTTTAATCATGCTGAACATAACAACTTTCAACTCACTATTGGTTGCTATGGTGCTCCAACAATAGCTCCTATTCCAATGTCCAATGCAAAGTGTGTTGGATATTGTTGTATGTTTTTATACCAATTACAAATAATTTGAAAAACAAAATATAACTTGTTTATCAAACATATTTGTAACCCAAAGACAGGTTAGCATTTGTATTCCATTAAATAAGAAGACACTTTTCTAACAGTTTTTCAAGGGATTTCTGGACTTGTTAAAATAATTCCCCCTGTTTCCATTACTTTTTTTTAAAAATTTTTTATCATGCTTGTGCTTGCTCAGTTCACATTAATAAACACCATCATATTTTTTATAAAAATGTAAAACTATGTGTAAAATGTCGATTTTAAAGTATACAACTTGCACACAAATGTAATCATCTGTTAATTTATTATTGTAATTAGATGTTTGGAAAATTAAATATATTAGCTATAAAATTATTGACAATTACATGACATTAATTGCACGGCATAAAGTTATATGCATTTATACTAAAGTCGAAATTAAACTTTCATGATTCAGATAGGGCATGCAATTTTAAACAAATTTGGTTTTATCATCAAATTTGCTTAATTCTCTTGGTATGCTTTGTTGAAGGCTAAACCTAGGTAGGCTCATATGGTTATTTTCAAGCCCTTGAAGGATGCCTCTTATCTCAGTGAAATTCTGTTAGCTTGTTAAAGCTACAGAGTGCTATTTCATGTGTGCCATAAAGATAACATTGTGCTTACTCCTGTGGAGTTATGCATAATTCAGCATTTATTGGCTGAAATGCAAGTTTGTAAAAAGTACTGAGGTAACGGGGCAGTCTGCAGAGACTTGGATACAAGGTAATTACAGATGTAAAAACTATATTAATATAACAATGTTGGTTATGCAAAACTGGGAAATTGTTAATAGGGATTATGTTAGCTAATAGTTATGCGCGGGTGATATTGGATTTATTGCGGCGGTTTGCGGGTATCGGAAAGACGAACTCATATTACAAGTTAAAAGTAAATGTGAATGCGTACACTATTTATCTTTATATATAAAGATAAAGTGGACTTTATTAATACATTTTAAGATATATACTGTTAAATTAAGTTGTAGGAGAAGGAAAACTTTTAGATGTATTTAACATAAGTAATGTCTATCCTTTAGCAATATATGATTAGGATTCAAACACTCCTGTCATCATTCTGTCTATACTGGAATATATTTTTAAAAGAGGCAAGAACAAACAGAAATTTATTCTATAAGAGAGACATATATCTAATTAATGTTAAAAGGAAAGAAATACAAGGAGTAGTAATCGATATGTACTTTTATATTATTCATATGTTCTTTTAATAAACCTTTTAAGCATTGTGAATGTAACAGTTAGAGTACAGGTGTTTTATCAATGTAATAATGAATTCTATTTTAAATTATACTTGTTGAAAGATTGTGTATATATGAGATTTTTAGCATTTAGTATTTATTAATTATTGTATGTAATACTCTATGCACCTTCACTTACGTATATAGATCAATTACTGTTAGCCGTAACTACATGGATGAACTAAAGCTTGATATTCTCAATTGATTATTGACTAAAAAAGTCACATGTAACTCTAGTGACTGCACGGGTGGACAGCCAATCACCGATGCTGATGGGTACACACCCACAGTGAAAAATTAAATCCATTTAAACCGACGCTGGGACAAACTTTCCACTTACCTCTGATAAAGAAGTGTGTTCACTTCGAAATGCGTAAAGGATTGAGTGTTGCACGGTGGCATTGGCGACAGTAACGATTGTAGGACTATTAACGCTTTTCTTTATAAGGTATTGACCAAAAGCGGGAAATATAACAACGACACTAAACTGAGCATTTTATCTTTTCAAGGCTTGACATATACCTCATAATAGTGAGGTTTGTATTGTTCTTGTGTAGTCACTCAAATTAGTGTCTTACCAAGGAATAACTCAGAGAACACAGAGCTGCATCCTAACTGAACTTGTTACCATATATGGCAGAAACACCAACAGCCAATCAATATTCTGTATGCAAATAGGCAAACAAATAACATGACATGTTAATAACATTACATCTCCCTTTTTATGAAATTTTAGAACATCACATTTATATTTTATTTTATAGGTCCAGAATGTTTCTAGGTTTTACCATACGACCATACGACCAGAACGTGTGAATTGAAAACCTGCTGTGCATGTTTCAGCGCTGCCAGTGTCTTCTTTCAGTTGTTCTTTAGTTTCCATCAGGTGTCGTTTGTTGCAACGGAGAACTTGATCATTGCTGGTGCGGATGAGGTAAGATATTTGTGTGTCTGCAGGCTGCAGAATAGTGGCAGGCACCCATTGACCACTGGCTTGCTGAAAACGAATAGTATTTTCTTGTGTCAATGTGGACAAAGACTGTGCAGTGCGATTATAGATATGTCTTTGTTTAGCTTGTTTATGTTCTCTTTTGGCACGCACACATTTTTGATCAACTACCTGAGGCTGCAGTTGTTCGCCAGTTGTAGGCAGAATAGAACATAGACGTCTACTCATGAGCAATTGTGAGGGAGACTTTAATCCATTCACAGGGGTATTCCTGTGTTCCAGCAGGCTGAGGTATGGGTCCTTTCCTTCAGCGTTTGCTTTGTTTAGTATGGTCTTTGCTGTTTGCACTGTCTTTTCTGCAAGACCATTGCTTTGTGGATGGTAGGGACTGGACGTTACATGTGCAAAGTCCTAATGAACTGCAAAGTTTTCGAAGCCATCTGATTTATATTGCGGACCATTATCTGAAATGACCTTTTCAGGTATACCATGTCTTGCAAATATAGCCTTTAGCTTGCGGATTATGGTCACTGATGTGGTTGAGTGAAGTCTTTCCAATTGAAAAAATCTGCTGTAGTAATCAACAAAGATTAAGTAGTTCTGACCATGCCACATAAAAAGATCTGTTGCAATGATTTGCCATGGATGTTCTGGAATCTGATGAGAGATCATGGGCTCTTTAGGGTTAGACTTTCGGCGTTCTAGGCAGGTAGGGCATTTTTCGACCATATCCTCAATTTATTTGTTCATTCCTGGCCAAAATAATATGTCTCTGGCTCTTTGCTTACTCCTCTCAACTCCCATTTGCCCAGTGTGTATACGCTCTAGCATATTTGGCATCAGCACACCTGGGACAATGATTTTCTTGCCTTTGAATAGGATCCCTTCAATCTCTGAAATTTCATCTCTGTGATTCCAGTATTCAACAAGGCTGGAAGGACATCTTTTCCTTATGTTAGGCCACCCAGATTTGATTATGTTTTTCAGCATAATGAGTTGAGGATCCTGTTCTGTAGCTGTTCGAATGTCAGTCAGTTTCCTGTCACTAATAGGGAGATTGGTTATGGCTGTGTGAATTTGTGCATCCATTCCTTCATACAGTGATTCAAGTCTGTATGGTATTGATTTCCTGGACAGGGTGTCGGCTATTGGAATATCTTTTCCTGAACGATGTACTACTTCAATGTCATACCTCTGTAGTTGCAAGATCATTCTCTGAAGGCGTGGTGGTGCAGCTGCAAGGGGTTTCTTCATAATGGGTATTAAAGGTTTGTGGTCAGAGTCAACAACAATCTTTCTGCCATAGACATATGTGTAAAAACGTTTGCATCCAAACACCACAGCATATAACTCCTTCTCAATTTGAGCAAAGTTTTCTTCTGTTGGTGTGAGAGATTTAGAAGCATAGGCAATTGGCTTACCTTCTTGGAGCAATACAGCCCCTAGGCCACTCTTTGACGCATCAACCTGCAGGCAGAGCTCTTTGCTAGGATCGTAGTAACATAGAATGGGACCAGGTCCCTTTGTAATCAGCTCTTTCATTTTAGCAAATGCCTAGTATGGTCTCCAGCTCTGACTTGTTCTTGGGAGGACGTATATCTTTTATGGCATTGATCTTCTCTGGATCAGGTTTGATGCCTTCACATGTTAGTGTGTGCCCAAAATAACTGACCTCTGAGACACATATCACACTTTTCTCTGGGTTACGGCGTACTCCTTTTTCACAGGGTTCTCTTGAGTTCGGCGTGCAAGTTTGCATCATGTTCCTCTTTTGTTTTTCCAAACACGAGTATGTCGTCAAGCCCTTCATAAGTCTCATCAATCCTTTTCTGAAATTCGTCTTGAGCTGAAATCAGTCCAAAGGGTAAGCAGAGAAATATGTATCTTCTGGCCACTGTATTAAATGTTGTTAGTTTGGATGATTCTTTTGAGAGTTTGATCGCCCAGTATCCATATTTTGCATCCAGTACACTGAAGAATTGTGCTCCAGCAAGTTTTGGGGTGATGTCATCCAAATTGGAAGAGGGTAATGTGGCCTCTTGATTGCTTTATTCAAGTCTCTGGGGATCTAAACAAACCCTGAGTTTTCAAGTGCGGGGTTTTTCCACAACTACCAGGGCATTGACCCAGTCAGTGGGTTCAAGAACGTTCACAATAATCCCTGATTTTTCCATATTGTCTAGCTCCTCCTTGAGGCGACTACGCAGCATGAATGGAATTCTCCTGGGTGGGTATACAACAGGGACGGCTGTGGGGTTTAGGTGTATAGTGCATTCACCTGGAAACAGTCATATTCCTTGAAAAACATCAGAAAATTCCTTTATTATAGCACAGGGTTTATCTACATCTGCGCACACTGAGAAGACAAGCTTAATTAACCCCATGTCTAGACATGCTCTCAAACCAAGTATAGGTGGGGCGTGTGTGTTGACAATGTAGAGCTTAAGCACAGTTTTAGTGTCTTTGTATTTACATTTTAACTGACAGGTCCCTTTAACATCAAGCAGCTCATCTCCATAGCCTGTAAGACAGTGTGCTGTGGGCTTCAGTGCTACAGTGCTGAAGAGATTTTTAAATCTTTTGGTAGGAATTATATTTACCTGAGCACCAGTATCTAATTTAAATTTGACTTTATCTGCTTGTGCTCCTAACTCAATTTCTGCAAAACCTGTTCACATTCTTTGTCTTTGTGCTCTTTGTTAACTGCATCAATAAACAGTTCATCCAGCTCTTCAATATTTGTATTTTGAACTCTATGCACAGTTTTACATGTATCTGGCGGCCTTGACTTACATGCCTTGGCAAAGTGATTAAATTTATTGCATATTTTGCACTGACGTCCGTTTGCAGGGCACGTCTCTTCCTGGCTGTGTTAAAGAGCACAACGACTGCATAGCCTGTCTTTAGTGATGCTTCTGTCACTTCCTTTCACAGTTGTCCAATGCTTTTGTTGGGCTGATGCTGTTTTTTTACTGAACACTGCATGAGCTGACTGGCTCTGGGCTGCCATTGCACGTGAGTTTATTGTTGTCATGAGCGCTTCCGTTCATCGCCGTGTCGCCGCGGCTCCCGGAACTCCTCTGTGTCTCTGACGTCATGTTGCTTAGCAACATGACGCTTTCTCTCACACCCCTCTGATGACGGTTACGCTCTGCCCTTTAAATCTCGGCGGGAGATCTGAATCTGGGCCCGTTTGTTGTTTCCCTGGATTGTGAGTACCATATCAGTTTTGTTCTTCTGTGTACCGACTTCTGCCTGCCTGACCAAGCCTCTTGCCTAATCCCTACTTGCTGATATTTGGACATTGACTTCTGCCTGCCTGACCTTGCCTGTAGCTATTACCCTTTTGCTGATACTTTGATGCCGACTTCTGCTTGCCTGACCCTGTCTTTTGCCTATACCTTTTGCTGATATTTGGATGCCGACTTCTGCCTGCCTGACCTTGCTTTGGCCTTTACCTTTAAACCTATTCTTTGTTAAACAACACCTGCTTAAAAGGGACATTTACTTTTACAAGCTGCAAAAGAGAACTTTGCCTTTCTGTTTGTTATACACCTGCTTAAAAGGGACATTTACTTTTACAAGCTGCAAAAGAGAATTTTGCCTTTCTGTTTGTTATACACCTGCTTAAAAGGGACATTTACTTTTACAAGCTGCAAAAGAGAACTTTGCCTTTCTGTTTGTTATAAACCTGCTTAAAGGGACATTATACTTTTACAAGCTGCAAAAGAGAACTTTTCCTTTGTTTTACAAGCCTGCTAAAGAGGACCTTTTTCAGAAGCTTCAAGTAAGAGCATTTCCTTTTTGTTCTTTGTACTACTTAAAGGGACGTTTTATCCTTTGTGGCTTTCCTGCATTCTGGAACAATATTCATTTTTGTTATCTTCTAATCTGCTTCCTGAGTGGGTCACGTCCTGGATATTTCTCAGTGTGCTAGCGTGTGCTTTCAATTCACGCTAGCAGTTGGGTTACATCCCGGATTGATTCCTGAGCGGCTGACATTACAAACGGGCCATAAAAATGGACCCCACTGAATTATCTATGGCCGTGGCTCACCAGGGACAGCTCTTGGGTTCTCATGCCACTCACTTGCAGTCTCTGGACACTAAACTTGATCAAATTACTGCTCTATTACAAAATTTGGTTGCTACCGCACCTCCCAATCCTAATCCCAATCCAAATCCGATTGAGGCATTACCTCCTCCGATTCCTAACAATCAGTCTCAGGTACAACTAAGTCCCAGGATTCCTCTTCCGGATAAATATGATGGGAATCCTGAAGAATGTAGAGGCTTTTTGAATCAATGCCGTCTTCATTTCCGAAATAGCCCTACTCTCTTTGCTACTGCCTCTTCTAGAATCACGTTTCTTATTTCCTTAATGAAAGGAAAAGCCTTGGCTTGGGTGTCACCTTTGCTAGAAAAGAATGATCCTATACTGTTGGATGTTGATACATTTCTATCTACATTCTCAAACGTATTCGATAAACCTGGAAGGTCATCCGCTGCTGAAGCAACTCTCCTGGATTTACGTCAAGGAAATCAACCAGTCTCTCAATATGCAATTGAGTTCCGCACCCTTGCCTCTGAAACCACTTGGAATCAGGGAGCACTCAGAGCCGCTTTCCGTAAAGCACTTTCTGAGCGTCTCAAGGATGAATTGGTGTATCGTGAACTTCCAGAGTCCTTAGAAGCCTTAATAAATCTCTGTATCAGTCTCGACGCCAGGTTTCGTGAACGCCAACAAGAAAAGGATAGAACACAGAGGACTTCCACTCGAACTCCTTTTCGTTTAGCTCCTCGTTTTTCTAATCCAGTCACTCCAGCCTCTCCTACTACTGATCAGGCTGAACCCATGGAAGTAGGAAGTATAAAATTAACTGAGACTGAACGCTTAAGAAGACGGACTCTTGGCTTATGTCTGTACTGTGGCCTTAAAGGACATTTATTAAGGGATTGTCCTACTAGGCCAGTAAAAGCCAGGGCTTAACTCTAGTCCAGGGAACTGAGTTAAGCCAAAATAGTGGTCATTCCCTATACAAGAAACTCTTTGTTCCAGTAACTCTTCTAATTGGACATAAGAAGATCTATACCCAAGCTCTAATTGATTCTGGTGCTGGAGGTGTGTTCATTGACTCTACATTTGTTTCTACTCATTCTATACCCTTACTAAAGAAGGAGTATTCCATTTCAGTCTCTACGGTCAGTGGAGATCCTTTGGGTTCTGGATACATTCAGTTTTCTACTCAACCCTTAATCCTCACCGTAGGAATACTTCATTCTGAGACAATTTGTTTCGATGTCATTCCCACTCCGCAATTTCCCATTATCTTGGGATTACCCTGGCTCCAGATTCACAATCCCATTTTTTCTTGGACTTTCGGTGAACTCACTTCCTGGGGATCTACATGCCAGACTAAATGTCTTCAAAAGATTACTAAGTTACCACTCACTATTGCTCTCACAGTTGAAACTCCGGAATCCTTACCTATGCATTACCATGACTTTGTGGATGTCTTCTCCAAAAAAGAAGCGGAACGTCTTCCTCCTCATCGCCCTTTTGATTGTCCCATTGACCTCCTTCCTGGGGCTGCCTATCCTCGAGGCAAGACATATCCACTTTCTAAACCAGAAAACATGGCTCTGGAAGAATATATAAAAGACAATCTGGCTAGAGGATTTATTCGACCCTCCTCTTCCCCTGTAGGGGCTGGTTTCTTTTTTGTGGGAAAAAAGGATGGCGGATTAAGACCCTGTATTGATTATCGTGGATTGAATCAGATTACCATCAAGAACAGTTATCCTCTGCCCCTTATTCCTGAACTTTTTACTTATCTTCAGGGAGCCACCATTTTCACCAAACTCGACCTACGTGGTGCATACAACTTGATCCGTATACGCAAAGGAGATGAGTGGAAGACTGCCTTTAACACTCGATTTGGGCATTATGAATATTTGGTCATGCCCTTCGGGCTATGCAATGCTCCGGCGGTTTTCCAGCATTTTGTAAATGAGATCTTTCGTGATTTTTTGAATATTTTTGTTATCATATATCTGGACGACATCTTAATTTTTTCTCAGAACCACCAAGATCATGTGCACCACGTCAAGAAAGTACTTCAACGTCTAAGAGAATTCCATCTGTTTGCTAAACTGGAGAAATGTTCTTTCCATCAAAAATCCATACCCTTTCTGGGTTATGTAATATCGGCATCTGGATTCGAAATGGACCCTACTAAACTTTCTGCCATTTTGGATTGGCCTAGACCTGATTCTTTGAAGGCTTTACAACGTTTCCTAGGCTTCGCCAATTATTACAGAAAGTTCATCAAGAATTTTGCTACTATTACTTCTCCTCTTACTTCTCTCACAAGAAAAGGACAAAACTGTAAAGTATGGCCGTCTGAGGCTATAGAAGCTTTTGAATCTCTCAAAGAAGCTTTTTCCTCAGCTCCTATCCTTCGTCATCCAAATCCTGAGTTTCAATTTATTCTGGAGGTGGATGCTTCCTCTGTTGCTGCTGGAGCGGTTCTGTCTCAACGAATACCAGAGACTGGAAGGATTCATCCTGTTGCTTTTTTCTCTAAAAAATTCACTCCTTCCGAATTTAACTATGACGTAGGGAATAAAGAGTTGCTTGCCATCAAGATGGCATTGGATGAATGGAGACATTGGCTGGAAGGTACTTCTTTGCCATTTACTATACTTACTGATCATAAGAACCTTCTGTATCTCCAAACAGCCAAACGACTAAATTCCAGGCAAGCACGCTGGTCCTTATTCTTCTCTCGGTTTCACTATACTTTGTCTTACATACCTGGATCAAAAAATATTAAAGCAGACGCACTTTCCAGACAATTTCAAGATACCCCAGTTCCTGAGTCTGGTACCATTCTCCAACCTCATGAAGTCATTGCCCAGTTAACAACTTCTTGGTTACAAGAATTACAGTCCGCTCAAGAGCATCTTCCTTTGTCCTGTAAACCTCCCAATGGTTTACTCTTTGTTCCTGAACGCCTTCGTTCCAAGATTTTATTTTGGGCTCATGATAGTCCCCTTTCTGGACATCCTGGCATCAGTATTACCACTCGAAACCTCAAACAACATGTCTGGTGGCCTACACTCTCTCAAGATGTGAAGGATTACGTCTCAGTATGCACACAATGTGCCATGAACAAAACTCCACGCCAACTTCCTTCAGGATTACTCCAACCATTGCCTATACCTCACCAGCCTTGGACTCATGTATCCATGGACTTTATTACCGATCTTCCCTTGTCCACTGGGAACAATACTATCTGGGTGGTGGTCGACAGGTTCACTAAGACGGCTCATTTTGTACCCTTGCCAGGATTACCATCTGCCAAAAGACTCTCTGAACTTTTTATTCTACATATTGTAAGAATCCATGGATTTCCTCTAGATATTGTTTCAGATAGAGGGGTACAATTCGTTTCTCGATTTTGGAGGTCACTTTGTAAACATTTTGGTACTACTATATCTCTCTCTACTTCTCACCACCCACAATCGAATGGTCAGACTGAAAGAGTAAACCAGTGTCTTGAAACATATCTTAGACATTATGTGGATCATTATCATTCAAACTGGACTTCTTACCTTCCTTTGGCTGAATTGGCCCATAATGCCCGGTACAATTCCTCCCTTCAGACTTCTCCTTTTCATGCAGCTTACGGATATCAGCCTAGGACATTCCCTTTGCATACTTCCTCCACAGTGAATCCTGCTTCTGGTCTTACAGCCCGAAGATTAACTCGACATTGGCAGAAGATACATCGTATTCTTTCTGTAACTTCTAGACGTTACAAGTTCTTTTCGGATCTTCGACGGAAAAAGGCTCCCAAATATCGCCCTGGTGATAAAGTTTGGATTTCCTCTCGATTTCTTCGCCTGAAACAACCTTCTAACAAATTGGGACCACGATATGTGGGTCCTTTCCGAATACTGGGTCAGGTATGTTCCACTGCTTATCGGGTAGCTTTACCCAAGTCTCTCAAAGTCCATCCGGTATTTCATGTTTCTCTTTTAAAACCTGTGATGTTTAACAGGTATTCTAAGCCTTTTTCTAAACCTCCACCGTTATTGGTGCATGGACATCCTGAGTTTGAGATCAGCCATATTCTAGATTCCAAATTGCGGGGCAAGAAATTGTATTATCTCATTCATTGGAAGGGTTATCCAGTCACGGAACGTTCTTGGGAACCTGCTCATCAAGTAAATGCTCCTATATTGGTCAAGTCCTTCCACAAGACTCATCCTGATAGACCTGGTCCTGTCCCCCGGAGGGGTCCTTGAGGAGGGGGTGCTGTCATGAGCGCTTCCGTTCATCGCCGTGTCGCCGCGGCTCCCGGAACTCCTCTGTGTCTCTGACGTCATGTTGCTTAGCAACATGACGCTTTCTCTCACACCCCTCTGATGACGGTTACGCTCTGCCCTTTAAATCTCGGCGGGAGATCTGAATCTGGGCCCGTTTGTTGTTTCCCTGGATTGTGAGTACCATATCAGTTTTGTTCTTCTGTGTACCGACTTCTGCCTGCCTGACCAAGCCTCTTGCCTAATCCCTACTTGCTGATATTTGGACATTGACTTCTGCCTGCCTGACCTTGCCTGTAGCTATTACCCTTTTGCTGATACTTTGATGCCGACTTCTGCTTGCCTGACCCTGTCTTTTGCCTATACCTTTTGCTGATATTTGGATGCCGACTTCTGCCTGCCTGACCTTGCTTTGGCCTTTACCTTTAAACCTATTCTTTGTTAAACAACACCTGCTTAAAAGGGACATTTACTTTTACAAGCTGCAAAAGAGAACTTTGCCTTTCTGTTTGTTATACACCTGCTTAAAAGGGACATTTACTTTTACAAGCTGCAAAAGAGAATTTTGCCTTTCTGTTTGTTATACACCTGCTTAAAAGGGACATTTACTTTTACAAGCTGCAAAAGAGAACTTTGCCTTTCTGTTTGTTATAAACCTGCTTAAAGGGACATTATACTTTTACAAGCTGCAAAAGAGAACTTTTCCTTTGTTTTACAAGCCTGCTAAAGAGGACCTTTTTCAGAAGCTTCAAGTAAGAGCATTTCCTTTTTGTTCTTTGTACTACTTAAAGGGACGTTTTATCCTTTGTGGCTTTCCTGCATTCTGGAACAATATTCATTTTTGTTATCTTCTAATCTGCTTCCTGAGTGGGTCACGTCCTGGATATTTCTCAGTGTGCTAGCGTGTGCTTTCAATTCACGCTAGCAGTTGGGTTACATCCCGGATTGATTCCTGAGCGGCTGACAATTGTCTTAAGCTGCTCTTGTGCAATTTTGTGCGACCGCGCTGTATCAATGGCTTTTTCAAGCGTCAGATTAGCACCCTGATTAAGTAATTTCTCTCTTACTTTTGGAGAATTAGTGGCAAAAACAATGCAGTCTCGAACCATCTCATCACTGTTAACATATCCACAGTCTTTTACAAGCAATTTAAGTTCTGTTACAAAATGTTCAAATGCCTCATGTTCCCCCTGCATTTTTTCATGAAACTTGTATCTTGCAAAGATTGGATTAGCTTTGGGCATAACATATTCCTCAAATTTGTCATAATAAGACTTCAACTTTTTAGACTCGTCAAATGTTAATGTCCAAGTATTATAAACATCTCTCCCTTTTTCACCTACCCAGAGAAGCAAGTAACTGCACAAGGTTTCCTCAGGCTTGCCACAGAGAGGGCCAGAGAATATGAGCTGTACATGCTGGCGAAATCTCCTCCATGCATCTGGTAAATTTTTTGAGTCCCAATCCATCTGTGGCATAGGCAAACCTGATAAATCCATCTTGCAGAAAGAAACCAGCTTCTGACACCATGTATTGTTTTTGTGTAGTCTCTCAAATTAGTGGCTTACCAAGGAATAACTCAGAGAACACAGAACTGCATCTAGTCACTAACTGTTTATTATCCTAACTGAACTTGTTACCATATATGGTAGAAACACCAACAGCCAATCAACATTCTGTATGCAAATTGACAAATAAATCACATGACATGTTAATAACATTACAAGGTTGATACATGTGAGTGCATTTTCATATTTTTTACTTGTTTTGCGGAAATAAATCAGTACACACTATGTTGGTTCCCTTTTGTCTTTATATTTGAGGAAATACCGCACTTTGCATTCATTTGGCGCAGTCCTAGAGAATTCATCATTGAGGACACAGACTGCTGGATTGAAATATCATTGTGGTGATTGATTCCTCTCCCTAACACTGCAATCCACTTACCTCATAGGATTGAGGGTATTTTTTGTAAGTATATTGTGGATACTTTGTCTTCTGTTTGACATCTACTAGCAACATATTAACTTTTTGTTGGACACAGTGCTTCAGATATGTTTGCTTACAATTGTTTTTAATATCATCATTCACATGAAGGAAAATTGTTCACACATTCGACTAGACTGTTTTTGTTTTTCTACTGGTACCATGGGTTATGATCTGTTTTTTTTTTTTCATGTATTTCTTTTTTTTCATTAAAGTGAAGGTCAAGTCTAATGCAAACAGAATGCATCAATGTGAAGTGTAACATGTATTTATTCAAGTCGCTAACTCAGTTTTCAATAAAATATATATATTTTTTATAATTAATAAAAATATTATACCTCAGTTTATTCATGGGACTCCTCCCCTCCACCACTTCCTTATTCTGGACTAGTGACGTAGCGAGCGGTTCCACGCGTTCACTACGTCACTAACAAGTTTGTGCACAATACATGAAGCCAAATGGGTATTGTGCACGAGCATGATGCTGTTGACGAAAGCATCTATAGAACGCATGCGCAGTAGTGATGAGTGACGTGAGGAAAAGGGCGCTGAACGCCCCGGGGTGCAAACTATGATTGGCTATAACAGTATTAAAAACTGTCAATCATTATTAGAAAGATGGCGGGCGGACTATGGAATGAAAACAGCTGCGATTTATAAGGTGAAAATTTCAATTTTAGACGAGTAGTATGAAAATTCATGAATGAACATCTATCTCATTTTATGTGTACTGTATAACATTGTGAGAGACTATGCCAGACTTGACCTTCACTTTAAGGAGTGTATTGATAGTATATTCCTTTTTTTTCAAACTAGGTAAACCTGCTGCTTCAGTTTGTCCACCCACATAGCGCCCCCTAAAGGAAACTTTAAACCAGTTCCCTGACTCTAAGTATTCCTTTAACTCTTGTCTCTAATAGATATACTGTATATACTGTTATATAATGTTACACGTGTTTCTATGGATTTTTAAAATGCATGCTGTTATATTGTTTTCTAATTTAAATTTTTTTTTTTGTATCATTCATTTATTAGCAGTTTTTTATTGATTAAAATAGGCTTGAAATTGTTTAATGCATGTGTGTATTTGAATTCAAAATGATTTAGAAAAGGTCCAATAGTTTAAGAACAAACTCCATTAGTTAGGGCTCTAATAAGATTTTTGTACTTAGCAAAAAATCAGTGTGATCTCTTACAGTGCTTTGCCATTTAATATTCCTCTAAAATCTTACAGAAACAATAATTCCTCTCTGTACCTTTCAGTCATTGTTTTCTTGACATTTAAAAAGAAAGAAAAATATAAGGGCTGATGCTGTATCTGGTAGTTCCAACCCCTTACAAAACAACTTAACATAACTACTTAACTTATAAATAAAGACACGACACAGGTAGCTGGGATTTAAAGACCATAACGATGGTCACATTTATTAACTTGACTTCAACGGAAGTCATTCAAATATTTAACTTGTGGCGGCATTCGAGGCCTAGTAAACTATTAGCTCCATATGACAAGAGGTCGCAGCCAGATGTTGTGGAATAGCAAATGCCAAGGGTGGGCACAAATGTGGCCCCACCCCATTCCGTCTAGTAGGCGCGGACGTCCTAAAGGATCTTCAGCCAGCAGACCCGCGGGGCGGGGCCCCCCAGGTCACGACCTGAGGACATCACCCCCGCCCATTAGCCCGACTGTCACCTCTACAGACTCCGCCCTCAATTGTTGATGGCTACGACCTCCCGCCACTAGGAGATACGTGGATGTTATGATGCGCTTCAGCCTCTAAGGCACTGGTATGGCCAAGCCCTGCAGCAAAGCTCATCCAGGAAGCAAATAAATTACGGCTAAGGTCTTACCAAGACTAGGTCAACTAACCACATCCCTGCCTTTCGCATCTAAAGGACCAGCAACCCGTCCGGGAAGCCATCTGCCTGAATGACGCCTAAAAACTGTTGTAATAGCAATTACTTAATTAACCATTTAACAATAGGGTTGGGAGGGAGGGAAACTTTCTCCTTGCAAAATCCCAGGTGGAAGAGGCCAGATTGTTCCAGAACTTCGTTTATATTAGGTGAGCCTAAGACCTCCCCTCACTTTGCAACATTGTTGCTACTACACTAAACTGGGATTTTCCACTAGCCTGTCAGCTCATCCCTTAACTCCATTACAGGAGACTCTGCTACCTTTCATTCCCCTAAGGGCTGATGCTGTATCTGGTAGTTCCAACCCCTTACAAAACAACTTAACATAACTACTTAACTTATAAATAAAGACACGACACAGGTAGCTGGGATTTAAAGACCATAACGATGGTCACATTTATTAACTTGACTTCAACGGAAGTCATTCAAATATTTAACTTGTGGCGGCATTCGAGGCCTAGTAAACTATTAGCTCCATATGACAAGAGGTCGCAGCCAGATGTTGTGGAATAGCAAATGCCAAGGGTGGGCACAAATGTGGCCCCACCCCATTCCGTCTAGTAGGCGCGGACGTCCTAAAGGATCTTCAGCCAGCAGACCCGCGGGGCGGGGCCCCCCAGGTCACGACCTGAGGACATCACCCCCGCCCATTAGCCCGACTGTCACCTCTACAGACTCCGCCCTCAATTGTTGATGGCTACGACCTCCCGCCACAAGAGACAGGCACTCCCACATAAACCGGGCTCTTGCCGCCACCCGCTAAATATTACTAACCAGAGCCGTTTTGAGGTCCACCAGGAAGATCGCCAGCCCTTCGTCGGACAGGTGCACCCCGTCCGGGCGATACAGCCCTTTTTTGTCCGCTGAGATCAGTTCATGGCGGACCACAAAACCCCCTACCTCTATTACTGCTCTACCCAGCTCCCTGTTAACTTTTTTTCTAACCCTATATGCTATCCTCGGTGTGGGGAAATATCTCCAACGCAGCCGGGGGATTATGTTGGACCAGGCCAGCCTAACCCCCGGAAACGTGGTACAGATCCACTTGACATCCGACCTCATCGCATTGATGAGATCCAGAGCAGGTGCACTCCCTATATCATTTCCCCCCATGTGAAGGAGGATGATGTGGGGCTGTCCCCATCTATGTCTGGCATTCTGGAGGAGGGCAGGCAAACCATCCCACTGTAAGCCTCTACGGCCCAACCACCGTATTGATGCCTGAGACGTCGGAATCCCCAACTGCTGCCCCTCAGGAAGAGAATGGGCCTTCAGTGCCGCCCAGTGCACGTAGGAGTGCCCTATTATCCAGATACGAGAAGGACCTGTAGCCACACCTGAAAAACGGATTACATAGTCAATCACCTTAGACTAAAATTAAACAACACAACCAAACAAATGTAAAACGCCAGTTTCCTTCCTCCTACACCGAATACCCCCTAGGCCTCAGCTGGAGGGCGCACGTAAGACTTGTAACATTGGGACTTCCATCGGCCCAACTTCTGTATGCGATCTCCTTTCCAACCTAGCGCGGCCGCGCTGGTGGCAGCCCCTATTCGGAAGGAATGGGGGGTGATTCTACACTTCCCCAAACCTGCTGCAAGCGCTACCTTTCTGAGCACCGCTGCAAACTGGTACCGGGAGAGATTCGATCCGTCGGAATGCACTAAGAACTGGGCGGGGCCCCGCGGTCGCTGCGCCATGTAGGCCCTTGTACTCACAACCGGGCAGACGCCTGATGCCGAGGGAGTCAGAGTGATCCACACCCCTTTCCCCTCCTGGTCAGTCTTCGAGTGCGGGATAAACAATAACAAATTATCGCCCGCCAGTTTGACATGAGCCAACTGCATACCCGTGTTAATTGCATCCTTTGAGGTTGCGACCAGTTCGCCCGGCCTGAGGGCCGCAAAGAACGCCAAGGAGAATACGCACTGAAACAGTTCTCTTTCGCCGGGTTCGACGCAAATGCCCTCGATTGCGTCCACCAGCCTGGCTAGCCTACAAAATGTGACAGGTTCGCGCGCATCTTTCGCTCTACCCTCGAGCCTTCCCCAGCCCTTAATCACTTGCTTCACCAGGAAACCTTTCGTGATATTGGGCCACTCTAGCAAATTGCAAAAGAAGGAGATTGCAGCTATTCTATTGGATATAGCGCCCTTCGAAGTCCCTTGCCCATGTTTCTCTGCCAGCCACTCCAAGAACAGATCCCTCGAGACCCTTTCCGGCGCTGCGCCCTGTGCGTAACAGTAACTTACCCACTCGCCCCAGTGCTGTGAATAAGCTCTCCACGTGTTCTGCGCCAGGGATGCCCTCACTAGGTGCCCTATGGACCTCCCTGCCCCGCCAACTGCCAAATAGAGTGGGGACAAGGTAAGCCAACTGCTGCTGCGTTAGGGGCCAGTCTGCGAAACTGTTCCCATTGAAACCTCGAGAGTGCGTCCGCCAGGGTGTTGTTGACCCCGGGAACGTGCCTCGCGGAAAACTGAATATTGTATTGCAAGCACCTCAGCACTAGCTGTCGCAAGTACCTAACAACTACCGGTGATGACGCGGACAACCTATTTATGGCGAAAACAACGCTAGCGTTGTCCGTCCAAAACACTATGTAGCGATCCTTTAACGCCGACCCCCAGAGCTCCATAGCCACAACTATGGGAAAGAGTTCCAGAAGTGTCAAGTTCCTTGTCAGTCCGGCTCGGACCCATGCCAAGGGCCATGGCTCGGCGCTCCATTGCCCATCCAAATAGGCGCCATAACCTGCTGCTCCAGCTGCATCCGTCAGCAGGTGCACCGTCTGACTGGAAACCCTAGGAGCGCGCCACAGCAGTGTTCCATTGAAGCCTTGCAGGAAGAGTTCCCATACCTTCAGATCTTCCCGCATGTCTTCCGAAACCGACACTTTACGTGTGCCGTGCGGATTGGAAAGTAAAGCCTCCATCCTCCTGTTAAACACGCGACCCATGGGTATAATTTTGCACGCAAAATTGAGTAAGCCTAGCACGGACTGAAGCTCCCTCAGGGGCATGCTCTTCGCTGCCCTGGCTTTGCGCACCGCCGCGAGCATTGCTTCCACCTTATCGGCTGGGAGACGACATAGCCTTGCAGCAGTGTCAATTTCGATCCCCAAGTACGTGAGTCTTGTACAGGGGCCCTGTGTTTTTTCCTCAGCCAGTGGCACTCCAAATTTCGACATTAGCCTACGCATTACTGCGATCAATCGATCGCATTCGCGAGTGTCCGCGGTGCCAACCAGCAGGAAGTCGTCCAGATAATGAGCGACTATTCCCCCGCCGGCCTCCGTGATGATGGCCCAGTGCAAGAATGAGCTAAACTCTTCAAAATAAGCACACGATAGCGAGCAACCCATGGGCAAACATTTGTCTACAAAATAATTCCCCTCGAATTTACACCCCATCAGTCTGAAAGACGCTGGGTGTATGGGGAGTAACCGAAAGGCAGATTCGATGTCCATTTTGGCTAGCAGCGCACCCGGACCCGCCGCCAACACTAATTCCAACGCCTGGTCAAACGATTGGTAAGACACCGAGCTTATCAGTGGGTCTATTGCGTCATTGACAGAACCCCCTTTCGGATAGGACAAATGCTGAATCAGGCGGAACTTCCCTGGTTCCTTTTTGGGAACCACCCCTAAAGGGGAAATAACTAGGTCAGGGATGGGAGGTTGGTCAAATGGACCAGCAAATCTTCCCAGAGCAATTTCTTTGCTCAGTTTCGCCCTAACTTCACCCGGCATTTCGTAAGCCGACTTCAGATTCTTGTGCGACGAGGACCCCATTACCAACCCCAATGTTGGTATCTTGAAACCTTCGCCAATCCCCGCTAGTAGGTTGGCAGCCGACACCCTGTTTGGGTAGGCCGCCAGCCAAGGTCTAATGGCGTCCAGCTTCAGGGGTGTTGGAGCTCTTTTGTCCAGCCCCCCCCGATTTTGCCCCACGGAAAGCTCCTCCGTCCCTCCGCTTCGGGCATTCAACACCTGGGTGTTGACCGCTGCAGTACATGCAAGCGTGCCGAAAGGAACAGGAAGCTCCTTTGTCACACTGCTTCTCATTGTATTTCCAGCATTCCCTGCCTCTCCGCTTGATGGGGCCCGTTGGCCTCTGGGGCCCTGACCGCAGCAAGGGAGCTCCTGCCCCCCCCTTTTCCGGTATGAGCAGGGACCACAGGTCCAAGTCTTTTACCCCAAAGTTCAAGACCGGGTTATCGACCATCTTCCGCCTAAATTCGCTATCATAAGCACGCCACATGCCTTCCCCATATCTATTATAGATACATTCAATGATTTCCGCGTACTTAATCACATCGACCGCGGCCTCCGGCCTCTGTTCGATGTAGCAGGAGGAGAATACCCTAAAGCACTTCCTCCACTCCTCAAATGTATCTGGGCGCTGGATCTTCTTTGGCCCAGTCCCATCCTCACTACGCTCTTTATCTCGCTGCGCCTCAAGGGACAGCTCGAACATATTGACGTATTTATGATCGCGGATTTTTTGTACCGTCTTGGGTTTGAGATGTGCATGGAGGCAGTGGATCTTGCAGGGATAAGAGTCTCCCTGCAATGCCACCCTCCTGGTACTGACTGACATGTTCTGCAGCTGCGCAGCGCTCTCGCTTCCCTGGCCACTGCCCTTGGATATTGTCGCCGTGCTTTGCCCCGTTAACGGCGCAGCCTGCTCCATGTTACCTAAACCTCTAGCCTGATTACGCTCAGCCACCAATAGCCTTAACATTTTGAACATGCGACGCTGCCCCTTACTGTTAAGCCCTAATTTCTTCCCACCATCTGAGTCTGAATCAGTGCTATAGTCGGTGTCAGTGATGCGTGACAAATTAAATACATTTCTCTCACCAACTGCCGATGTTGAAGGGGTAGATGTTCCTGGTGCAGCAGCCACTGATCCGCCTGCCGGCTGTACAGATAGTCCTACTCCCGTTGTATCCGGGCCCTCTGTCCTCTGCGGTGTAGGCACCATGTCCTGTGGGGGAGAAACAAACGAGAGGGGAGTATCCAGGCCAGCCGTGTGTCCCCCTTGACTGCCGCCCCCAATCGGGGTAGAAGTACTGCCCCCGGCCCTGTCTGGGACCCCTCTCCCTGCAGTTATTGTGCCTAGCGACTCGCCCTGTGCCCCATCAGTGGGCGCATACACCCTTGTTTGGGGTACATAGTTGCTGCTGGCACCCCCCCTGTTATACCACTGGCGCTCCAGCAATGCGCTTCTAGCTCTCCCATAAGCCTGCTTGCTAACACTGGACCCCCTGAGCCTCCCTCTCTGCGCGCCGCGGCCCCTCTGTAAGGGACTTGCTCTGTGTGCATTGCTAGCTATTGCAGAGTGTCGCGCAGCGGAGCAGGCCCGCCCGGATACTCCCCCCTCACCTGTGGAGAGTACCCGGCTAGGCCTCTTGCGCGCTCGCTGGATGTGTCCCTCTGATCCAGGTTCCGGCCGTGTGACTACCGCGGCGCCGGAAGTGACGTCACGCGTGTCACCTGACCGGCCGGAAATGGACGCGGCGGACGCAAGGCCGCAACCGGAGCCTGCACTGGTAGTTGCAGGCTCCGACTGAGCCACCAATGATAGCGGCGGTCCGGTGAGTGGGCGAGGACCCGCAGGCCCCGCTCCAGTAACCGACTGAGCCACCAATGAGGCATCCGGGCCGGGCCCTAGGGACCCGGCCGGATGATTTACCATACTGGGCCCTGCCTGATGAGGGTCGCTAGGCCCCTGGCCCACTTGAGGGGGATAATGAGGTGCGGTAGGCCCCGGTACCACCCGGCTTGCCACCGGAGGCAGAACGGCGGCCGTGAGGGCCTTAAACATGCCCACTATGGCCGCCGCCGCCTCCGGAGACATTCCGGAGGCCGTAAGGGCCCCCAGGCCTGCCTCCAAAGCCGTGTCTAGGCCGGATGGGCCAGCGCTCACTGCACCCGCCTGTCCCGCAACCATCACAGTACCGGGCCCGGCGGGTGCAAGTTCAGGGGCTGGGGGGTTAGCGACCACAACATTAGGAGTTAAAGCAGATGATACTGGCCTTGTTTTCTCCGGAGTTGGTGGCACCACATCCTCGTCCTCCTCTTCAATTACAGGTGCACTCCTCAAGGATCTCCCAGGGGACTCCCTGAAGCGAATGGGCACCGCAGCACTTCTCTTAGATCTAGACATTTTCGCTTGAAGAATGGCAAAACTTTCTCCTTGCAAAATCCCAGGTGGAAGAGGCCAGATTGTTCCAGAACTTCGTTTATATTAGGTGAGCCTAAGACCTCCCCTCACTTTGCAACATTGTTGCTACTACACTACACTGGGATTTTCCACTAGCCTGTCAGCTCATCCCTTAACTCCATTACAGGAGACTCTGCTACCTTTCATTCCCCTAACATTATACAAAAGATAAAATTAGGCTTTCTGCTCTTGTGTAATCTGTACACAAAAATAGGTTAAGTTTCAGGTTTTACAGAAATCTTTAATTTTAAAAACAAATAAATACATTTTTAGAGTGGCATTAAAGTCACTATGCCATTAAATGACTATTCATTACAGTAAAATTCCATAATCAACAAGTGCAATATAAAAAGACAATTTAATATAACTTACTTTGCTGTACAGTGTCTGTCTAAACAATATATTCAGTGCAAATCCCAAATTGGTGATATGCTTTTATGCTAATGCAGGATGGGTCCAAAAATAAATAAATGATTGAACCAAATAGAATTTTTAAGAATATTCGTTGTTATCAACATTCTATTATGTAAATCAAATTTCTACAATAACATTCATTCTAATATTCGAATTTCAATATAAAGACATTCGCCCATCCCTATTCATTAGCTGCGACACTGACTACATTTCACCAAACCTAAATCCTAATTCTTTCTGGTATTGTCCTTCAGTTGAATCCCTTTTGGATCCCTTTTATTGTTCTATCCCATATCTATAGGGCACATACATTAGCCATTTATAGTATACTAGTCCATATTTTGCAGTACAACAGTCCCACCCCTTGCTCTCTCCCCCCTCTATTTTGCACTCTCTCTCCCCAACTTTCTTTAAACACTAAATTATGAAAAATAAAAAACACTATAAGATTACAAAAATAATAAACAAAATTATAAAAAATAAAAACAATTACACCTAATCTAATAGCCCTATAAAATAAAGCCCCCCCAAAATAAAAACACCCCTTAACCTACAATAAACTACCAATAGCCCTTAAAAGGGCCTTTTGTAGGGCATTGCCTTAAGTTAAACAGCTCTTTTACCTGTAAAAAAAAATACAAAGCCCCCCAACAGTAAAGCCCACCACCCAACCAACCCCCAAAATAAAAAAAAACCTAACTAAAAAAAACCTAAGCTACCCATTGCTCCTAAAGGGACATTTATATGGGCATTGCTCTTAAAAGGGCATTCAGCTCTTTTTCACTGCCCTTAAAAGGGCATTCAGCTCTTTTACAATTGCCCAAAGCCCTAATACAAAAAAAACCCCACCCAAACAAATGAAAAAAAAATAACACTAACCCCATAAAATCTACTCATGGTTCCTGAAGTCTGGACATCCATCTTCATCCAGGCTTTGAGAAGTCTTCATCCAAGCGGCAACACCTTCATCCATCTTGGGGATGTCTTCTATCTTCATCCCGGCGGCACAGAGTGGAGCTATCCTGGAAGCCATCCCGGTGGATTTCAGTAGCTCTCATCCTATTGGCTGTTTTGTACAGCCAATAAGATTTCAGAAGCTCTCATCCTATTGGCTGATTTGAATTTGAAGAATCAAATCAGTCAATAGAAATGCAAGGTATGCCATTTTGAAATGGCTACCTTGCATTCAACTTCAGTGTACGGCGGCAACCATATGAAGAGGACGCTCTCTGCGCAGGATGGCTTCCAACATAGCTCCGCTCAGCAGCACCGGGATGAAGATAGAAGACATCCCCTAGGTGGATGAAGGTCTCAACCCTGGATGTAGGCTTCTCACCACCTGGATGAAGATCGATGTCTGGACTTCAGGAACCGTGAATAGTTTTAGGCAGTTAATTTTAGGGGGGGTCATTTTTTTTTTTTTAGATTAGGGCTTTGGGCAATTGTAAAAGAGTTGAAGGGCAGTGCAAAAGAGCTGAATTCTCTTTTAAGGGCACTGCCCATACAAATGCCCCAAGCAATGAAATAATTTGTTCCAGCCACCAATAGTTAAAAGACCTTTATTCCTTCATCAACTGGGGTCTTAGACAAACATACAGGGGCAAAGGGTAGCTAAGGATTTTTTGAGAGTTAGTTTTTTTTACTTTGGTTGGTTGGGTGGTGGGTTTTACTGTTTGTATTTTTTGTATTTTTTTACAGGTAAAAGAGCTGTTTAACTTAGGTCAATGCCCTACAAAAGGCCCCTGTTAAGGGCTATTGGTAGTTTATTGTAGGCTAGGGGGTGTTTTTATTTTGGGTGGGCTTTTTTATTTGTATAGGGCTATTAGATTAAGTGTAATTGTTTTATTTTTGTTTATTCATTTTTGAATCTTAGTGATTTTTATTGTTCGTAATACAGTGTTTATTATTTTTTGTAATTTTAGATTTTTTTATTATTTTTTTCGTAGTGTTTTTTTAAATTTGTATTTTAGATTTTTTTAATTGGTAGTTTTTTTATTTTATTAGACTAGTAATGATAGGTTAATTTAACATTTAAACTTAGGGTTATTTTTATTTCACAGGTAAATTTTTATTTATTTAAATATAGTTATATTGTAATTTTAATTTAAAGTTAGGGGGTATAAGGTTTAGGGGTTAATAGTTTAATCTAGTGTTTTGCAATCTTGGGGGGGCAGTATAGGGCTGTTAATAGGTTTATTTAGTGGCCACAATGTCGGAGGCCAGTGGTTTAGGGAATAATAGGTTTATTTAGTTGCGGCGATGTGGGGGGCCGGAGGTTTAGGGGTTAATAACTTTATTATAGTGGCCGCGATGTTGGGGAGCAGCCGTTTAGGGGTTAATATATTTTATATAGTGTTGTAGATGTTGGTGGGTGGGTGGCAAATTAGGGGTTAAAAGGTTTATTTAATAGTCGCGATGTGGGTGGGCGGCAGATTAGGGTTTAATAAAATTTAAATAGTGTTTGCGATGCGGGAGGGTGTTGGTTTAGGGGTTAATATGTAGTTTATGGGTGTTAGTGTACTTTATAACACTTTAGTTATGAGTTTTGTGAAACATTTTTGTTTTGCAAAATCCATATCTACTGCTCTCAGATGGCGATATGGAGCTTGTCAGTATAGGCTGTAACGCAAGCATTTTGGCCTGAACACACAACCTGTAATACATTATTTTTTTGAGTGTGGAATGGACGTTGCTTTACAGGCTAAAATGCTTGTGGTATAGCTATACCGCCACAACTCATAATATGCGTTCCTGGCCATTCCAGCGTGATTACCAATTTTTCAGCGTTAAGAGCCGTACCACACCGTAACGCAAAGCTTGTAATCTAGCAGCCAAAAAAGAAGCCTAAAACCTGCGATTGCGGAAACAAAAGCTCCGTAACGCAGCCCCATTGATGTCTATGGGGAAAGAAAAAGTTATGTTTAAACTTAACACCCTAACATAAAAACCACATCTAAACACCCCTAATCTGCTGCCCCCGACATTGCTGCCACCTACATACAGTAGGCCTCCTGGATTAATACTTATTTCCGCTTGTTTGAGGACTTCGCCGGCTGGAGGAGGATGGATGTCCGGACTTCAATAACTGTAAGTGGATCATTGGGGGTTAGTGTTTTTAGTGTTGGGGTTTTTTTTAAGGCTTTTTTTGGGGGGGTTAGCTTAGGCTTTGGGCAATGTAAAAGAGCTAAATGCCCTTTTAAGGGCAATGCCCATCCTAATGCCCTTTTCAGGGCAATTGTTAGCTTAGGTTTATTTAGATAGCTTTTAATTTGGGGGATTGGTTGGTTGGGTGTTGGGATTTACTGTTGGGGGTGATTGTATTTTTTTCAGGTAAAAGCTGATTTCTTTGGGTGAATGCCCCACAAAAGGCCCCTTTAAGGGCCATTGGCAGCTTAGTGTAGGCTAGGGTTTTTTATTTTTATTTTGGGGGTGCTTTTTTATTTTGATAGGGCTATTAGATTAGGAGTAATTCGTTTTTATTTTTGATAATGTAGTTTTTTATTTTTTGTAATTTAGAAAATTGTATTTTAAAAATGTAATTTATTTTATTTTATAGTAATGTTAGTGTTTAGTGTAAGGCAGGTTAGGTTTATTTTACAGGTAACTTTGTATTTATTTTAACTAGGTAGTTATTAAATAGTTAATAACTATTTACTAACTAGTCTACCTAGTTAAAATAAATACAAACTTAGCTGCAAAATAAAAATAAAACCTAAGATAGATACAATATAACTATTAGTTATTTTGTAGCTAGCTTAGGTTTTTTTTTTTTTTTTACAGGTATGTATTTAGTTTTAAATAGGTATTATTTAGTTAATAATTGTAAGGTTTATTTAGATTTATTTTAATTATATTTATGTTAGGGGGTGTTAGAGTTAGGGTTATGTTAGGGTTAGACTCAGGGTTAGGGTTAGGATTAGGGGTTAATATATTTATGTAGAGTTAGTGATGTGGGTGGTCAGAGGTTTAGGGGTAAATATTTTTTATTTTAGTTTATTTTGTTGTGGGGGGCTTGCGGTTTAGTGGTTAATAGGTTTATTATAGTGGCGGTGTGGGCTGATGGCAGATTAGGGGTTAATAATCTTTAAATAATGTTTGAGATGCGGGAGGGCAGCGGTTTAGGGGTTAATAGGTTTATTATAGTGGCGACGATGTTGGGGAGCGGTGGAATAGTCTTCTTTATTATAGTGTTTTCAATGCGGGAGGGCCTCGGCTTGGGGGTTAATAGGTACTTTATGGGTGTTAGTGTACGTTTTAACACTTTAGTTATGAGTTTTATGCTACAGATTTGTAACGTAAAACTCATAACTACTGACTTTAGATGGTGGCACAGACTTTGTGGTTATAGGGTGTACCGCTCACTTTTTGGCTTCCCAGGCAAACTCGTAATATCGGCACTATGGAAGTCCTATTGAAAAATAACCTTTTTTAAAGTGCGGTACTGATGTTGCGTGACGGCCAAAAAAGTGTGCGGTACACCTATACCAACAAGACTTGTAATAGTGGCAATATGTAAAAAGCGGCGTAATGAAGCATAACGATGCTTTTTCACTCATAACGCAAAACTCGTAATCTAGATGTCTATTAGTTAGGGCTCTAATAGGATTTTTGTACTTAGCAAAAGTCAGTGTGTGATCTCTTACAATGCTTTGCCATTTCATATTCGGCTAAAATCTTACAGAAACAATAATTCCTCTTTCAGTCATTGTTTTCTTGACATTTGAAAAGAAAGAGAAGCAAAATATATTGTTATGCAAAAGATAAAACTAGGCTTTCTGCTCTTGTGTAATCTGTACACCAAAGGACCGCGACGCCAAATTTTGCGCGGGTTTGGTATCACATACACGGGGTGGCATACAAGTTACGTGTGGATATTTCTGCCTTCGCCCGTATTTTTTTTACCCATAGACTGACATACAAAACACGCGCAGTTTGGTATCCAATATTTAGTATCAGGAAATCTACTCCATTCTTATCTCGCTACAAATTGCAGGCGCAGGAGCCCGTGCACTGACTAAAAAACCAACGTAACTCAATGGAAGCCTTAACAAACACATACATTTAAGCAGCATCTCAAGGTTAAAGGGACAGTATACTATGATATTGCTTTTTTATGGTTTATTTGTGTATTTGAAATAGTTTCAAGCCACAACATAATCAAATGGATTGAGCTTGTAGGTACTTTATCACATTGTGGACATATACTTGCTTATTTACTTTAAATTGGATTACCTTCATCTCTTTAGAACCCACTGGAGTGTAATTTATTCTAATGCTAACACAGCTTGTAACTGATGCCAAAATATATAAAGGGACAGTCAAGTCCAAAGAAAACCTTCTTCTTTTAAATAGGTCATGTTATTTCAAAGTACTTTCAGATTTAATTAGAACACTTGCTTTGTTCTCTTGGTATTCTTAGTTGAAAGCAAAACCTAGGATGGCTCATATGATCATTTCTAACACCTTCTTGAAGGCTGCCTCTTTGCAATTGTGTCAAACCAATCACACACACCACAACCTCTCACCTGCAGACTTAAAACACCTGATAATGCCCACCCTATCAGTAACACCACTACTATATATGCTAATGTGTCAATTTATATTGGATGTGAGATACATTGATTTACATCTTAGAAGTGAATATTACTATATGTACCCTTCAGAAACAACTATTGTGGATGTGAGTTATAGTACAAGAATATGTCAGAAACAGGATAATATTACCTTTTATTATTATTTTTTGGGTCATTTCCACACAGGCCTTATTATATGTTTAAACAATATTAGTGTACTAAAACACCCCTCACATGTATGTGGATGACAATTATATGGTAAATATATGGTAAATTTATGGTGAACTATAAGAATATTTTTTTTTCCGGCTTCTTGGATGAGGGGGCAGAGGTGACTGGAGTGGATTTCCTGGTTCTCCTGGTTTGGGAAGCTTCAGATGATTCTGCTGGAGTGCTCGCCACAGATGAAAGGCTGGAGGTAGTGTCCTGCTGGTGTGTGAAGTGCTCAACCAACACACCCAAGAGTTGGTTTTGTTCACGCCATCTGTTGTCAATCTGCATATCAGAAATAACTCTCATCATCTGCGACTGGTTTTGTATAATTGCAGTTAATGATGCTGCCATGTCCCTCTGCAGCTCTATGCTACGCTGGAGTAACCTCTGTTGGCTCTTGTGAAACCTGTGTTGGCCTTTTTGTCTGCTCTCGCAGCTTGTTATGAGTCTCCTCTGGAGTGAAATGTATTCCTCGCCCAGGGGAGAATACAGTGGATCTACAGGCTCTTGAGCAGCAGTGATTCTAGCTGCAGGTTCAGCTCTATCTGCTGGTGCTTCAGGGACAACTTCAGCTGCTGGTGCTTCAGGGACAACTTCAGCTGCTGGTGCTTCAGGGACAAATTCAGCTGCTGGCGCTTCAGGGACAACTTCAGCTATATGCTCATCTGAGGATGGTGGAGCTCTCCCATGGTGGAGCTCTCCCAAGGGAAGCGGATGGTGGAGCTCTCCCAAGGGAAGAGGATGGTGGAGCTCTCAGGCTGGATTGGTAGTCCCATTGACGACTAGTGTGTGACCACTCAGCCTGTCCAGTTTGCATTTCTTGTGACATCCCCTGTGTGGAAAAGGCATGACTGACCTGATATTGTGTTGGTGGGGGGGTTAAAACATGGACCCTTCATGGCTGACTTGGCTCCCCCTCAAAGCCAAAAGGATATTCCCCAGGCCAGGTATCTTGCCAGGGGTCGTATGCCAATGGTGGTGGCATAACTTCTGGGTCCTCAACGGAGGCAATCCAACCCTGCTCATGCCTGGGCACATATTGTCCATGTTGCTGCCTGAAGACTGGTGGTGGAAGTGGCTGCATGGCTGTGACTGGTGGTGGAGGTGGCTGCATGCCTGTGACTGCTGGTGGAGGTGCCGGCATGCCTGTTTGCCTGTGGAGGAGTCAAATGATGATAGGGATTAGTACAGTCATATATATGTCCATGTGGGCATACAATGTACATTGATACATGCTAGGGACAATACTCATTCTCATGTCAAACTGTATAACATGCATATGCACAATGTGATTTGTGATGTGAGGGATTTTAATCTGCACAGTATACAGGTATGTGTTTCATACAATAGTTATGTGTACATATCAGTGATGGAGAAAATGTGTTCTTTAAGTGACACTATGGTCAAACAATTTACTTTAGCCTGATGTAGGCACAGAACCTGCTTTCAGAGCTAAAAGTATTGTAATGGCTATAGTGTCCATTTACAGAAAACTCAATATGTGGCTTGTGGCCTGTGTTACTCTGAGACATGTTAGTATTGCACTATTCCACCTCATATCATGAATTGCATTTTGTTAAGTAGCATTAATGTCAAATATAATTGTAGATTTTCTTAATAATAGTAGGCCAAATGCCATGCTCCTCATTGTGTACATGAATGTGTGACATTAAAGGATGTTATATCTCAAATACATATAATACTGGTGTGTGGGATGTTACTCACCAGCACGAGGTGCTGTGGTTGCAGCCCCTGAGTCACAAGCCCCTGGAAGTCCACGGACTGTTGTGATACTCAGGGATCTGCGTATCATATCCTGCCAGGTGTTGTATTCGGTTTCCAGGGGTGGACCACTGCCTGTTCCCCTCTGGTGCATGGCTTCCTGCCCCATCTTCTCTTTCACCCGCCACTTGCAATCGTTCCACCTTTTTTTAAGTCCCTCGACAGTCCTCCTCTGCAGGGCCACACTGTTTACAGCATCCTCTACTGCCAACCATGCTGCCTTACGCCTTCGGGCAACACCTTTGCCCTTCTCCTGGCCAAAGAGGGCACTGTGGTTGTCCATGATGGCCTGGACTAGCGCAACATTCTCATCAAATGAGAAATTTGGGCATCTCATGCGCTCCTCCTCTGTGGCCACATGGCTTCCTCCCTGGGATGTCCCTGGTGTGGGTTCCCCCCTATCCTCTCCCTCCTCCCCCTTCTGTCCCCATGTGCACCCTCTGTCCCTCTTCTAAGTGTGTCTGGTCTCTGGGCATCTCCCCTCCCATCATCCCTTCTAGCTCTCCCTCTCCCCACTCCACTAACTCCCTGACGGGGACCCCCCTGCTCCTCCTGTCCGCTACAATACTCCTCTCCCTGCAACTCCGCTCCCCTCCTCCCCTCCGCTCTACCTCTCCCTGCCATCCTCAAACTACACAAACTCACACACTCACACTCACTCCCAGTTCAATCACACACAATCACAACCAAACACTCAGCCTATCACACTGTAAAATTGAAATAAAATGTGTGAGGTGTTAGAAAAAAAAAAGTGTGGTGTATTTTGTATATGTATGTATGCAATATGTGTGCAATATGTTAAAATAAGTGTAAGTAAATGTACAAGCTTACCCAAACAAAAATCCGACTTAACTATTATGCTGCGCCTCTCTCACTACTCTTACCAATCCTAAACTCACTGTAGTGTGCTGTAGCTCAACGAACCATCCAAACACACTGAAGAAAATGGCGGCTGCGCATGGGTTTATATATGACTTTTGAATAGCGTAATTACGTTGCGCATTTTTAGATGGAGTCGCAGGTAATTTGATGGAGTCGCGGGTAATTTGAATTTGAAGAATCAAATCAGTCAATAGAAATGCAAGGTATGCCATTTTGAAATGGCTACCTTGCATTCAACTTCAGTGTACGGCGGCAACCATATGAAGAGGACGCTCTCTGCGCAGGATGGCTTCCAACATAGCTCCGCTCAGCAGCACCGGGATGAAGATAGAAGACATCCCCGAGGTGGATGAAGGTCTCAACCCTGGATGAAGGCTTCTCACCACCTGGATGAAGATCGATGTCTGGACTTCAGGAACCGTGAATAGTTTTTAGGCGGTTAATTTTAGGGGGGGTTATTGCCCATACAAATTGCCCATACAAATGCCCCAAGCAATGAAATAATTTGTTCCAGCCACCAATAGTTAAAAGACCTTTATTCCTTCATCAACTGGGGTCTTAGACAAACATACAGGGGCAAAGGGTAGCTAAGGATTTTTTGAGAGTTAGTTTTTTTTACTTTGGTTGGTTGGGTGGTGGGTTTTACTGTTTGTATTTTTTGTATTTTTTTACAGGTAAAAGAGCTGTTTAACTTAGGTCAATGCCCTACAAAAGGCCCTTTTAAGGGCTATTGGTAGTTTATTGTAGGCTAGGGGGTGTTTTTATTTTGGGTGGGCTTTTTTATTTGTATAGGGCTATTAGATTAAGTGTAATTGCTTTATTTTTGTTTATTCATTTTTGAATCTTAGTGTTTTTTATTGTTCGTAATACAGTGTTTATTATTTTTTGTAATTTTAGATTTTTTTATTATTTTTTTCGTAGTGTTGTTTTTTTAAATTTGTATTTTAGATTTTTTTAATTGGTAGTTTTTTTATTTTATTAGACTAGTAATGATAGGTTAATTTAACATTTAAACTTAGGGTTATTTTTATTTCACAGGTAAATTTTTATTTATTTAAATATAGTTATATTGTAATTTTAATTTAAAGTTAGGGGGTATAAGGTTTAGGGGTTAATAGTTTAATTTAGTGTTTTGCAATCTTGGGGGGGCAGTATAGGGCTGTTAATAGGTTTATTTAGTGGCCACAATGTCGGAGGCCAGTGGTTTAGGGAATAATAGGTTTATTTAGTTGCGGCGATGTGGGGGGCCGGAGGTTTAGGGGTTAATAGATTTATTTAGTGGCGGCGATGTGGGAGGCCAGAGGTTTAGGGGTTAATAACTTTATTATAGTGGCCGCGATGTTGGGGAGCAGCCGTTTAGGGGTTAATATATTTTATATAGTGTTGTAGATGTTGGTGGGTGGGTGGCAAATTAGGGGTTAAAAGGTTTATTTAATAGTTGCGATGTGGGTGGGCGGCAGATTAGGGTTTAATAAAATTTAAATAGTGTTTGCGATGCGGGAGGGTGTTGGTTTAGGGGTTAATATGTAGTTTATGGGTGTTAGTGTACTTTATAACACTTTAGTTATGAGTTTTGTGAAACATTTTTGTTTTGCAAAATCCATATCTACTGCTCTCAGATGGCGATATGGAGCTTGTCAGTATAGGCTGTAACGCAAGCATTTTGGCCTGAACACACAACCTGTAATACATTATTTTTTTGAGTGTGGAATGGACGTTGCTTTACAGGCTAAAATGCTTGTGGTATAGCTATACCGCCACAACTCATAATATGCGTTCCTGGCCATTCCAGCCTGATTACCAATTTTTCAGCGTTAAGATCCGTACCACACCGTAACGCAAAGCTTGTAATCTAGCAGCCAAAAAAGAAGCCTAAAACCTGCGATTGCGGAAACAAAAGCTCCGTAACGCAGCCCCATTGATGTCTATGGGGAAAGAAAAAGTTATGTTTAAACTTAACACCCTAACATAAAAACCACATCTAAACACCCCTAATCTGCTGCCCCCGACATTGCTGCCACCTACATACAGTAGGCCTCCTGGATTAATACTTATTTCCGCTTGTATGAGGACTTCGCAGGCTGGAGGAGGATGGATGTCCGGACTTCAATAACTGTAAGTGGATCATTGGGGGTTAGTGTTTTTAGTGTTGGGGTTTTTTTTAAGGCTTTTTTTTGGGGGGGTTAGCTTAGGCTTTGGGCAATGTAAAAGAGCTAAATGCCCTTTTAAGGGCAATGCCCATCCTAATGCCCTTTTCAGGGCAATTGTTAGCTTAGGTTTATTTAGATAGCTTTTAATTTGGGGGATTGGTTGGTTGGGTGTTGGGATTTACTGTTGTAATTTATTTTATTTTACAGTAATGTTAGTGTTTAGTGTAAGGCAGGTTAGGTTTATTTTACAGGTAACTTTGTATTTATTTTAACTAGGTACAAACTTAGCTGCAAAATAAAAATAAAACCTAAGATAGCTACAATATAACTATTAGTTATTTTGTAGCTAGCTTAGGTTTTTTTTTTTTTTTTTTACAGGTATGTATTTAGTTTTAAATAGGTATTATTTAGTTAATAATTGCAAGGTTTATTTAGATTTATTTTAATTATATTTATGTTAGGGGGTGTTAGGGTTAGGGTTATGTTAGGGTTAGACTCAGGGTTAGGGTTACGTTAGGGTTAGGATTAGGGGTTAATATATTTATGTAGAGTTAGTGATGTGGGTGGTCAGAGGTTTAGGGGTAAATATTTTTTATTTTAGTTTATTTTGTTGTGGGGGGCTTGCGGTTTAGTGGTTAATAGGTTTATTATAGCGGCGGAGTGGGCTGATGGCAGATTAGGGGTTAATAATCTTTAAATAATGTTTGAGATGCGGGAGGGCAGCGGTTTAGGGGTTAATAGGTTTATTATAGTGGCGATGATGTTGGGGAGCGGCGGAATAGTCTTCTTTATTATAGTGTTTTCAATGCGGGAGGGCCTCGGCTTGGGGGTTAATAGGTACTTTATGGGTGTTAGTGTACGTTTTAACACTTTAGTTATGAGTTTTATGCTACAGATTTGTAACCTAAAACTCATAACTACTGACTTTAGATGGTGGCACAGACTTTGTGGTTATAGGGTGTACCGCTCACTTTTTGGCTTCCCAGGCAACCTCGTAATATCGGCACTATGGAAGTCCTATTGAAAAATAACCTTTTTTAAAGTGCGGTACTGATGTTGCGTGACGGCCAAAAAAGTGTGCGGTACACCTATACCAACAAGACTTGTAATAGTGGCAATATGTAAAAAGCGGCGTAATGAAGCATAACGATGCTTTTTCACTCATAACGCAAAACTCGTAATCTAGATGTCTATTAGTTAGGGCTCTAATAGGATTTTTGTACTTAGCAAAAGTCAGTGTGTGATCTCTTACAATGCTTTGCCATTTCATATTCGGCTAAAATCTTACAGAAACAATAATTCCTCTTTCAGTCATTGTTTTCTTGACATTTGAAAAGAAAGAGAAGCAAAATATATTGTTATGCAAAAGATAAAACTAGGCTTTCTGCTCTTGTGTAATCTGTACACCAAAGGACCGCAACGCCAAATTTTGCGCGGGTTTGGTATCACATACACGGGGTGGCATACAAGTTACGTGCGGATATTTCTGCCTTCGCCCGTATTTTTTTTACCCATAGACTGACATACAAAACACGCGCAGTTTGGTATCCAATATTTAGTATCAGGAAATCTACTCCATTCTTATCTCGCTACAAATTGCAGGCGCAGGAGCCCGTGCACTGACTAAAAAACCAACGTAACTCCCTGGAAGCCTTAACAAACACATACATTTAAGCAGCATCTCAAGGTTAAAGGGACAGTATACTATGATATTGCTTTTTTATGGTTTATTTGTGTATTTGAAATAGTTTCAAGCCACAACATAATCAAATGGATTGAGCTTGTAGGTACTTTATCACATTGTGGACATATACTTGCTTATTTACTTTAAATTGGATTACCTTCATCTCTTTAGAACCCACTGGAGTGCAATTTATTCTAATGCTAACACAGCTTGTAACTGATGCCAAAATATATAAAGGGACAGTCAAGTCCAAAGAAAACCTTCTTCTTTTAAATAGGTCATGTTATTTCAAACTACTTTCAGATTTAATTAGAACACTTGCTTTGTTCTCTTGGTATTCTTAGTTGAAAGCAAAACCTAGGATGGCTCATATGATCGTTTCTAACACCTTCTTGAAGGCTGCCTCTTTGCAATTGTGTCAAACCAATCACACGCACCACAACCTCTCACCTGCAGACTTAAAACACCTGATAATGCCCACCCTATCAGTAACACCACTACTATATATGCTAATGTGTCAATTTATATTGGATGTGAGATACATTGATTTACATCTTAGAAGTGAATATTACTATATGTACCCTTCAGAAACAACTATTGTGGATGTGAGTTATAGTACAAGAATATGTCAGAAACAGGATAATATTACCTTTTTATTATTATTTTTTGGGTCATTTCCACACAGGCCTTATTATATGTTTAAACAATATTAGTGTACTAAAACACCCCTCACATGGATGTGGATGACAATTATATGGTAAATTTATGGTGAACTATAAGAATATTTTTTTTTCCGGCTTCTTGGATGAGGGGGCAGAGGTGACTGGAGTGGATTTCCTGGTTCTCCTGGTTTGGGAAGCTTCAGATGATTATGCTGGAGTGCTCGCAACAGATGAAAGGCTGGAGGTAGTGTCCTGCTGGTGTGTGAAGTGCTCAACCAACACACCCAAGAGTTGGTTTTGTTCACGCCATCTGTTGTCAATCTGCATCATTTGCAATTAATGATGCTGCCATGTCCCTCTGCAGCTCTATGCTACGCTGGAGTAACCTCTGTTGGCTCTTGTGAAACCTGTGTTGGCCTTTTTGTCTGCTCTCGCAGCTTGTTATGAGTCTCCTCTGGAGTGAAATGTATTCCTCGCCCTGGGGAGAATACAGTGGATCTACAGGCTCTTGAGCAGCAGTGATTCTAGCTGCAGGTTCAGCTCTATCTGCTGGTGCTTCATGGACAACTTCAGCTGCTGGTGCTTCAGGGACAACTTCAGCTGCTGGTGCTTCAGGGACAAATTCAGCTGCTGGCGCTTCAGGGACAACTTCAGCTATATGCTCATCTGAGGATGGTGGAGCTCTCCCATGGTGGAGCTCTCCCAAGGGAAGCGGATGGTGGAGCTCTCCCAAGGGAAGAGGATGGTGGAGCTCTCAGGCTGGATTGGTAGTCCCATTGACGACTAGTGTGTGACCACTCAGCCTGTCCAGTTTGCATTTCTTGTGACATCCCCTGTGTGGAAAAGGCATGACTGACCTGATATTGTGTTGGTGGGGGGGTTAAAACATGGACCCTTCATGGCTGACTTGGCTCCCCCTCAAAGCCAAAAGGATATTCCCCAGGCCAGGTATCTTGCCAGGGGTCGTATGCCAATGGTGGTGGCATAACTTCTGGGTCCTCAACGGAGGCAATCCAACCCTGCTCATGCCTGGGCACATATTGTCCATGTTGCTGCCTGAAGACTGGTGGTGGAGGTGGCTGCATGGCTGTGACTGGTGGTGGAGGTGGCTGCATGCCTGTGACTGGTGGTGGAAGTGCCGGCATGCCTGTTTGCCTGTGGAGGAGTCAAATGATGATAGGGATTAGTACAGTCATATATATGTCCATGTGGGCATACAATGTACATTGATACATGCTAGGGACAATACTCATTCTCATGTCAAACTGTATAACATGCACGTGCACAATGTGATTTGTGATGTGAGGGATTTTAATCTGCACAGTATACAGGTATGTGTTTCATACAATAGTTATGTGTACATATCAGTGATGGAGAAAATGTGTTCTTTAAGTGACACTATGGTCACACAATTTACTTTAGCCTGATGTAGGCACAGAACCTGCTTTCAGAGCTAAAAGTATTGTAATGGCTATAGTGTCCATTTACAGAAAACTCAATATGTGGCTTGTGGCCTGTGTTACTCTGAGACATGTTAGTATTGCACTATTCCACCTCATATCATGAATTGCATTTTGTTAAGTAGCATTAATGTCAAATATAATTGTAGATTTTCTTAATAATAGTAGGCCAAATGCCATGCTCCTCATTGTGTACATGAATGTGTGACATTAAAGGATGTTATATCTCAAATACATATAATACTGGTGTGTGGGATGTTACTCACCAGCACGAGGTGCTGTGGTTGCAGCCCCTGAGTCACAAGCCCCTGGAAGTCCACGGACTGCTGTGATACTAAGGGATCTGCGTATCATATCCTGCCAGGTGTTGTATTCGGTTTCCAGGGGTGGACCACTGCCTGTTCCCCTCTGGTGCATGGCTTCCTGCCCCATCTTCTCTTTCACCCGCCTCTTGCAATCGTTCCACCTTTTTTTAAGTCCCTCGACAGTCCTCCTCTGCAGGGCCACACTGTTTACAGCATCCTCTACTGCCAACCATGCTGCCTTACGCCTTCGGGCAACACCTTTGCCCTTCACCTGGCCAAAGAGGGCACTGTGGTTGTCCATGATGGCCTGGACTAGCGCAACATTCTCATCAAATGAGAAATTTGGGCATCTCATGCGCTCCTCCTCTGTGGCCACATGGCTTCCTCCCTGGGATGTCCCTGGTGTGGGTTCCCCCCTATCCTCTCCCTCCTCCCCCTTCTGTCCCCATGTGCACCCTCTGTCCCTCTTCTAAGTGTGCCTGGTCTCTGGGCATCTCCCCTCCCATCATCCCTTCTAGCTCTCCCTCTCCCCACTCCACTAACTCCCTGACGGGGACCCCCCTGCTCATCCTGTCCGCTACAATACTCCTCTCCCTGCAACTCCGCTCCCCTCCTCCCCTCCGCTCTACCTCTCCCTGCCATCCTCAAACTACACGAACTCACACACTCACACTCACTCCCAGTTCAATCACACACAATCACAACCAAACACTCAGCCTATCACACTGTAAAATTGAAATAAAATGTGTGAGGTGTTAGAAAAAAAAAAGTGTGGTGTATTTTGTATATGTATGTATGCAATATGTGTGCAATATGTTAAAATAAGTGTAAGTAAATGTACAAGCTTACCCAAACAAAAATCCGACTTAACTATTATGCTGCGCCTCTCTCACTACTCTTACCAATCCTAAACTCACTATAGTGTGCTGTAGCTCAACGAACCATCCAAACACACTGAAGAAAATGGCGGCTGCGCATGGGTTTATATATGACTTTTGAATAGCGTAATTACGTTGCGCATTTTTAGATGGAGTCGCGGGTAATTTTTATGAGTCTTAGCCAAATTTGCATAAAAGTACTCTTACCAATCCTAAACTCACTATAGTGTGCTGTAGCTCAACGAACCATCCAAACACACTGAAGAAAATGGCGGCTGCGCATGGGTTTATATATGACTTTTGAATAGCGTAATTACGTTGCGCATTTTTAGATGGAGTCGCGGGTAATTTTTATGAGTCTTAGCCAAATTTGCATAAAAGTACACTTTATTGAGACTTTACTTGAACAAAACACTGGCGTAAGTACTTGCGACGACTAAAATGTGTATTTGCGCACTTTTTCGGAACAACGCCAGTTTGTCCTCCTTACGCCACTTTAGCATCTGACGGCGCCGTATATTGGATAGCCCGATGTGCGAGGTGAAATTACGGGCGGCGCTGGTTCTCTCGCTTGCACCGAAAGCGATGTATATCGGATCGCGCCCCAAAATAGGTTAAATTTCAGGTCTTACAGATATTTTAAAATTTAAAAATCAAATAAATACATTTTTAGAGTGGCATTAAAGTCACTATGCCATTAAATGACTTTTCATTACAGTAAAATTCCATAATCAATAAGTGCAATATAAAAAGACAATGTAATATCACTTACTTTGCTGTACAGTGTCTGTCGTAACAATATATTCTGTGCAAATCCCAAAACTGGTGATATGCTTTTATGCAAATGCAGAATGGGTCCAAAATAATTGCACCAGTGCCCTCTGTTCATTAGTAGTGATGGGTGAATATTTCTAAAAATTCTAAATTTAAAATGAATTGTTTATATAACATTCTAACATTCTATTTTCGAATTTTTCAATAAAATTTGAAAATATTTGTTTGAATAATAGAATGTTTAGCTATGTATTCATTTAATTTCGAAATGTAATATTCCAATTTGAAATAGTATTTCTAGTCTACAACTGTAATTAATAAATGTAATATTCAAATTCAAATGTCACATTCAAATTCGAAATAGTATATCTAGTCTAATACTGTGTTTTTTAAATGTAATATTCAAATATGAATGTGACATTCGAATTTGAATGTAATATTCAAAATAGTATTTCTAGTCTACAACTGTGTTTAATAAATGTATTTAAATGCTACATACTGTTTTATAAATGTGATATTCGAATTCGAATGTCACATTTAAATTTGAAAAAGTGACATTTGAAAACCGTAACATTCGATAATAGAATTTTAAGAATATTCGTTTTTATCAGCATTCTATTATGTAAATCAAATTTCTACAATAACATTCATTCTAACATTCAAATTTGAATATAAACACATTCGCCCATCCCTATTCATTAGCTGCAACACCCTATTCATTTGCTGCAACACTGACTACATTTTGCCAAACCTAAGCCCTGATTCTTTCTAGTGTTGTCCTTCAGCTGAATCCCTTTTGAATCCCTTTTATTGTTCTATCCCATATCTATAGGGCAGTGATTTTTAACCTTTTTTTTGCAGTGGCACACTTTTTTCTCCAACATAGGTGTGTCCGGTTCACGGCGTCATCCTTACTTGTGGGATATTCTCCTCCCCAACAGGAAATGGCAAAGAGTGCAGCAAAGCTGGTCACATGATCCCTCCTAGGCTCCGCCTACCCCAGTCATTCTCTTTGCCGTTGCACAGGCAACATCTCCACGGAGATGGCTAAGAGTTTTTTGGTGTTTAAATGTAGTTTTTATTCTTCAATCAAGTGTTTGTTATTTTAAAATAGTGCTGGTATGTACTATTTACTCTGAAACAGAAAAGAGAAGAAGATTTCTGTTTGTGAGAGGAAGATGATTTTAGCAAACGTTACTAAAATCAATTGCTGTTTCCACACAGGACTGTTGAGATGAAGTAACTTCAGTTGGGGGAAGCAGTTGGCAGACTTTTCTGCCTGAGGTATGATGGCCACATTTCTAACACGACTTGGTAATGCTGGAAGGCTGTCATTTTCCCTATGGGGACCGGTAAGCCATTTTCTTAGATTTAGTATAAGAATAAAGGCTTTATAAGGGCTTAAAAAACTGGTAGACATTTTTCTGGGCTAAAACGATTACTTGCTAAGCATATTTGACAGATTATAGTGCTTTATAGTTATTATAATCTTGGGGATTGTTGTTAAAAAACGGCAGGCACTGTATGGACACCTTTTTCAGATGGGGGCCTTCTCTAGTCATAGGCAGAGCCTCATTTTCGCGCCACTAATGTGCAGTTGTTTTTGGAAGGCAAGGCATGCAGATGCATGTGTGAGGTGCTAAGATCCACTGAAAAAGCTTATAGAAGGCGTCATTTGGTATCGTATTCCCCTCTGGGCTTGGTTGGGTCTCAGCAAAGCAGATTCCTGGGACTGTATAGGGGTTAAATGTAAAAACGGCTCCGGTTCCGTTATTTTAAGGGTTAAAGCTTTCAAATTTGGTGTGCAATACTTTTAAGGCTTTAAGACACTGTGGTGAAATTTTGGTGAATTTTGCTTCATACTTTTTCGCATATTCAGTAATAAAGTGTGTTCTGTTTAAAATTTAAAGTGACAGTAACGGTTTTATTTTAAAACGTTTTTTGTGCTTTGTTGACAAGTTTAAGCCTGTTTAACATGTCTGACCCATCAGATAAACGATGTTCTATATGTATGAAAGCCAATGTGTCTCCCCATTTAAATATATGTGATAATTGTGACATGGTGTCCAAACAAAGTAGGGACAATGATGCCACAGATAATAATAGTGCCCAAGATGATTCTTCAGATGAGGGGAGTAAGCATGGTACTGCATCACCCCCTTCTGTGTCTACACCAGTTTTGCCCACACAAGAGGCCCCTAGTACATCTAGTGCGCCAATACTTATTACTATGCAACAATTAATGGCTGTTATGGATAATTCTATTGCAAATATTTTATCTAAAATGCCTACTTATCAAAGAAAGCGCGATTGCTCTGTTTTAAACACTGAAGAGCAAGAGGACGCTGATGATAACGCTTCTGACATACCCTCACACCAATCTGAAGGGGCCAGGAGGGAGGTTTTGTCTGAGGGAGAAATTTCAGATTCAGGGAAAATTTCTCAACAAGCTGAACCTGATGTTGTAACATTTAAATTTAAATTAGAACATCTCCGCGCACTGCTTAAGGAGGTATTATCTACTCTGGATGATTGTGACAATTTGGTCATTCCAGAGAAATTATGTAAGATGGACAAGTTCCTAGAGGTTCCAGTGCCCCCCGATGTTTTTCCTATACCCAAGCGGGTGGCGGACATAGTAAACAAGGAATGGGAAAGGCCCGGCATACCTTTTGTGCCTCCCCCTATATTTAAGAAATTATTTCCTATAGTCGACCCCAGAAAGGACTTATGGCAGACAGTCCCTAAGGTTGAGGGGGCGGTCTCTACTCTAAACAAACGCACTACTATTCCCATAGAAGATAGTTGTGCTTTTAAAGATCCTATGGATAAAAAATTAGAGGGTTTGCTTAAAAGAATGTTTGTTCAGCAAGGTTACCTTCTTCAACCAATTTCATGCATTGTTCCTGTCACTACGGCAGCGTGTTTCTGGTTCGAAGAACTAGAAAAGTCGCTCGATAAGGAATCTTCGTATGAGGAGATTATGGACAGAGTTCATGCACTTAAATTGGCTAACTCTTTTATTCTAGATGCCGCTTTGCAATTAGCGAGATTAGCGGCGAAAAATTCAGGGTTTGCTATTGTGGCGCGCAGAGCGCTCTGGCTAAAGTCTTGGTCAGCGGATGTGTCTTCCAAGACAAAATTGCTTAACATCCCTTTCAAGGGCAAAACACTGTTTGGTCCTGATTTGAAAGAGATTATTTCAGACATCACCGGAGGAAAGGGCCACGCCCTTCCTCAGGATAGGTCTTTTAAGGCTAGAAATAAGCCTAATTTTCGTCCCTTTCGCAGAAACGGACCAGCCTCTACTTCTACATCCTCTAAGCAAGAGGGTAATACTTCTCAACTCAAACCAGCCTGGAGACCGATGCAAGGCTGGAACAAGGGTAAGCAGGCCAAGAAGCCTGCCACTGCTTCCAAAACAGCATGAAGGGATGGCCCCCGATCCGGGACCGGATCTGGTGGGGGGCAGACTTTCTCTCTTTGCTCAGGCCTGGGCAAGAGATGTTCAGGATCCTTGGGCACTAGAAATAGTTTCTCAAGGTTATCTCCTGGAATTCAAGGAACTACCCCCAAGGGGAAGGTTCCACAGGTCTCAATTATCTTCAAACCAAATAAAAAGACAGGCATTCTTACATTGTGTAGAAGACCTGTTAAGGATGGGAGTAATTCATCCAGTTCCAATAAGAGAACAAGGGATGGGATTTTACTCCAACCTGTTCATAGTTCCCAAAAAAGAGGGAACGTTCAGACCAATTCTAGATCTCAAGATCCTAAACAAATTTCTCAGGGTTCCATCATTCAAAATGGAAACCATTCGAACGATCCTTCCTACCATCCAGGAAGGTCAATTTATGACCATGGTGGATTTAAAGGATGCGTACCTCCATATTCCTATCCACAAGGAACATCATCAGTTCCTAAGGTTCGCTTTTCTGGACAAGCATTACCAGTTTGTGGCACTTCCTTTCGGATTAGCCACTGCTCCGAGAATTTTCACAAAGGTACTAGGGTCCCTTCTAGCGGTTCTAAGACCAAGGGGCATTGCAGTAGTACCGTACTTGGATGACATCCTGATTCAAGCGTCGTCTCTGTCAAAAGCAAAGGCTCATACGGACATCGTCCTAGCCTTTCTCAGATCTCACGGATGGAAAGTAAACATAGAAAAAAGTTCTCTTTCCCCGTCAACAAGAGTTCCCTTCTTGGGAACAATAATAGACTCCTTAGAAATGAGAATTTTTCTGACAGAGGTCAGAAAATCAAAACTTCTAAGCTCTTGTCAAGTTCTTCATTCTGTTCTTCGTCCTTCCATAGTGCAGTGCATGGAAGTAATAGGATTGATGGTTGCAGCAATGGACATAGTTCCTTTTGCACGAATTCATCTAAGACCATTACAACTGTGCATGCTCAGACAGTGGAATGGGGATTATACAGACTTGTCTCCGACGATTCAAGTAGGTCAAAGGACCAGAGATTCACTCCATTGGTGGCTAATCCTGGACAACCTGTCACAGGGAATGAGCTTCCGCAGACCAGAGTGGGTCATTGTCACGACAGACGCCAGTCTGGTGGGCTGGGGCGCGGTCTGGGAACCCCTGAAAGCTCAGGGTCTATGGTCTCGGGAAGAATCTCTTCTCCCGATAAACATTCTGGAACTGAGAGCGATATTCAATGCTCTCAAAGCTTGGCCTCATCTAGCAAAGGCCAAATTCATAAGGTTTCAATCAGACAACATGACGACAGTTGCATATATCAACCATCAGGGGGGAACAAGGAGTTCCCTGGCGATGGAGGAAGTGACCAAGATAATTCAATGGGCGGAGGATCACTCCTGCCACTTGTCTGCAATCCACATCCCAGGGGTGGAAAATTGGGAAGCGGATTTTCTGAGTCGTCAGACATTCCATCCGGGGGAGTGGGAACTCCACCCGGAAATCTTTGCCCAAATAACTCAATTATGGGGCATTCCAGACATGGATCTGATGGCGTCTCGTCAGAACTTCAAGGTTCCTTGTTACAGGTCCAGATCCAGGGATCCCAAGGCGACTCTAGTAGATGCACTAGTAGCACCTTGGACCTTCAACCTAGCTTATGTTTTCCCACCGTTTCCTCTCATTCCCAGGCTGGTAGCCAGGATCAACCAGGAGAGGGCTTCGGTGATCTTGATAGCTCCTGCGTGGCCACGCAGGACTTGGTATGCAGACCTGGTGAATATGTCATCGGCTCCACCATGGAAGCTACCTTTGGACAGGACCTTCTTGTTCAAGGTCCATTCGAACATCCGAATCTGGTTTCTCTCCAACTGACTGCTTGGAGATTGAACGCTTGATTTTACGTGGGTTTTCAGATTCTGTAATAGATTCTGTAATAGATACTCTGATTCAGGCTAGAAAGCCTGTAACTAGAAAAATTTACCATAAGATATGGAAAAAATATATCTATTGGTGTGAATCTAAAGGATTCCCATGGAACAAGATAAAAATTCCTAGGATTTTATCCTTTCTACAAGAGGGTTTGGAGAAGGGATTATCTGCAAGTTCTCTGAAGGGACAGATTTCTGCGTTATCTGTTTTACTTCACAAAAGGCTGGCAGCTGTGCCAGACGTTCAAGCGTTTGTTCAGGCTCTGGTTAGAATCAAGCCTGTTTACAGACCTTTGACTCCTCCCTGGAGTCTTAATCTAGTTCTTTCAGTTCTTCAAGGGGTTCCGTTTGAACCCTTACATTCCGTAGATATTAAGTTATTATCTTGGAAAGTTTTGTTTTTGGTTGCAATTTCTTCTGCTAGAAGAGTTTCTGAGTTATCTGCTCTGCAGTGTTCTCCGCCCTATCTGGTGTTCCATGCAGATAAGGTGGTTTTGCGTACTAAGCCTGGTTTTCTTCCGAAAGTTGTTTCCAACAAGAATATTAACCAGGAGATAGTTGTACCTTCTTTGTGCCCGAATCCAGTTTCAAAGAAGGAACTTTTGTTACACAATTTGGACGTAGTCCGTGCTCTAAAATTCTATTTAGAGGCCACTAAAGATTTCAGACAAACTTCTTCTTTGTTTGTTGTTTATTCTGGTAAAAGGAGAGGTCAAAAAGCAACTTCTACCTCTCTTTCTTTTTGGCTTAAAAGCATTATCCGTTTGGCTTATGAGACTGCCGGACGGCAGCCTCCTGAAAGAATCACAGCTCACTCCACTAGGGCTGTGGCTTCCACATGGGCCTTCAAGAACGAGGCTTCTGTTGACCAGATATGTAAGGCAGCGACTTGGTCTTCACTGCACACTTTTGCCAAATTTTACAAATTTGATACTTTTGCTTCTTCAGAGGCTATTTTTGGGAGAAAGGTTTTGCAAGCCGTGGTGCCTTCCATTTAGGTGACCTGATTTGCTCCCTCCCTTCATCCGTGTCCTAAAGCTTTGGTATTGGTTCCCACAAGTAAGGATGACGCCGTGGACCGGACACACCTATGTTGGAGAAAACAGAATTTATGCTTACCTGATAAATTACTTTCTCCAACGGTGTGTCCGGTCCATGGCCCGCCCTGGTTTTTTTAATCAGGTCTGATGAATTATTTTCTCTAACTACAGTCACCACGGTATCATATGGTTTCTCCTATGCATATTTCCTCCTGTACGTCGGTCGAATGACTGGGGTAGGCGGAGCCTAGGAGGGATCATGTGACCAGCTTTGCTGGGCTCTTTGCCATTTCCTGTTGGGGAGGAGAATATCCCACAAGTAAGGATGACGCCGTGGACCGGACACACCGTTGGAGAAAGTAATTTATCAGGTAAGCATAAATTCTGTTTTACATTAAAAAATCCTGTGGCACACCACCATCCCAAAATGTTAAAAAAATCACACATTGTCGCCTAATACAGTATATATATATATATATATATATATATATATATATATATATATATATATATATATACACATACACACAAACACACATACTGTATGTATTGTGCTGTTATGCCATGCCTCCTACAAACTACCCCTGCACTGGGAGTAAAAAATGAGCAAAGTTTAAAAAATATGTCACACTGTTGTCAGTCTGCCGTGGCACACCTGAGGATCTCTCATGGCACACTAGTGTGCCACGGCACACTGGTTGAAAAACACTGCTATAGGGGACATAAATTAGCCATTTACAGTATACAGTGTACAAAGGCCATTTTTTGCAGTACAGCGGTCCCACCCCTTACTCTCCATCCCCCCATCTCTTTTGTTCTCTCTGTCCCCCTGTCTTTTGCTCTCTCTCCCCTCTCTTTTATTATCTCTCTCCACCCTCTCTTTTGCTCTCTCTCTCACACTCAATTTTGTGCGCTCTCTCCCCCTCTCTTTTGCTCTCTCTCTTTCACCCTATTTTTCTCTCTCTCTCTCTCTCTCTCTCTCTCTCTCTCTCTCTCTCTCTCTCTCTCTCTCTCTCTCTCTCTCTCTCTCTCTCTCTCTCTCTCTCTCTCTCTCTCTCTCTCTCTCTCTCTCTCTCTCCCCTCTATTTTGCTATATTTCCTCACCTCTCTTTTGCTCTCCCTCTCTCTCTCTCTCTCCCTCTCTTTTGCTCTCTCTCTTCTACTCTCATTTGGGCACTCTATCCCCCATCTATTTTGCTCTCTCCCCCTCTCTTTTGCTCTCTCTCCCCATTATCTTTTGCTTTCTCTCTCCCCCCTCTTGTTTACTTTCTCTTTCTCTCTTCCCCTCCCTTACTCTCTCTCCCCCCTCTTTTGTAACTCTCCCTCTCTTTTGCTCTCTCTCTCCCCCTCTCTTTAGCTCTCTTTCTCCCCATTTCTTTTGCTCTGTCTCCTCTCATTTTTGCTCTCTCTCTCCCCCCTCTCTTTTGCTCTTTCTCCCCCTCTTTTGCTCTCTCCCCCTCTTTTGCTCTCCCCTTTTTTTTGCTCTCCCCCTTTTTTTTGCTCTCTCTTGTCCCTCTCTTGCGCTCTCTCTCTCCCCTCTCTTTTGCTCTACCTCTCCCCCCCTCTTTTACGCTATCTCTCTCCCCCTCTCTTTTGCTCTCTCTCTCTCTTTACCCTTTCTCTTTTGTGCTCTTTCTCTCCCCTTCTCTTTTGCTTTCTCTCCCCTCTCTTTTGTGCTCTCTCTCTCCCCCTCTCTTTTGCTCTCTCTCTCCCCCTCTCTTTTGCTCTCTCTCTCCCCCTCTCTTTTGCTCTCTCTCCCACTCCCTTTTGCTCTCTCTCTCCCACTCCCTTTTGCTCTCTCTCTCCCACTCCCTTTTGCGCTCTCTCTATCTCTCCCCCTCTTTTTTGCTCTTTCTCTTCTCTCTTTTGCTCTCCCCCTCTCTTGTGCTCTCTCTCTCCCCTTCTCTTGTGCTCTCTCTCTCCTCCCTCTCTTTTACTCTCTCTCTTTCCCCCTCTCGTTTACGCTCTCTCTCTCTCCCCCTCTCTTTTGCTCTCTTTTTCCCTCTCTTTTGTGCTCTCTCTCTCCCCTCTCTTTTGCTCTCTCTTTCTCCCCCTCCTCTTTTGCTCTCTCTCTCTCCCCTCTCTTTTGCTCAATCTCTCCCCCCTCACTTTTGCTCTATCTTTCCCCCCTCACTTTTGCTCTCTTTCTCCCCATTTCTTTTGCTCTGTCTCCTCTCATTTTTGCTCTCTCTCTCCCCCCCTCTCTTTTGCTCTCTCCCCCTCTTTTGCTCTCTCCCCCTCTTTTGCTCTCCCCTTTTTTTTGCTCTCCCCCTTTTTTTTGCTCTCTCTTGTCCCTCTCTTGCGCTCTCTCTCTCCCCTCTCTTTTGCTCTACCTCTCCCCCCCTCTTTTACGCTATCTCTCTCCCCCTCTCTTTTGCTCTCTCTCTCTTTCCCCTTTCTCTTTTGTGCTCTTTCTCTCCCCTTCTCTTTTGCTTTCTCTCCCCTCTCTTTTGTGCTCTCTCTCTCTCGCCCCTCTCTTTTGCTCTCTCTCCCCCTCTCTTTTGCTCTCTCTCTCCCCCTCTCTTTTGCTCTCTCTCTCCCCCTCTCTTTTGCTCTCTCTCTCCCCCCCTCTCTTTTGCTCTCTCTCTTCCCCCTCTCTTTTGCTCTCTCTCCCACTCCCTTTTGCTCTCTCTCTCCCACTCCCTTTTGCTCTCTCTCTCCCACTCCCTTTTGCGCTCTCTCTCTCTCCCCCTCTTTTTGCTCTTTCTCTTCTCTCTTTTGCTCTCCCCCTCTCTTGTGCTCTCTCTCTCCCCTTCTCTTGTGCTCTCTCTCTCCTCCCTCTCTTTTACTCTCTCTCTTTCCCCCTCTCGTTTGCGCTCTCTCTCTCTCCCCCTCTCTTTTGCTCTCTTTTTCCCTCTCTTTTGTGCTCTCTCTCTCCCCTCTCTTTTGCTCTCTCTTTCTCCCCCTCCTCTTTTGCTCTCTCTCTCTCTCTCTCTCTCTTTCTCTCTCTCTCTCTCTCTCCCCTCTCTTTTGCTCAATCTCTCCCCCCTCACTTTTGCTCTATCTTTCCCCCCTCACTTTTGCTCTCTCTCTCCACCCTCTCTTTTGTTCTCTATCTCCACCCTCTCTTTTGCTCTCTCTCTCCCCACCTCTCTTTTGCTCTCTATCTCCCCTCTCTTTTTCCCTCTCTCTCCCCCCTCTCTTTTGATCTCTCTCTCCCCCATTATCTTTTGCTCTCTCTCTCTCCCCCTCTCTTTTGTGCTCTCTCTCCCCCTCTCTTTTACTGTCTCCCCCTCTTTTGCTCTCTCCCCCTTTTTTTTTTCTCTCTCTCTCCTCTCTTTTGCTCTCTCTCTCGCTCTTTTTTGCTCTCTCTCTCCCCCTCTATTTTGCTTTCTCTCTCCCCCCTCTCTTTTGTACTCTCTCTCCCACCATCTCTTTTGTGTTTTTTCTCTCCCCTCTCTTTTGCTCTCTCTCTCTCCCCCTCTCTTTTGCTCTCTCTCTCCCCCCTCTCTTTTGCCCCTCTCTTTTGCTCCCTCTCTTTGACCCTCTCTTTTGCTCACTCTCTCTCCCCCTCTCTTTTGCTTTTTCTCTCCCCCTCTCTTTTGCTCTCTCTCCCCCCCTCTATTTTGTGTTCTCTCCTCCCTCTTTTTTGCTCGCTTTCTCACTCTCACCCCCTCTCAACCCCCTTCTCTCTCCCCCCCTCCTTTTTTTGCAAGTTCTCTGTCACTCTGTTGCTCTCTAGCTCTCTTTCTCTCTCACGCTCACCCCCTCTCTTTTGCTCTCTCTCACTTTTTCTCTCTCTCTCCCCCTCTCTTGCTCTTTCTTTTGCTCTCTCTCCCCTCTCTTTTGCGCTCTCTCTCCACTCTCTTTTGTGCTCTCTCTCTCCCCCCCTCTTTTGCTCTCCCTCATGCTCTCTCTCCCCCCTCTCTTGCTCTCTCTCTCTCCCACTCTTTTTTACTCTCTCTCCCCTCTCTTTTGCTCTCTCTGTCCCCCTCTCTTGCGTGCTCCCTCTCTCTCCCCCCTCTCTTTTGCTCTCTTTCCCCCTTTTTTTTGCTCCCTCTACCCCCTCTCTTTTGCTCTCTCTCTCCCCACCTCTCTTTTACACTCTCTCTCTCCTCCTCTCTTTTACACTCTCCCCTGTCTTTTGTGCTCTCTCTTCCCCATTCTCTTTTGCTGTCACTCTTCCCCATTCTCTTTTGTTTTCACTATCCCCCCTGTCTTGCTCTCTCTCTTCCCCTCTATGTTGCTCTCTCTCCCTTCTCTTTTGCTCTCTCTCTCCCCACTTCTCTTTTGCTCTCTCTCTCCCCACTTCTCTTTTGCTCTCTTTCTCCCCCTCTCTTTTACTCTCTCTCTTTCTCCTCCTCTCTTTTGCTCTCTCTCTTCCCCACTCTTTTGCTCTCACTATCCCCCTCTCTTTTGCTCTCTCTCTCCCCACTCATTTGCTCTCTCTCTCTCCCTCTCTTTTGCCCCTCTCTTTTGCTCTCTCTCTTTGACCCTCTCTTTTGCTCTTTCTCTCCCCTTCTCTTTTGCTCTCTCTCTCCCCTTCTCTTTTGCGCTCTCTTCCCCCTCTTTTTTGCTCTCTCTCTCTACCTCTTTTGCTCTCTCTCACACACTTTAGTTCTCTCTTTTGCTCTCTCTCCCCTCTCTTTTGTGCTCTCTCTCCACTCTCTTTTGTGCTCTCTCTCTCCCCCCCTCTTTTGCTCTCCCTCATGCTCTCTCTCCCCCTCTCTTGCTCTCTCTCTCCCACTCTTTTTTACTCTCTCTCCCCTCTCTTTTGCTCTCTCTGTACCCCTCTCTTGCGTGCTCCCTCTCTCTCCCCCATCTCTTTTGCTCTCTCTTTTCCCCTTTTATTTGCTCCCTCTACCCCTTCTCTTTTTACACTCTCTCTCTCTCTCCTCCTCTCTTTTACACTCTCCCCGTCTTTTGTGCTCTCTCTCTCCCCCCTCTCTTTTGCTCTCTCGCTCTCTCTCATTCTCTCTCTCTCTCCCCCCTCTCTTGCTCTCTCTCTCCCACTCTCTTTTACCCTCTCTCCCCTCCTTTTGCTCTCTCAGTCCCCCTCTATTGTGAGCTCCCTGTCTCTCCCCCTATCTCTTTTGCTCTCTCTCCCCCCTTATTTTTGCTCTCTCTATCCCCCTCTCTTTTGCTCTCTCTCTCTCCCCCACTCTTTTGCTTTTTCTACCCCCTCTCTTTTGCTCTCTCCCCACCTCTCTTTTGCTCTCTCTCTCCTCCTCTCTTTTACACTCTCTCTCCCCCTGTCTTTTGTGCTCTCTCTCCCTCTCTTTTTCTCTCTCTCTTCCCCATTCTCTTTTGCTGTCACTCTTCCCCATTCTCTTTTATTTTCTCTCTCTCCACTCTCTTGCTCTCTCTCTCTCTCTCCCTCTATGTTGCTCTCTCTCCCTTCTCTTTTGCTCTCTCTCTCTCCCCACCACTCTTTTGCTCTCTCTTTCTCCCCCTCTCTTTTGCTCTCTCTCTTTACCCTCCTCTCTTTTGCTCTCTCTCTTCCCCACTCTTTTGCTCTCACTACCCCCTCTCTTTTGCTCTCTCTCTCCCCCTCTTTTGCTCTCTCTCCCCTTTCTCTTTTGCTCTGTCTACCCCCCTTTCTTTTGCTCTCTCTCTCCCCCCACTCTTTTGCTCTCTCTCCCCACCTCTCTTTTGCTCTCTCTCTCCCCCTCTCTTTTGCTCTCTCTCCCCCTCTCTTTTGCTCTCTCTCGCCCTCCTCTCTTTTGCTCTCTCTCTCTCCCCTTCTCCCCCCCCACTCTTTTGCTCTCTCTCCCCTTTCTCTTTTGCTCTGTCTACCCCCCTTTCTTTTGCTCTCTCTCTCTCTCCCTTTCTCGTGCGCTCTCTCTCCCCACCTTTCTTTTGTTTTCTCTCTCTCTTCCCCTCTATTTTGCACTCTCCCCCTCTCTTTTGCGCTCTCTCTCCCCCCTCTCTTTTGTTCTCTCTCTATCACCCATTATCGTTTTCTCTCTATATATATCTATTTTGCTCTCTCCCCCCTCTCTTTTACTCTCTCTCCTCATCTCTTTTACTCTCTCTCTCTCTCTCTCTCTCTCTCTCTCTCTCTCTCTCTCTCTCTCTCTCTCTCTCTCTCTCTCTCTCTCTCTCTCTCTCTCTCTCTCTCTCTCTCTGTCTTTCTCTCAATCTCCCCCCTCTCTTGCTTGCTCTTTCTCCCCCTCTCTTTTGTGCTCTCTCTCTCCCCCTCTCTGTTGCTCTCTCCCCCTCTCTTTTGCTCTCTCCCTCTCCCCTCTCTTTTTCCCCCTCTCTCTACCCCCTCTATTTTGATCTCTCTCTCCCTCATTATTTTTTTGCTCTCTCTCCCCCCCTCTTTTGCTCTTTCTTTCTCCCCCTCTCCTTTGCTCTCTCTCCCACCTCTCTTTTGCTCTTTCTCTCTCCCCCTCTCTTTATCTCTCTCCCCCACTCTTTTGCTCTCTCTACCCTCTCTTTTGCTCTCTCTGTCTCTAACTCTTTCTCTCCTCCCTCTCTTGCTCTCTCTCCCCCTCTCTTTTGCTCTCTATCCTCCCCTCTCTTTTGCTCTCTCTCTCCCCCTCTCTTTTACTGTCTCCCTCTCTCTTTTGCTCTTTCTCTCCCCCTCTTTTGCTCTCTCTCCCCCTCTCTTTTGCTCTCTCTCTCTCCCCCTATTTTTCTCTCTCTCCCTCTCTCTCTCTGGCTCTTTCTCTCTCTCCTCTCTGTTGCTCTCTATCTCCCCCCTCTCTTTTGCTCTCTCTCTCCCCTCTCTTTTGCTCTCTCTCCCCCCTTTTTTGCTCTCTCTCCCCCCTCTCTTTTGTGTTTTCTCTCTCTCCCCCTCTCTTTTTCTCTCTCTACCTCCCCCTCTTTTTTGCTCTCTCTCTCTCCCTCTCTTTTGCCCCTCTCTTTTGCTCTCTCTCTTTGACCCTCTCTTTTGATCTCTCTCTCTCCCCCTCTCTTTTGCTCCTTCTCTCCCCTTCTCTTTTGTTCTTTCTCTCCCCCCCTTTTTTTTTTCTCTCTCGCTCGCAACCCCTCTCTCTCCCCCCTCCTTTTTTTTGCAAGTTCTCTGTCGCTCTCTCGCTCTCTTTCTCTCTCTCCCCCTCTCTTTTGCTCTCTCTCGCCCCCTCTCTTTTGCTCTCTCTCTCCCTCTCTTTTGCTCTCTCTCTCACACACTTTTGCTCTCTCCCCCTCTCTTGCTCTCTCTTTTGCTCTCTCTCCACTCTCTTTTGTGCTCTCTCCCCCCTCTCTTTTGCTCTCTCTCTCTCTCTCATTCTCTCTCTCTCTCCCCCCTCTCTTGCTCTCTCTCTCCCACTCTCTTTTACCCTCTCTCCCCTCCTTTTGCTCTCTCTGTCCCCCTCTCTTGCACGCTCCCTGTCTCTCCCCCTCTCTCTTTTGCTCTCTCTCTCCCCCTCTCTTTTGCTCTCTCTCCCCACCTCTCTTTTGCTCTCTCTCCTCCTCTCTTTTACACTCTCTCTCCCCCTGTCTTTTGTGCTCTCTCTCTCCCTCTCTTTTTCTCTCTCTCTTCCCCATTCTCTTTTGCTGTCACTCTTCCCCACTCTTTTGCTCTCACTACCCCCTCTCTTTTGCTCTCTCTCTCTCCCCCTCTTTTGCTCTCTCTTCCCCCACTCTTTTGCTCTTTCTCCCCACCTCTCTTTTGCTCTCCCCTCTATTTGGCTCTCTCCCCCTCTCTTTTGCTCTCTCTCTCTCCCCCCCTCTCTTTTGCTCTCTCTCGCCCTCCTCTCTTTTGCTCTCTCTATCCCCCCTCTCTTTTGCTCTCTCTCTCTCTCCCCTTCTCCCCCCACTCTTTTGCTCTCTCTCCCCTTTCTCTTTTGCTCTGTCTACCCCCCTTTCTTTTGCTCTCTCTCTCTCACCCTTTCTTTTGCGCTCTCTCTCCCAACCTTTCTTTTGTTTTCTCTCTCTCTTCCCCTCTATTTTGTGCTCTCTCTCTCCCCCCTCTCTTTTGTTCTCTCTCTATCAACCATTATTGTTTTCTCTCTCTATATATCTATTTTGCTCTCTCCCCCCTTTCTTTTGCTCTCTCTCCCCCATCTCTTTTGCTCTCTCTCTCTCTCTTGCTCTCTGTCTTTCTCTCAGTCTCCCCCCTCTCTTGCTTGCTCTCTCTCTCTCCCCCTCTCTTTTGTGCTCTCTCTCTCCCCCTCTCTGTTGCTCTCTCCCCCTCTCTTTTGCTCTCTCCCCCTCTCTTTTGTCTCGTCCTCTCCCCCCTCTCTTTTGCTCTCTCTCTATCCCCCATTATCGTTTCCTCTCTCTCCCTATCTATTTTTCTCTCTCCCCCCCCCTCTCTTTTGCTCTCTCTCCCCCTCTCGCTTTTGCTCTCTCTCTCTCTTGCTCTCTGTCTTTCTCTCAATATCCCCCCTCTCTTGCTCACTCTCTCTCTATCTCCCTCTCTTTTGTGCTCTCTCTCCTGCTCTCTGTTGCTCTCTCCCCCTCTCTTTTGTGCTCTCTCTCCTCCATCTCTTTTGTGCTGTCTCTCTCTCCATCAATGCCCACCGTTCTCGTGGCAGAAAACTCATGCTCTCTCTCTCCCCTCTCTTGCTCTCTCTCTCCTACTCTCTTTACTCTCTCTCCCCCTCTCTTTTGCTTTTTCTCTCCCCTTCTCTTGTGCGCTCCCTCTCTCTCCCCCCTCTCTTTTGCTCTGTCTCCCCCCTTTTTTTGCTCTCTCTCTCCCCCTCTCTTTTGCTCTCTCTCTCCACACTCTTTTGCTTTTTCTACCCCCTCTCTTTTGCTCTCCCTCTCCCCACCTCTCTTTTGCTCTCTCTCTCCTCCTCTCTTTTACACTCTCTCTCTCCCTGTATTTTGCGCTCTCTCTCCCTCTCTTTTGCTCTCTCTCTTCCCCATTCTCTTTTGCTATCACTCTTCCCCATTCTCTTTTGTTTTCTCTCTCCCCCCTCTCTTGCTCTCTCTCTCCCCCTCTATGTTGCTATATCTCCCTTCTCTTTTGCTCTCTCTCTCCCCACCTCTCTTTTGCTCTCTCTTTCTCCCCCTCTCTTTTGCTCTCTCTCTTTCTTCTCCTATCTCTTCCCCACTATTTTGCTCTCACTACACCCCTGTCTTTTGTTCTCTCTCTCCCCCCCTCTTTTGCTCTCTCTCCCCCACTCTTTTGCTCTATCTCCCCACCTCTCTTTTGCTCTCTCTCCCCTCTACTTTGCTCTCTCTCTCTCTCTCTCTCTCTCTCTCTCTCTCTCTCTCTCTTCCCCTCTCTTTTGCTCTCTCTTGCCATCCTCTCTTTTGCTCTCTCTCCCCCCTCTTTTGCTCTCTCTTGCCATCCTCTCTTTTGCTCTCTCTCCCCCCTCTTTTGCTCTCTCTCCCCCCCTCTTTTGCTGTCTCTCTCTCTCACCCCTTTCTCTTTTGCTCTCTCTCTCCCCCTTTCTTTTGCTCTCTCTCTCTCCCCCTTTTGCTTGCGCTCTCTCTCCCCACCTTTCTTTTGTTTTCTCTCTCCCCCTCTATTTTGTGCTCTCTCTCCCCCTCTCTTTTGCTCTCTCTCTCTCCCTCACCCACCCTGCCCACCGTTCTCGTGGCAGACAACAGATCAGGTGTGTTTGTCTAAGGCCAGGTGTGTTTGTCCTTACACTGTCTCTACTGCACATGACAGCTTTGGACAAACACGCAAGTATGTAAATTCATTCCTAATCCTCAAACTCCAGTTATTATATTCCCGTTGGATTACCTTTTTCAGGATTTTTATATATAAGGTTTTTGCAAACCACTAGTTGTGAGTTATGCTCCATTATAATCATATGCACTCCATCTATCTAGCAACTATTAATTTACAAGTATACAGGACAAAATCTACTGCAAAGGATACCAGTTTCACAAAAATCCCTTCAAAACCTCACTGAACATTGAATTACACAACAACAAAAAATAGATCCTCTATAAAACAGTTAACTATAACAGACGCAAAAAATAAAAACTTAAAACAGTTAAAAGAGAAATAACTAAAATAAGGACAAGGTCACCAGCTTTGAAACCGTGAAACACAAATGAGAGATGAGAGTCTACAAGGACAAAAGAGTATTTATGAATTATGACCACACCTCTAGAACATATCAGAGCACCTATGGCCAGCCCCTGTAGACACCTTTTGTTCTATGCACCAAGACTACAAAATCATTCCAAAATTTTACAATAAAAATTGTTTTCCTAGACTAAAATAATCTAATAAATAAAAGATGGTGTTCAAATATCAGCGGTTATTTCCAAATATATCCATTATATATAATAAAATTTTAGAAAAGAAGGTTCAATGGCACTACCTATTGGTGAAAATGACTACACCCTAAATATATTTATAAGCTTGTATGCTCTTTTAGGAAAAAGGTTAGACGGTGCTGTGTATTTATTATACTTCAAAAGCAAATGGAATGGATATAGTGGCCATTCTAGAATACACTTACAGCACTCATAGTAGACATATTGGTTATATATTCTTGATGGAGATGGTCACCAAATGGATTGGGGATTTCGCAACAATTGTTTAAAATGTAACTTTTATTAGATACGCAATAAAACAGGAGATAAAATTAAGGGATGTGCAATTAAAAACAATAGCTAAAGACAGGGGATATAAAATATCCGCTATATTGCAAGATCAAAATTCTAATTGAATATAATGTGTCAACATTTGTAGTCAGTGTGATTGGTGCATACTTGGATATTCACAAATAATAGTTCTCAGAAGAAACAACTTCCCTGAAAAGCTGGCAACTTTGTTACCTTTATTGCAAATAATGACCACACTAGTGGAGCTTTTAAAGGGATATATTCATATATATTAACAGAATTACAATAGGAATAACGGTTTACAATTAATACCTGGTGTTATAAATAGTAGTTCTCAGAAGAAACAACTTCCCTGAAAAGCTGGTAACTTTGTTACCTTTAATGTAAATAATAACCACACAAGTGAAGCTGAAAGAGATATATTCATATATGTTGTCTCAGTTCCAATAGGAATAACAGATTACAATTAATACCTGGTATTGTATTAAGGGTCCAGATTGACTCTTGTTATACTTAGATGCTTTATTATCAAATTTATGCTGAAAGCTATTAACTTGTAACTAAGTATCTCAACAAAGACCCAAATTTGAGCCAAACGTTATGTTAGATTTTTGCAATATTAACCACTATTAACCACTATTCACACCTGAATCAAGTTATATATAATATAAAATGCCTACAAAATCTATACAACCAGTTTAAATATAATTACTAGATATCTTAAGACAAAACTGAATAGTAATGTAGAGGTTAAAAATGACACCCCCTTTGAGAAAGCCGTGAGAATGGCGAAACATGTTAGGGCACTGGTGAGTAGTAAAATTTTCCGTTCGCGAACGGCGAACACGAACTTCCGCAAATGTTCTCGAACGGGTGAACCGGGCGAACCGCCATAGACTTCAATAGGCAGGCGAATTTTAAAACCCACAGGGACTCTTTCTGGTCAAAATAGTGATGGAAAAGTTGTTTCAAGGGGACTAACATCTGGACTGTGGCATGCCGGAGGGGGATCCATGACAAAACTCCCATGGAAAATTACATAGTTGAAGCAGAGTCTGGTTTTAATCCATAAAAGGGCATAAATCAGCTAACATTGCTAAATTGTTTGGAATAACATGCTTTAAAACATCAGGTATGATGTTGTATTGATCAGGTAGTGTAAGGGTTACACCCGCTTCACAGTGACAGACCAAACTCCCCGTTTAACGCACCACAAACAACCGCAAACAGTCCATTTCCACAGCCGCAAACTCTTCATTTGCACAAGGTTGGATACCAAGCTAGCCATGTCCCGTTCCTTGTCCTCACTGATGTCATTGAAGGTCTCTTCCTCCACCCAGCCACGTACAACACCAAGGGTCCCCGAAAGGTAACAACAAGCCCCCTGGGACTACTGCTGTGTTTGGTCTTCCACCTCCTCAAAGCCACCTTCATCCTCTGACTCCTCTTCTTCAGACTCCTCTCTCTGCGTTGCCTCTCTCTGTGTTATTATAAGGTGTGTTAAGTAGTACTATTTCTATCAGTTTAATCCCTGTTATGTGCCCTTTTTTTGGTTTATTTTTGAAGCCACAGTGCAGCACCAGAGGCCAGAAAAATTAGGCATGTACACATGCCTGAAAAATCAGGTATTGTTGCAGCCGCTGCTGTAGCAGCGGCCAGAAAAATTGATGTTTGTTTCCCAGGCAGAAAGTGCCCAAAACATTACGGCTTGAACCCTAGTTGGTGGTGGATAAGTCACGCAAGTCACCCGGCATTCAGAAATAAAATACAGCAGCATGTGGACCATGTTTAGCCCAAGGGAGCTAATCTGATCAGGCCTTTTTTAGTCGAAGGTATCGCCCACTGTCAGTCCCTTCGGGATCCATCCCTCATTCATCTTAATAAAGGTGAGGTAATCTAGACTTTTTTGACCTAGGCGACTTCTCTTCTCAGTGACAATACCTCCTGCTGCACTGAAGGTCCTTTCTGACAAGACACTTGAAGCGGGTCAGGTCAGAAGTTCTATTGCAAATTGGGATAGCTCAGGCCACAGGTCAAGCCTGCACACCCAGTAGTCAAGGGGTTCATCGCTCCTCAGAGTGTCGAGATCTGCAGTTAAGGCAAGGTAGTCTGCTACCTGTCAGTAGTTGTCTGAGGGTGGACCCCAAAGGGCTGTGGTGATGCGTAGGACTTAAAAAGCTCCGCATGGGGGGCGTGGCCAAGCACCACTGGGAGAGGATGCAAATTTACTCAGTTCCAGTTGGGGATCTCATATACCTTGACTTTTTCTGAAAGCTAGCTAACAGATATGAGAAAATCTGATTCTATCACTTGCATGAGAACCTACTGATCAGGACAATATCTGGCTTTGTGGATTTTATTGAGAATATAACCTAAACCAGGCCAGTGAGGCCTACATACGCAAGATCCTCGTTGCCCTCTCCCGGTGTGAAGGCTACAACTACTACTCAAAATCTATCTATTAACTACAGGACTACGATGACTCATATAAAGAGAACTCAGAGGACCCTACAGGCTCTACTGCAGGGTTTGATACGTCAGGCGGATGATCGCTTCTCAGACCTATCTAACTCGCTGGCAGTGGCAATGGTGGGAGTGCCTTACAAAACGTCAGATCGGTCAGTAAAAGCCGACTTGCTTCACCAGACTTTGCCTCAGTGTGGCTCAGTCCAACACCATCGGCTCCTGTGGCCCATCTATCCCACAGAGGCTGCCGCTCAAACCCGGAACGCGGCTGTTACCACTAAGGGTCAGGATGACCTGAAGAAAGAGGAGGCTCCTTCTACGCAGTTAGCGGAGATTCTACAGCCCTCGGCACCACAAGCTCCTGCTACTGATTCAGTCTACTCTGGACTACTACTTTGAAGCGACCAGGATTTTAAAGCGGCAGGAATCTGGATGGCCATAGGGGCCGGACTACTACAGTGGAGAGCCATATCAGTAGTCGCACATACACAAATAAAAGCCATCGCAGACGACACAGTGATTCGCCACATGGAAGTCGGGGTACACCAGACCTCGTGCTGTGGTGAAATTAAGCAGGTCTCTGCTCCACGGTTCTGGGTTCTTTCTGCCCCAGTGTGGCACTCGGAGCCTAGAGTCGCAGCAGCCACTGGAGTGTGCTAGAGAATGGCCTTCTTGTGAGTTTCTGGCAGCTCAGTTCGGTTTTTGTGTCTGGAGAGATCAGATTGTGTAGACAATAACGCCAGCTGCCTTAAGACAATATGTGCACTCAATTTCAATATATGCGTACCAACAGACTCTTGATACAGTTTAAATTGGTATTTAGGTATGAATTTTAAAAGAGACATATTGCTATTCTCTACATATGGAAAAAAACCCAGCTTTATTAGTCTCTCTTTTAAGTCTAAGCCTGCACAGAGACTGATGAACTCGGTACCTAAGAAAGTCATATTTAGATGCGTTTAATCATAGTATAATCCCCCTGTATATCAAGTGTTGTATATATCTATATGTTATAATTTATCTGGGTAAATGCTTTACTATACATAGATTATGTAGACAAGGCACTAGGTGTAAACCACTCCTGACAGGTTACTTGAGAAGGCAGATGCCCCAAGCAAATGTTTTTAGGATGGCATCAAATGTTTTAGTGACTTGCAAATAATTTTGAATATGTAACCTGATTCAGGCGCCAGGTTTTTTGAAAGCTGATCAGTTTGATAAGAGTGCCCAACATATTGAACCTTATGCTTGTTTATTGGTATACTTTGGTTATTATATATTCCTTTAGCTGAATTAACGTTTTCCTCCCCAGGTCTATTCTAAACTTGCAACAAGCTATTGAACTATTTGATGAAAAGTATACACATTATACACATGCTGCTGAATTTTCAAATTCCCAAGCACTTTATTTGAGTGGACCAGCTAATATACAGGCTTAGCTTGTATAGAATAATCAATATGTCATACCCAGGTTTGTTCTTTAGCCTACACTAGCCATATAGGCAGAGGCACTCACCCCCTCTTACTGCTGTTATATATTAACCTGTTTACTATTAAGACTTGTGTTTTATGAGTACAACTTATGTAAAGGCTTATGCGCACTGTTACTTCAGGGCTGTAAAATTGAGCTTCATGCACAGTCAGCGTAAATTAGAGATAATATAAATGTCAAGGGGGAAAGTATAGCATTTTTTTGATTAAATTGCTGCACTACAGTTATATATCGAATACTAACATGCATTGCCACATTTAGCACTCCATTGCTATACGCAACACTGCCACCTTCTATATAATATAGTATTATATACCTTCTTACAAGGCGATATCTGAGTGGGCAATCATATAGTATAAGTAGTCAGCACACAAGCAGTTTATTCCATAAAATCCATAATATGCACTTGCTGCATTATTTAAAACTCCTACTTGCCGCAGCTCTCCCTATAATCCACATCAGACAGGGAATTGGCTGAATGTGCAACTATGGTCTGGAGGTTGAGGACTAGGTAATATACTTCATGTACTTGCATTTCACATTGCCTTCCTCATGCCCCTACCTGGAAAACTTGTTACTACATTGTCCCATCTAAGAATAGGAATAGGCCAACTGCTCCCAAGTTCTAGCCTGTATTAAATGTGACTCTGGCATTAACTGTTGTAAGGCAACCCTTCATGATGGTGACTGATGTGTATTTATATAAGACTGTACTTGCCCATACCCCTCCAAATACCGATGTTGGGCTTTACCCTGATACGCTACTCACCAAGTTATTTATTATATATACTCCTTAATATACTCAGTTTCAGAGTTCTTGCTATTATGATATGTTTACTCACTGAACTGAGCTTTATTTTCAGGATCCCTTTCAGGGGTGCTACCTGTATTAACTATCCCCCTTCCTAATGCGCTTAAAAATGTTATTACGTTTAATGATAGAAAGACATGGTCTTATGGTTCACTACTATTCAATCTTGTTCCAGTTATGGATATCAACCTTAGAGTTTTTCCTGTAGAGCTTCTCGTGAAATAAATTGATACAGCTTTATAACTATGGCATGTCAGTTATGGGTTAGGTTCATCCGGCTCTGCTATAAAGTGACAATATAATGCATATATGAGAATATCAATCCCACTGTATGGTAGCATTAGCATACCTTTATAGGTTTATACCTTGCTCTTGGATTATATGCGTGTTCCCTACTTAGGACACCTTACTTTTGTATTAAACTTAATGATCAAACAATTTTTTTAGCTAAAGCTATTCAACAACAGTTTCTTGTTGTTTTATCTCTGTTCCACATCAAAGCTGATCCCATCCATACGACTCATATCAATCTTTTTAGATATTTACTAATACGATATCTTCTATGAACCATATGTCGTGCTACCACTTAACGGTTGTAGGTCATTATGTTTTTATTGCTCAGACACAGGGTACTTGCTCATGGTATAAGCCTCGGAGACATACATGTCCCTAATTATAAGTATCATAACTGTGATGATATTGCAGTTCCCAACTTGCTATAGGAGCTGTTTCTGATATTACACCTGCCTCTAGGTCGAGTTTTCACATTGGCTGTTTCATGGTGTTTTGTTATGCTATTTGCATATTTGTATAAGGCCATATTAGTGTAGTGGCGATTCAATTTTCACAGTTGAAGGCTTATTTCTACCTATTACACTATATACCCAAGTGTTTAATACATATTTTTGCCCTAGTTTACCCCCCAATATTACAGTCAACATGTGGCCTGGGCTTTGAAAAATACTACTCTTCTGATCGCACTAATGTAGATTATATATGTAATATGTTCATTTACATGTCTTAGATTCCAAATGTCCGCATGCTTGACAATTTAGCTAGTTTATAAACAAATCCATAATTCTATTATTCCTGTTTACTGTTTTGTGTGTAAGGGGACTCCTTATCATTAGTGGGACTGTTTGTATTATTGTTGATATATATCTGTGATGCCCTACAGACTGTACAGATTGTATTCAAAGTTGCCAAGTTCTGAGCACTGCAAATATGGGAGATTTATATTATGCCTCTATACGTGGCGAGGTACCCTTTTACTTACTTCATGATTAGAAGATGTTCATGTGTGGTTTAGATATGATTTTAGTTATGGCATAATATTGATATTCAATCCTAAAGTGCACTATTATAATCCTACGGCCTACTCTCCACTTTATCCCCCTTTAATTATAAAACACCCATCTTCCCATAGCCCTCTTTCTCAGCTAAATTAAGGAGCTAATACACTATATTTTTATTTGTTTACCAATAGATTATTTAACCTTTATGTTTAATATTAAATTGCCCTTTTATATACCCCCATTATGCTTATGCATGGCTAATAATACATAGATGGATAACACGGCGTCATAGCCCATCTACTTTACTACATGGACAAGACTAAGAGTCCCCACCAAGTTTCCTAAAGTACTTTCATATTTATATGGCTCCGCACTCCACCCTTTCCCTACTATACATAGCGGTGCTTACCCGCTGAATCTCCCCCTCCCCCCCCTTATTACACACGTATTCACGCTCCTTTTGAAGCTCTTAAAGAACTAGACTTCTGGCCATCATATATCTATTATTTTCTATATTCTTGGTCCATGGGGCCTAAAACTAAGTTCCTAACTAGCCAGCCATACATATACATACATACAGATATATATATTATTAAAAAAATGAGGTCTCATTAACCTTTCACCAATGTATTACATAGAGACCAAAATGTTTCGGTTAATTGTGTTTGTATTTCATTCTTTTGGCAAAAAGGTGTTATGTGTTCTATGTATATTTTATGCAAAAACCTCAATAAAAAATTATTTAAAAAAAAAAAAAAAGCTCTGCATGTCCTCCATCAACAACACATCTGTAAAGCGTCCTGTCCTTGCCTGCGTGGTCGTGGGAGGAGGAGGATTACTTTCACCTCTTCCCCTGTTAGATTCCAGTTGTGCTGTGACATCACTCTTATACGCTGTGTAAGCATACTTTTTAATTTATTTTGGAACTGCTGCATCCTTTCCGACTTGCGGTAATTCGGTAACATTTCAGGCACTTTCTGCTTATACCGGGGGTCTAGTATCGTGGACACCCAGTACAGGTCGTTCTCCTTCAGCCTTTTTATACGAGGTCCCTCAACAGGCACGACAGCATGAAAGACCCCATTTGCACAAGGTTGGATGCCGAGCTACTCATTTCCCATTCCTCGTCCTCAGTGATCTCACTGAAGGTATGTTCTTCCCCCCAGCCATGTACAACACCACGAGTACCAGATAGGTGACAACGAGCACCATGGGATGCCTGTTGTAGTTGGTCTTCCTCCTCCTCAAAGCCACATCCCTCCTCTGACTCCTCTTCCTCACAATCCTCTTCCAGTGTTGCCGTAGGTCCAGCAAGCGATGCTGATAAGGCTGTTTCTGGTGGTGATGGTGACCACAACTCTTCCTCTTCACGCTCATCTACGGCCTGATCCAGCATTCTTCGCAGGGCATGCTCCAGGAAGAAAACAAATGGTATGATGTCGCTGATGGTGCCTTCGGTGCGACTGACTAGGTTTGTCACCTCCTCAAAAGGACGCATGAGCCTACAGGCATTGCGCATGAGCGTCCAGTAACGTGGCAAAAAAATTCCCAGCTCCGCAGAGGCTGTTCTAGCACCCCGGTCATACAAATAGTCGTTAATGGCTTTTTCTTGTTGGAGCAGGCGGTTGAACATTAGGAATGTTGAATTCCAACGTGTCGGGCTTTCGCAAATCAAGCGCTTCACTGGCATGTTGTTTCGCCGCTGGATATCTGAAAAGTGCGCCATGGCCGTGTAGGAACACCTGAAATGGCCACACACCTTCCTGGCCTGCTTCAGGACGTCCTGTAAGCCTGGGTACTTATGCACAAAGCGTTGTACGATCAGATTACACACATGTGCCATGCACGGCACATGTGTTAACTTGCCCAAATTCAATGCCGCCAACAAATTTCTTCCGTTGTCACAAACCACTTTGCCGATCTCCAGTTGGTGCAGAGTCAGCCACTGATCCACCTGTGCATTCAGGGCAGACAGGAGTGCTGGTCCGGTGTGACTCTCTGCTTTCAGGCAAGTCAACCCCAAGACAGCGTGACACTGCCGTATTCGGGATGTGGAATAGTACCTGGGGAGCTGGGGGGGTGCCGTTGATGTGGAGCAAGATGCAGCAGCAGAAGAGGACTCAGCCGAGGAGGTTATGGAAGAGGATGGAGTAGGAGGAGTAGAGGAGGTGGCAGCAGGCCTGCCTGCAAGTCATGGCGGTGTCACGACTTGGCAGCCATCAGCAGGTTTACCCAATGTGTAGTGTAGATGATACACCTGCCCTGACCATGCTTTGCAGATCAGGTATCAGTGGTGAGGTGGACCCTTGCCCCAACACTGTGTGCTAGACATGCCATTACTTCCTTTTGCACAATCGAGTACAGGTTAGGGATTGCGTTTTGTGAAAAGAAATTTCGGCCGGGTACCTTCCACTGCAGTGTCCCAATAGCTACACCTCAGACTCCACCAGCTTGTATGGTAAAAGCTGGCGGGCTAAGAGTTCAGACAAGCCAGCTGTCAGATGCCGGGCAAGGGGGGCACTTTGTGACATTGGCTTCTTATGCTCAAACATGTCCTTGACAGACACCTGACTGTTGTCAGATGAGCAGGAACTGAGTGGTGGATGGTTGAGAGGGGGCAAGGAGGACAGCAGTGGTTGACGTGGCTGAAGATGCTGGACCAGGAGGAGGATGGCGGCTTTGAGTTTGTGTGCTGCTTGTACTCATGTGTTGATCCCATAGGCGTTTGTGATGTGCAATCATGTGCCTTCGCAAAGCAGTTGTACCTAGGTGGGTGTTGGACTTCCCACTACTCAGTTTCTTTTGGCACAGGTTGCAAATGGCATCGCTGTTGTCAGAGGCAGACACACAAAAAAAATGCCACACTGCTGAGCTCTGCAATGACGGCATTCTGGTGGTGGCAACAGCATGCATTGATTGGTGTGCTGTCTGGCTGACCTCGGGTGCCGATGCATGCTGTCTGACTGTGCCACTAGCTACTTGCGACGACCTCCCCCTGCTTCCAACTCGCCTCCTCCTCCTCTCTGTCTCCCCATCTGAATTTTCCCCATGTTCTTCTTCTCTTCTAGCGGACACCCACATGACATGCACGGACGCATCGTCATCATCAACTGCTTCACTTGTATCTGACAACTGAGCAAAGGAAGCAGCAGCGGGTACAACAGCATCATCATCACACCGTACGTCCATGTGTGTAATGCTGCCTGACTGAGACATATCCCTGTTATCTACATACTCTGGCAATAATGGTTGCGCATCACTCATTTCTTCCAACTGATGTGTAAATAACTCCTCTGACAGATCAAGTGAAGCGGCTGTGGTGCTACTGTTGGTGGTGGCGGCAGGCGGATGAGTGGTAACTTGAGAAGTGCCCGAAGCTAAGCTGAAGGAGGATGGTGCGTCAAGGTTCTGAGCGGAAGCTGTAGAAGATTGGGTGTCCTGTGTTAGCCAGTCAACTATTTCCTCAGAACTTTTTGAGTTCAGGGTACGTGGCCTCTGAACACTGGGCATTATTCTAGGGCCAAAGGGAATCACAGCACCATGACCACGACGGAACCTGCGGGTGGCCTGCCTCTGCCTGTCATTTTTTTTTTTTTTTATTACTATGCATGCAAGCTACTGTGACAACAGATATGAGTGGCACTGTGCACTGGCAGAAGTTGGCAGAGTAGACGCTGTAGGCCTGACACACACGCTTGCAGACAACTAACTGCTATTCAATCTATTACAGTTTTTTTTTTTTTAAATGTACACCAGATATGAGTTGCACTGGTGTGACACTGTGCCCTGGCAGGCCCTGAAACGCACACGCGTGAAGGAAACTGACTGCTATTATTTCACAGTCAAATTTTTAGTTTTTTTTTTTTTTTAATGTACACTACTGTTACACCAGATATGAGTTGCACTGGTGTGACACTGTGCTCTGGCAGGCCCTGAAACGCACACATGTGAAGGAACCTGACTGCTATTATTTCACAGTCAAATTTCTATTTTTTTTTTATTTTAATGTACACTACTGTTACACCAGATATGAGTTGCACTGGTGTGACACTGTGCCCTGGCAGGCCTTGAAACGCACACGTGTGAAGGAAACTGACTGCTATTATTTCACAGTCAAAAAAGTGTTGTTGTTTTTTTAACCCCTTAATGACCACAGCACTTTTCCATTTTCTGTCCGTTGGGACCAAGGCTATTTTTACATTTCTGCGGTGTTTGTATTTAGCTGTAATTTTCCTCTTACTCATTTACTGTACCCACACATATTATATACCGTTTTCTCGACTTTCTAAAGATACCATTATTTTCATCATATCTCATAATTTACTTTAAAAAATTATAAAATATGAGGAAAAAATGAAAAAAAACACACTTTTTCTAACTTTGACCCCCAAAATCTACAACCACCAAAAAACACCCATGCTAAATAGTTTCTAAATTTTATCCTGAGTTTAGAAATACCCAATGCTTACATCTTCTTTGCTTTTTTTTTTTTTTTGCAAGTTATAGGGCCATAAATACAAATAGCACTTTGCTATTTCCAAACCACTTTTTTTCAAAATTAGCGCTAGTTACATTGGAACACTGATATCTGTCAGGAATCCCTGAATATCCATTGACATGTACATATTGTTTTTTAGAAGACATCCCAAAGTATTGATTTAGGCCCATTTTGGTATATTTCATGCCACCATTTCACCACCAAATGCGATCAAATAAAAAAATTTTTTTTTTGCTTTTTCACAAATTTTTTCACAAACTTTAGGTTTCTCACTGAAATTATTTAAAAGCAGCTTGTGCAATTATGGCATAATTGGTTGTAAATTTTTCTCTGGGATCCCCTTTGTTCAGAAATAGCAGATATATATGGCTTTGGCATTGCTTTTTGGTAATTAGAACTCCACTAAATGCCACTGCGCACCACACGTGTATTATGCCCAGCAGTGAAGGTGGTAATTAGGGAGCATGTAGGGAGCTTTTTAGGGTAGTTTTAGCTTTAGTGTAGTGTAGTAGACAACCCAAGTATTGATCTTGGCCCTTTTTGGTATATTTCATGCCACCATTTCACCGCCAAATGCGATTAAAAAAAAAGTCAACTTTTTCACAAAACATTAGGTTTCTCACTGAAATTATTTAAAAACAGCTTGTGCAATTATGGCACAAATAGTGATGTCGTGAACAGTTCTGCCACGAATAGTTCGCAGCGAACATAGCATTTTTGCGTTCGCAGCGGACGGCGAACATATGCGATGTTCGATCCGCCCCCTATTCGTCATCATTGAGTAAACTTTGACCCTGTACCTCACAGTCACAAGACACATTCCAGCCAATCAACAGCAGACACTCCCTCCCAGACCCTCCCACCTCCTGGATAGCATCCATTTTAGATTCATTCGGAGCCTGCATTCTTAGTGAGAGGAGGGACAGTGTAGCTGCTGCTGATTTAATAGAGAAATTTATAGCTAGGCTAGTGTATTCAGTGTCCACTACAGTCCTGAAGGACTCATCAGATCATCAAAGCCCTTTTTAGGGTTAGAACATCAGTCTGCTTTTTTTTTTTTTTTTTTTTCCTGTGTAATCTAATTGCAGCCTGCCTGCCAGCTCAGGCTCACAGTGTATACTGTGCCCACTTGCCCAGGGCCACCACTCATATCTGGTGTAACAGTAGTGTACATTTAAAAAAAAACAAAAAAACTTTTTTTAATTTAAAATAATAGCAGTCATTTTCCTTCACACGTGTGCGTTTGAGGTCCTGCCAGGGCACAGTGTGACACCAGTGCAAGTCATATCTGCTAAAAAAAAGTAGTGTACATTTAAAATAAAAAAAAACCTTTTTTTAATTTGAAATAATAGCAGTCATTTTCCTTCACACGTGTGTGTTTGAGGTCCTGCCAGGGCACAGTGTGACACCAGTGCAAGTCATATCTGCTAAAACAGTAGTGTACATTTAAAAAAAAAAAAAAAAACTTTTTTTTTAATTTGAAATAATAGCAGTTTCCTTCACACGTGTGCATTTCAGGTCCTGCCAGGGCACAGTGTCACACCAGTGCAAGTCATATCTGCTAAAACAGTAGTGTACATTTAAAAAAAAAACAAACATTTTTTTACTGTGAAATAATAGCAGTTAGTTTTCTTCACACGTGTGCGTTCCAGGTCCTGCCAGGGCACAATGTCACACCAGTGCAAGCCATATCTGCTAAAACAGTAGTGTACATACATTTAAAAAAAAAAAACAACCTTTTTTTACTGTGAAATAATAGCAGTCAGTTTCCCTCACACGTGTGCGCTCCAGGTCCTGCCAGGGCACAGTGTCACACCAGTGCAAGTCATATCTACTAAAACAGTAGTGTACATACATTTAAAAAAAAAACAACCTTTTTTTACTGTGAAATAATAGCAGTCAGTTTCCCTCACACGTGTGCGTTCCAGGTCCTGCCAGGGCACAGTGTCACACCAGTGCAAGTCATATCTGCTAAAACAGTAGTGTACATTTTAAAAAAAAAAAACCTTACACTACCTGAACGATACAACATCATACCTGATGTTTTAAAGCACGTTATTCCAAACAATTTAGGAATGTTAGGTGATTTATGCCCTTTATGGATTAAAACCAGACTCTGCATCAACTATGTAATTTTCCATGGGAGTTTGCCACGGATCCCCCTTCGGCATACCACAGTCCAGGTGTTAGTCCCCTTGAAACAACTTTTCCATCACTTTTGTGGTCAGAAAGAGTCCCTGTGGGTTTTAAATTCGCCTGCCTATTGAAGTCTATGGCGGTTCACCCGGTTCGCAAAATTTTGCGGAAGTTTGCGTAAGCCGTTCGCGAACGCAAAATTTTAGGTTCGCGACATCACTAGGCACAAATGGTTGCAAATGCTTCTCTGGGATCCCCTTTGTTCAGAAATTGCACACATATATGGCTTTGGTGTTGCTTTTTGGTAATTAGAAGGCTGCTAAATGCCACTGCGCACAACACGTGAATTATGCCCAGCAGTGAAGGGGTTAATTAGGTAGCTTGTAGGGAGCTTGCAGGGTTAATTTTAGCTTTAGTGTAGAGATCAGCTTCCCACCTCACACATCAGACCCCCTGATCCCTCCCAAAGAGCTCTCTTCCCTCTCCCACCCCATAATTGTCCCCGCCATCTTAAGTACTGGCAGAAAGTCTGCCAGTACTAAAAAAAAAAGATATCTTTTTGTTTTAATCTTTTTTTAGCATATTTACATATGCTGTTGTTTAGTATCCTCCCTTAGCCCCCAACCTTCTGATCCCCCCCAAAACAGCTCTCTAACCCTCCCCCTCTGCCTTATTGGGGGCCATCTTGGGTACTGGCAGCTGTCTGCCAGTACCCAGTTTGCAAATAAAATGTTTAATTTTATTTTTTTTCCCTTTTTTCTGTAGTGTAGCTTCCCCCCCTCAAGACCAATCTCCCACCTGCTCCCAGATCCCTTAGATTTATTTTTTATATATATATTTACCCCCCCCCCCCTTTCTCCCACTTTCAAAAACAATTTTTCTGTAGTGTAGCGGTTCCCACCAGCTCCCTCCCCGTGCACGCGCCCGCCTCCTCCCGTGCACGTGCGCGTGCCCCCAGCGATCCCGATCCCACCCCTCTCTCTCTTAGACCTCATCGATGGCCGCCCACCCACTTCCCACTTCAGCTCCCACCCACCAACGAATGCTGCCATCGATGTCCGGTGCAGAGAGGGCCACAGAGTGGCTCTCTCTGCACCGGAGGGGCAAAATTTGTTATTGCAGGATGCCTTGATATAGAGGCATCCTGCAATAACAGGAAAGCAGCTGGAAGTGATCAGGATCGCTTCCAGCAGCTTTCCAGACTGAGGACGTGCAGGGTACGTCCTTGGTCGTTAATGGACTTTTTTTAGAGGACTTACCCTGCACGTCCTCGGTCGTTAAGGGGTTAAATGTACACTACTGTTACACCAGATATGAGTTGCACTGGTGTGACACTGTGCCCTGGCAGGCCCTGAAACACACACATGTGAAGGAAACTGACTGCTATTATTTCACAGTCAAAAAAAGTGTTTTTTTTTTTTAAATGTACACTACTGTTACACCAGATATGAGTGGTGGCACTGGGCAAGTGGGCACAGTATACGCTGTGAGCCTGACACACACGCTGGCAGGCAGGCAACTGCAATTAGATTACACAGGAAAAAAAGCAGACTGATGTTCTAGCCCTAAAAAGGGCTTTTTGGGGTGCTGTCCTTACAGCAGAGATCAGATGAGTCCTTCAGGACTGTAGTGGACACTGAATACACTAGCCTAGCTATCGATTTCCCAATTAAATCAGCAGCAATTACACTGTCCATTCTCTCACTAAGAATGCAGCTTCTGAATGAATCTAAAATGGATGCTGTCCAGGAGGTGGGAGGGTCCAGGAGGGTGGGTCTGCTGACTGTGAGGTACAGGGTCAAAGTTTAGTCAAAGATGATGAATAGGGGTGGACCGAACATCACATATGTTCGCCGGCCGCGGCAAATGCAAACAAGCTATGTTCACCGGGAACTATTCGCCGGGACAATTCGCGACATCACTACTGGTGAGGAGTCAGGGAGCTCCTGTGACTGTTAGGGATAGCTGAAGCAAGGGGAATATGATGATTTAGACTTTGTTCAATAATTTATCGACATCATATTGGACTAGCTAACTTTTATTTAACTACTTTATTGGCACATAGTATTTTATATTCAAATGTGCTTAACATACTGAGTATATGGCTTTCCGGTAATTACTAATGTGGAGGTGCATACCTTCGATCCTGGTTACGGTTGTTAGCCAAGGGTTTTAACGTTTATTTAGTGGTTGATGCCTAATTGAGATCTATACATTTTATTAAGAACATACAACAGTTTTACACTAACACAATTTCTAAAAACAGCGCTAACAGTACCCTGAATAATTTTATTAAAAATCAATATCAATTGCCACTATCTTCAACCTATTAAAAATTATTCAATACATAATCTTTACTGTACGATAGCTCTTTAATGCAAGTACTTGTTCAAAATCAATGAGATAAATACCCCCACATAAAAAATATGTATGTATATTATCGGGTTTTCTAGTATAAGTCTGTGTTACCTTAATGTCTCAGGGAGTATGGTAGAAAAAAATTTTCAATCTGCGGAAACCTCTTTTTGTTCCTCTTCGTTCTCCTCTCCTCTGTATTCTTGTAAGTGTGGCGCTGCTGCTCGATTCACTGAACACTAAGGAGTGTATCAGACTGGAAAAGAACTGCAAACACAAAAGAAGAGAGAGCGCAGCCACGACTCACGGTAAAAGTTTTTAATATATCCTTACTTCGCAAACAAACATATTGCACTTACAAACGTTTCAATAAAAACAGGCGTCTCTTGGTTCACTTTAATCGTCAGTTACTGTGGTATGGTTAATCCGTCCTTTTCAGCTGTGTGCGTTCACTCCTTAAAGTCCCCCAAGTTACGCTCCTTCCAATTGCTTTTCTCTTTGTAGCGGTGCTTTTTTCTGACTATCCTTTTTGTGCCGTCTACGCGTTTCTTCCGTCTTCTGCAGACTTTCTCAAGACTCTTTGGCAGTGTGTAAGATGTTCGCGGGGATCCACGATTTAAAAGTCCGTTACTCCTCCCTTCTCCAATGACGTGGCCCAATTAGCTCTTTAGAAATTCCTACGCCCACTTGCACAGTTCATCGGGCAATTGTGTGGAAGAAAGGTCACAGTGTTATTAACTTCCTATCTCGTGCATGTCATCTCCTTACATTTACCTCACGCATATATAGCGCTACAATGTACCTCTAACAAATATGTTAAGAAACCCATAAAACATGTTACGATAAATGGCATATACTTAAAACACTTCTAAAACCTAATGTTATACATTTGTATCTATATTTAATCTATTTAAAACAGCAGCATGAAATTCCCTATTGATTTACCTATGCAACTATACTCGATGCTTGAATGTTAAAATTCTAGTGTATAGACCCTAGCTATCATACCGATTCTACCTACATAAATCATCTATTTTTGAAAAGGGTAATTGATCAGTCTTATAGCATAAAGGCTTGAAGATCCAGGTCAATATTTAACCCCTTTGGAGCCAGACTTTCTAATATGTGAATCCATTTGGTTTCCTTCTTTCTTAATATAGTTAATCTTTGATGTGGATTCGAATCTATGGGCACTATTTCTAAAATGCTTATCTTTAGACTAGTGGGATCTTGTCTGTGGTGGGTTCTGAAGTGTTCAGATACACTGTGGGTCTTTAACCCCATCTCGATGTTATTTATGTGTTCGTAACACCTCCTTTTGATTTTTCTCTTTGTTCTCCCTACGTAGATCATCCCACATTTACAGGTGAGACCATACACTACATATGTAGATTGACAGGAACCTCTTGAGGTAATAGGTATAGTCTTGGTATGGTCCCAATTATCTATGGAATCTCTATTCCAGATAATGGGGCACATGAAGCAATTCTTCCTACCACATCTATATGTCCCAGGTTTTTGTACAACCCACTGATTTAGGGTGCCAGAGTTCCTTATACCTCCCCCTACCGGGCCTTTTAATTTTGAAGGTGCTAGAATATTTTTCAAATTTCTGTTCTTTTTAAAGACTACATTGGGTTTATCCTCACGAAAAGGGCATTGAAGCCTTTAAGCAGGCAGGGTCAAATAGTGGAATAATAAAAGAACATCTAAAATTCTTGGAAGGCAGTATTAGATTTATACTTTGCAATAATTATTTCAGTTTCAATAATTCATTTTACAAACAAATTCAAGGGACCGCCATGTGTACCCCATATGCGAACATGTATATGTCGCAGTTCGAAGAGTCCATGGTATGGGCAAACAACCCCCTACTCAGACAATATAATTCAATATCTGAGGTATATCGATGATATAATCATCATTTGGCGAGGAGAAAGTGCAATTGCACAAGATTTTGTGAATCACATGAACAACAATCAATACAACCTAGTTTTTACAAGTAAAATGTTGAAGGATAAAATTGAGTTCCTAGATGTTGAATTTTTTGTTGATCAGGTGTCAAAATCTATCAAAGTCAGGAATTATAGAAAGCCAATGGATAGTAATGGCTTTCTAAATGCCAATAGTGGGCACAAAAATTCCTGGAAGCAAAACATTCCAAATGGACAGTTCCGCAGAATTTGCAGGAACTGCACTGAATTAGAGGATTATAATCATGAAGCAGATATCTTGGAAAAGAAATTTATTGAAAAAGATTACGGAAAAGATAGCATTAGGGCAGCTAGGAAACATAATGAGAATTGCACAAGGGAGGAATTATTATTCCCCAAAAGGGACAAAGAACAAAATCAAAATGACCTAAATAAGAAAGTAAGATTCATCACGACATATAATGAGGGTGCAGGATTTATTAGAAAAACACTACAGAAACATTGGGGAATACTAAAGGCAGATCCCTGGTTGAAAGAAGCTATAGAGGACAAACCCAATGTAGTCTTTAAAAAGAACAGAAATTTGAAAAATATTCTAGCATCTTCAAAATTAAAAGGCCCGGTAGGGGGAGGTATAAGGAATTCTGGCACCCTAAATCAGTGGGTTGTACAAAAACCTGGGACATATAGATGTGGTAGGAAGAATTGCTTCATGTGCCCCATTATCTGGAATAGAGATTCCATAGATAATTGGGACCATACCAAGACTATACCTATTACCTCAAGAGGTTCCTGTCAATCTACATATGTAGTGTATGGTCTCACCTGTAAATGTGGGATGATCTACGTAGGGAGAACAAAGAGAAAAATCAAAAGGAGGTGTTACGAACACATAAATAACATCGAGATGGGGTTAAAGACCCACAGTGTATCTGAACACTTCAGAACCCACCACAGACAAGATCCCACTAGTCTAAAGATAAGCATTTTAGAAATAGTGCCCATAGATTCGAATCCACATCAAAGATTAACTATATTAAGAAAGAAGGAAACCAAATGGATTCACATATTAGAAAGTCTGGCTCCAAAGGGGTTAAATATTGACCTGGATCTTCAAGCCTTTATGCTATAAGACAGACCAATTACCCTTTTCAAAAATAGATGATTTATATAGGTAGAATCGGTATGATAGCTAGGGTCTATACACTAGAATTTTAACATTCAAACATCGAGTATAGTTGCATAGGTAAATCAATAGGGAATTTCATGCTGCTGTTTTAAATAGATTAAATATAGATACAAATGTATAACATTAGGTTTTAGAAGTGTTTTAAGTATATGCCATTTATCATAACATGTTTTATGGGTTTCTTAACATATTTGTTAGAGGTACATTGTAGCGCTATATATGCGTGAGGTAAATGTAAGGAGATGACATGCACGAGATAGGAAGTTAATAACACTGTGACCTTTCTTCCACACAATTGCCCGATGAACTGTGCAAGTGGGCGTAGGAATTTCTAAAGAGCCAATTGGGCCACGTCATTGGAGAAGGGAGGAGTAACGGACTTTTAAATCGTGGATCCCTGCGAACATCTTACACACTGCCAAAGAGTCTTGAGAAAGTCCGCAGAAGACGGAAGAAACGCGTAGACGGCACAAAAAGGATAGTCAGAAAAAAGCACCGCTACAAAGAGAAAAGCAATTGGAAGGAGCGTAACTTGGGGGACTTTAAGGAGTGAACGCACACAGCTGAAAAGGACGGATTAACCATACCACAGTAACTGACGATTAAAGTGAACCAAGAGACGCCTGTTTTTATTGAAACGTTTGTAAGTGCAATATGTTTGTTTGCGAAGTAAGGATATATTAAAAACTTTTACCATGAGTCGTGGCTGCGCTCTCTCTTCTTTTGTGTTTGCAATACAACAGTTTTAACTAGATTTAAGTTTACAAACTGTATGATATATAAATAACGTTTTAATCTCTACATTATTATTCAGTTTTGTCTTAAGATATCTAGTAATTATATTTAAACTGGTTGTATAGATTTTGTAGGCATTTTATATTATATATCACTTGATTCAGGTGTGAATAGTGGTTAATATTGCAATAATCTAACATAATGTTTGGCTCAAATTTGGGTCTTTGTTGAGATACTTAGTTACAAGTTAATAGCTATCAGCATAAATTTCATAATAAAGCATAGTGATGTCGCGAATAGTTCACCGGCGAATAGTTTTCGGCAAACATAGCATGTTCGCGTTTGCCTCGGTGGGCGAACATATGCAATGTTTGATCCGCCCCCTATTCATCATCATTGAGTAAACTTTCACCCTGTACCTCACAGTCAGAATACACATTACAGCCAATCAGCAGCAGACCCTCCCTCCCAGACCGCCCCACCTCCTGGACAGCATCCATTTTAGATTCATTTGGGAGCTGCATTCTTAGTGAGAGGAGGGACAGTGTAGCTGCTGCTGATTTAATGGGGAAATCGATAGCTAGGCTAGTGTATTCAGTTTCCACTACAGTCCTGAAGGACTCATCTGATCTCTGCTGTAAGGACAGCACCCCAAAAAGCCCTTTTTAGGGCTAGAACATCAGTCTGCTTTTTTTTTTTTCCTGTGTAATCTAATTGCTGTTGCCGGCCGGCCAGCGTGTGTGTCAGGCTCACAGCGTATACTGTGCCCACTTGCCCAGTGCCACCACTCATATCTGGTGTAACAGTAGTGTACATTTAAAAAAAACAACACTTTTTTGACTGTGAAATAATAGCAGACAGCTGCCAGTACCCAAGATGGCCTCCAATAAGGCAGATGGGGAGGGTTAGAGAGCTGTTTTGAGGGGGATCAGGGAGGTTGGGGGCTAAGGGGGGATGCTACACCACAGCATATGTAAATATGCTTAAAAAAATTAACATTTTTTTAAAAACCTTTTATTTTAGTACTGGCAGACTTTCTGCCAGTACTTAAGATGGCAGGGACAATTGTGGGGTGGGGGAGGGAAGGGAGCTGTTCGAGAGGGATTAGGGGATTTGATGTGTCAGGTGGGAGGCTGATCTCTACACTAAAGCTAAAATTAACCCTGCAAGCTCCCTAAAAACTACCTAATTAACCCCTTCACTGCTAGCCATAATACACGTGTGATGCACAGCAGCATTTAGCGGCCTTCTAATTACCAGAAAGCAATGCCAAAGTCATATATGTCTGCTATTTCTGAACAAAGGGGATCCCAGAGAAGCTTTTACAACCATTTGTGCCATAATTGCACAAGCTGTTTATGAATAATTTCAGTGAGAAAAAATTTAAGTTTTTTTTAAATTTGATCGCATTTGGCGGTGAAATGGTGGCATGAAATATACCAAAAATTGGCCTAGATCAATACTTTGGGTTGTCTACTACACTACACTTAAGCTAAAATTAACTCTACTAGCTGCCTACATGCTCCGTAATTAACCCCTTCACTGCTGGGCATAAAACACGTGTGGTGCACAGTGGCATTTAGCAGCCTTCTAATTACCAAAAAGCAACGCCAAAGCCATATAAGTCTGCTATTTCTGAACAAAGGGGATCCCAGAGAAGCATTTACAACCATTTATGCCATAATCGCATAAGTTTTTGTAAATAATTTCTGTGAGAAACCTAAAGTTTGTGAAAAAGTGAACAATTTTTTTTTATTTGATCGCATTTGGCGGTGAAAGGGTGGCATGAAATATTCCAAAATGGGCCTAGATCAATACTTTGGGTTGTCTACTACACTACACTTAAGCAAAAATTAACTCTACAAGCTGCCTACATGCTCCCTAATTAACCCCTTCACTGCTGGGCATAAAACATGTGTGGTGCGCAGTGGCATTTAGCAGCCTTCTAATTACCAAAAAGCAACGCCAAAGCCATATAAGTCTGCTATAATGGCATGTCTGGCACACAGTGTTGGGGCAAGGGTCCATCTGACCACTGATACCTGGTCTGCAAAGCATGGTCAGGGCAGGTATATCACCTACACTGCGCACTGTGAAGCGGGCGTAACCCTCACACTACCTGATCGATACAACATCATACCTGATGTTTTAAAGCACGTTATTCCAAACAATTTAGGAATGTTAGGTGATTTATGCCCTTTAAGGATTAAAACCAGACTCTGCATCAACTATGTAATTTTCCATGGGAGTTTTGCCATGGATCCCCCTCCGGCATGCCACAGTCCAGGTGTTAGTGCCCTTGAAACAACTTTTCCATCACTATTGTGGCCAGAAAGAGTCCCTGTGGGTTTTAAAATTTGCCTGCCTATTGAAGTCTATGGCGGTTCGCCCGGTTCGCCCATTCTCAAACTTTTGTGGAAGTTCGCGTTCACTGTTTGCGAACCCAATTTTTTAGGTTTGCGACATCACTAATAAAGCATCTAAGTATAACAAGAGTCAATCTGGACGCTAAATACAACACCAGGTATTAATTGTAATCTGTTATTCCTATTGGAACTCAGACAACATATATGAATATATCTCTTTCAGCTCCACTAGTGTGGTTATTATTTACATTAAAGGTAACAAAGTTACCAGCTTTTCAGGGAAGTTGTTTCTTCTGAGAACTACTATTTATAACACAATCACAGGTGTTAGGCTCCTTTTTTGCCGGCTCTCCCCATTTATGTCTATGGGGAAATCGTGCGCGAATATGTCAAAGCAGTGATTTTATTTCGGTGTGGTATGGAGCTCAACACCACTATATCGCCTGCACAAGGCTGCTATTTCAAAACCAGTAATAGCAGAGCTAAATGGAGGTGAAATAAATCCCTATAGCGCTGAAAACTCGTAATCTAGCTGTATGTCTTTTAAACCCTTCAAACTGGTTAAAGATATAGGGGCCAAATAATCATTGTGTGGGCGGACATGATCTACTGTAGTGGATCATGTTCTCCACACATCGTTAAATGCCGACAGCATGTGCTGTCGGCATTTATCATTGCACAAGCATTTCTAGTGAAATGCTTGTGCAATGCAATGCCCTGCACATTCACAGCCAATCGGCCACTAGCAAGGATTGTCAATCATCCCGATCATATCTGATCGGGCTGTTTGCTGTCTGCCACCTGAGAGGTGGCGGACGATTTAAGGAGCAGCGGTCTTATGACCGATTCTTCTTAACTCCTGATTCCGGCAAGCCTAATGGCTTGCGTGGAATTAGTCACATTGAGGGGTTGATAAATTGACCCCTTTGGGTTCTATTTATAAAGCTGCAAAGGTAGCTTCGGAGCACCATGCGCATGTGAGACCACTACTGCTTAACCACTCTGCCACCTAAAGTGTGCAGCCAATCAGCTTGTGCGTTGTTAGAGTAGTGATGTCGCGAATAGTTCACCGGCGAATAGTTCCTGGCGAACATAGCTTGTTCGCATTCGCCGCAGCGGGCGAACACATGCGATGTTTGATCCGCCCCCTATTTGTCATCATTGACTAAACTTTGACCCTGTATCTCACAGTCTGCAGACACATTTCAGCCAATCAGCAGCAGACACTCCCTCCCAGACCCTCCCAGCTCCTGGACAGCAGCCATTTTAGATTCATTCTGATCCTTCATTCTTAGTGAGAGGAGGGATAGTGTAGCTGCTGCTGATTTTATTGGGAAATTGATAGCTAGGCTAGTGTATTCAGTGTCCACTACAGTCCTGAAGGACTCATCTGATCTCTGCTGTAAGGACAGCACCCCAAAAAGCCCTTTTTAGGGCTAGAACATCAGTCTTTTTTCTTTTTTTTTTTTGCCTGTGTAATTTTGCCTGTGAAACATCAGTCTGCTAGTGTAATCTAATTGCAGTTGCTTGCCTGCAGTGCCACCACTCATATCTGTTGTAACAGTAGTGTAAATTTAATAAAAAAAAACTTTTCTGACTGTGAAACATCAGTCTGCTAGTGTAATCTAATAGCAGTTGCCTGCCAGCGTGGGTGCCAGGCCCACTTGCCAACTAGTGCCACCAATAATATCTGTTGTAACAATAGTGTAAATTTTTTTAAAAAATCTTTTTTGACTGTGAAACATCAGTCTGCTAGTGTAATCTAATTGCAGTTGCCTGCCTGCCTGCCAGCGTGTGTGCCAGGCCCACTTGCTAAGTGCCACCACTCATATCTGTTGTAACAGTAGTGTACATTTTTTTAAAAAAAAACTTTTTTGACTGTGAAACATCAGTCTGCTAGTGTAATCTAATTGCAGTTGCCTGCCTGCCTGCCAGTGTGTGTGCCAGGCCCACTTGCCAACTAGTGCCACCACTCATATCTGTTGTAACAGTAGTGTAAATTTAAAAAAAAAAACTTTTTTGACCGTGAAACATCAGTCTGCTAGTGTAATCTAATAGCAGTTGCCTGCCTGCCAGCGTGTGTACCAGGCCCACTTGCCAACTAGTGCCACCACTCATATCTGTCGTAACAGTAGTGTAAACTTTGTAAAAAAAAAAAAACTTTTTTGACCGTGAAACATCAGTCTGCTAGTCTAATCTAATTGCAGTTGTCTGTCTGCCAGGGTGTGTGCCAGGCCCACTTGCTAAGTGCCACCACTCATATCTGTTGTAACAGTAGTGTAAATTTTAAAAAAATAACTTTTTTGACTGTGAAACATCAGTCTGCTAGGGTAATCTAATTGCTGTTGCATGCCTGCCAGCGTGTGTGCCAGGCCCACTTGCCAACTAGTGCCACCACTCATATATGTTGTAACAGTAGTATAAATTTAAAAAAAAAAAACTTTTTTGACTGTGAAACATCAGTCTGCTAGTGTAATCTAATTGTAGTTGCCTTCCTGCCAGCGTGTGTGCCAGGCCCACTTGCCAACTAGTGCCACCACTCATATCTGTTTTAACAGTAGTGTAATTTTTAAAAAAAAAACTTTTTTGACTGTGAAACAGTCTGCTAGTGTAATATAATTTTAGTTGCCTTCCTGCCAGCGTTTGTGCCAGGCCCACTTGCCAACTAGTGCCAGCACTCATATCAGTTGTAACAGTAGTGTAAATTTAAAAAAAAAAACTTTTTTGACTGTGAAACATCAGTCTGCTAATGTAATCTAATTGTAGTTGCCTGCCTGCCAGCGTGTGTGCCAGGCCCATTTGCCAACTAGTGCCACCACTCATATCTGTTGTAACAGTAGTGTAAATTTAAAAAAAATAACTTTTTTGACTGTGAAACATCAGTCTGCTAGTGTAATCTAATTGCAGTTGCCTGCCTGCTAGCGTGTGTGCCAGGCCCACTTACCCAGTGCCACTACTCATATCTGGTGTAACAGTAGTGTAAATAATTTTTTACAAAAAAAACTTTTTTGACTGTGAAACAGTCTGCTAGTGTAATATAATTTTAGTTGCCTTCCTGCCAGCGTTTGTGCCAGGCCCACTTGCCAACTAGTGCCAGCACTCATATCAGTTGTAACAGTAGTGTAAATTTAAAAAAAAAAACTTTTTTGACTGTGAAACATCAGTCTGCTAATGTAATCTAATTGTAGTTGCCTGCCTGCCAGCGTGTGTGCCAGGCCCATTTGCCAACTAGTGCCACCACTCATATCTGTTGTAACAGTAGTGTAAATTTAAAAAAAATAACTTTTTTGACTGTGAAACATCAGTCTGCTAGTGTAATCTAATTGCAGTTGCCTGCCTGCTAGCGTGTGTGCCAGGCCCACTTACCCAGTGCCACTACTCATATCTGGTGTAACAGTAGTGTAAATAATTTTTTACAAAAAAAACTTTTTTGACTGTGAAAAATCAGTCTGCTAGTGTAATTCTAATTGCAGTTGCCTGCCTGCCAACGTTTGTGCCCGGCCCACTTGCCCAGTGCCACCACTCATATCTGGTGTAACTTTAGTGTAAATAATTAAAATAAAATAACTTTTTTGACTGTGAAACATCAGTCTGCTAGTGAAATCTAATTGCAGTTGCCTGCCGGCTAGCGTGTGTGCCAGGCCCACTTGCCCAGTGCCACCACTCATATCTGGTGTAACAGTAGTGTAAATAATTAAAAAAAAAAACTTTTTTGACTGTGAAACATCAGTCTGCTAGTGTAATTCTAATTGCAGTTGCCTGCCTGCCAACGTGTGCCCGGCCCACTTGCCCAGTGCCACCACTCATATCTGGTGTAACAGTAGTGTAAATAATTTTAAAATAAAATATTTTTTGACTGTGAAACATCAGTCTGCCAGTGTAATCTAATTGCAGTTGCCTGCCTGCTAGCGTATGTGCCAGGCCGACTTGCCCAGTGCCACCACTCATATCTGGTGGCACAGTAGATTGCACGCGCAGTGCCCTAAATTTGAAGTAGGAGGACCGACCAAGCATCTTTTTCCATCTCCCAGTTCCTAAAATCCATGCCATATACACGTCCCCTGGCGCCGCAACTGCCTCTGGGAACCTTACCATGGGTCCCAGCCCGTACGTCTTGTAATTCTCCGTCTGGGAAATTATATATCTATCAAATCTATCTATTTATCTATCAAATCTATCTAACTATCTATCGTATCTATCAAATGTATATTGCATCTATTGATCTATCTAATCTATGTATCTATCTATCAAATCTATCTATCTCGTGGCCGGACTGTTTTGTGACAGCCACTTGTGTTTCGGCCAAATGTCCGTCGGACAAATGTCCATCGGCCAAATGTCCGTCGGCTAAAAGTCCGGCCATGATTGCACGCGTAGTGACACAAATTTGAAGTAGGAGGACCGACCAAGCATCTTTTTCCATCTACCGGTTCCTAAAATCCATGCCATATACACGTCCCCTTGCGCCGCAACAGCCTCTGGGAACCTTACCATGGGTGTCAGACCGCACGTCTTGTAATTCTCTGTCTGGGAAATGATATATCTATCAAATCTATCTATTTATCTATCAAATCTATCTATCGTATCTATCAAATGTATATTGCATCTATTGATCTATCTATCTATCTATCTAATCTATGTATCTATGTATCTATCAAATCTATCTCGTGGTTGTGCAAATGGACTGTTTGCGGTGCGTTAAACGGGGAGTTTGGTCTGTCAATGTGAAGCGGGCATAAACCTTACACTACCTGATCGATACAACATCATACCTGATGTTTTAAAGCACGTTATTCCAAACAATTTAGGAATGTTAGGTGATTTATGCCCTTTATGGATTAAAACCAGACTCTGCATCAACTATGTAATTTTCCGTGGGAGTTTTGCCATGGATCCCACTCCGGCATGCCACAGTCCAGGTGTTAGTCCCCTTGAAACAACTTTTCCATCACTATTGTGGCCAGAAAGAGTCCCTGTGGGTTTTAAAATTCCCCTGCCTATTGAAGTCAATGGCGGTTCGCCCGTTCGCGAACAGTTGCGGAAGTTTGAGTCCGCCGTTCGTGAACGGAAAATTTTCAGTTCGCGACGTCACTAGGTTAGAGTAGACAAGGTCCATGGTAGTTAACCCAGAACATGGTAAATGGAGCCCAAAGTTAAATAAACTACAGAACAGCAAGTCACTACTTGGACCTTGTGACACATGGCACTTGTTCATGTCAAATCATTGGCATATGATGAAACATTGCTCAGTTGAAGTATAATTCGATATCAATGCACAATATATTTTTATTGAATATTAATAATATTTAATAACTAGTAATATTCATTCTAAAATGTGCTCATTTGATTAAAAATAAAAATCAGTGTGGAGTGTTCTTGCTTCAGAGCAGTCTACTCAATTACCCATAGCTACCAGCATCTCCTGGTTAGGATCTGGGTCAAGGAGAAGTAGGAGGGGTCTTAGTGGTCTAGGGATATAGTCAGGGAAGGCAGTGGGTTGGTCAATTGTTGGGATGTAGTCAAAACTGTCTAGGAGTGTGGATGGGTGGTACCTAATTTTACATTGTAAACCACAAAATTTATGGTGAAGGGAGAATATCAGGACGCTTATGAGATTTGAGCTTCCAAATTGGAACTACCCCAAGCATGAAGCTTTTGTGAGCTTTAAAACTTCATGTAGAATCTAATGATACAATCTAAAATGATAGATACGTTTATTATTTGGAAAGAAAATCTAACAGAATATCTAAGAAGTTGTTTGACTTTTAATAAGATTTCAAAAATTCAGAACAATTTAAATGCAGGTACATGACAATATATAAATGTTAACTCATATAACCTGGAAGTATGAAATAATAATGTACCATTTCCTACATGATTTTCTAACAGCAGGGGCCTTATAATAGTTTTATCTTTGTGCATGACTATGGCATTTTTATTCTTTTAACAGTGTTTTATGAAACTTTATAGAAGAGACACCTGAGAGGCGAATCAAACATATGCACTTTATAATTAACTTGATTTACGGAGAACTCTCTTAATTGTGCACCCTGAGGGAAAGATACAGTGTACCTCATAGGATGTCTTGATGGCTAGAAAACTGGCAGTGACCTGCTTTTCATAATACTACAGAGGGTCATAGAGGCTGAAATAATGCAGTCTGAATAAGCTTTTTTTGTATAGCTATTTATGCCCTATACTTAATCCACAAAAAAATGTGTATTCACTGTACCGAGGATAGCAGATTAAAGAAAAAATAACACTAAAAACTACAATTGCCCTTTATCTGGTAAATACTCAAAAAAGGCTTCTAAGGTTAGTTACTAGGTTAATTGTATCTATGTTTTATAATGAAGTTGCTGTCATTTTAAATATAGCTCAACTTTTAGCTCCAGTATAGGAATATTAATGTTAGGAACATAAAAGTTTGCTTTCAAATTGCTACATTTGTTTTAAAGCTTATAGGAAATAAAATAAAAAGTTTTCGGGCCATGGTACCTAAAGCAAAGAGTTTCAGACAGTAAGGGGCCATTTATCAAGCTCCAGGTCTAAAGACCGCTGCTCCATAACATGTCCAGACAGACATCACCGCAATTCAACCTGATAACATTTGATCGGGTTGATTGACACCCCCTGCTAGCCGCTGATTGTCCATGAACCTGCAGGAGGCAGCGTTACACCAGCAGTTCACAAGAGCTACTGGTGCAATTCTGAATGCAGAGAGCTTAATGTTCTCCGCATTCAGCGTTGTCTGTTGGACATGATCCGCTGATCGGATCATGTCGGACAGACACATAATAAATAGGCCCCTAAGAGTTTGCCGTGCATTCACTTTAAATTCGGCTTGGTATTTTTTGGCTTCATTTTTTTGGGCAATACAAACAGTTAAAGGCACCTCCTTTTGAACTAGTTATAAGACCATTAAAAACAGTAGAACGTTACAATTGACAAATGCATTATAAAATGCAAAAGCAATTACTGTGAATTTCAAATGAATAGTAAAATTCTATTCTCCCTCCCCCAAAAGGTATATACGTGTATACTTTGCCATATGACTAGCACAGATATTGAATAAGAGATGGAAACATCATCTCATGAAATAAAAATTACCTTTGCGGTGGGCGGCCAGAAGGCGTTATTTTAGTAAAAAGATTAACAAAATAAAGGTATGCTTTACTTCATATTCAATTAAAAATCATGAATGAAGGCTTGCGGAGGCCATGCTGTGAGAAACGCCATCTTGCAGGAGCTACCTCTCAGCTACACGCTTCTTTCGCTAGCAATACACCACCAACTTTAACGTCTCACCATGGAGGATCTTTATATTGAGCTCAAAGCTATGCTGCAGAGCTTGGATCTCCAGATGACATCTCACTTCTACAGCCTAAGATCTGTGATTAGAAGCGATAAGAAATACAGGGAAAGGCCCGCTGCTGAATTGATTAGGACTGGGGATGTCGCACGAGTACTTCCACAACCAAGCCCTGCGCAACATAAGGAGAGGATAGCGCCGATAATCCAAGCGCTTATGCCCACTTATCCCTCGACCTCCCCTGCCTCAAAAGAGCCTGACTCCCTAAAGGAAGGTGATCTGAGTGACATGGATGTCGATACACAGCTGCTAGTGGAGGCAGATGAGGTTGGATATCAGATGCCGCAAGAGGATCTGCATGGTGACTTAGTGTCAATTAGATCCCTCCTAACACAAACACATACCTTGCAGTTGCTGAGTCCGGTGTGCATTATGGTGACTCAATTTCCAGAAACCTGCTTGCTGCTAATGGGTAATCATTGTGACCGCTACAGCGTGAGAAGCTGGAAACTTACCTATTGGGACTCTTTACTTTCCGACAACGTCGGCAGACAGCTTGTAATAGCTCAGGACATGCCCTATTTTCTAATGCTCCCTGTCCTGCACCGGTTATCGCACTCACTGCATTATTTAACGCTCCTACGAAGGGGTATTGGCTGAATCACTCCCCTGCCTTTAATGGGACATGCTGGTTACGCTACAGAACTAGCATGGGCTATCTATTCCCACTACCTAGTTTATCTAATATGTGACACTCGAGTTAACTCTTTCAGGGCTGCCCTCCATGATGTAGATTGCTCTCTGTTTGTATATGTATAATCCCAGTTCATATTATTTTGTTTGATGTTCACATTGATGTCTTACTCCAAGCTGTATAGGCTCGAAAGCCTACTACCAATTAAGCATATTAGGTGATGTGCATCTCTGTAATGAGAAGGGGTGTGGTCTAATGACATCAACACCCTATATCAGGTGTGCATAATTATTAGGCAACTTCCTTTCCTTTGGCAAAATGGGTCAAAAGAAGGACTTGACAGGCTCAGAAAAGTCAAAAATAGTGAGATATCTTGCAGAGGGATGCAGCACTCTTAAAATTGCAAAGCTTCTGAAGCGTGATCATCGAACAATCAAGCGTTTCATTCAAAATAGTCAACAGGGTCGCAAGAAGCGTGTGGAAAAACCAAGGCGCAAAATAACTGCCCATGAACTGAGAAAAGTCAAGCGTGCAGCTGCCAAGATGCCACTTGCCACCAGTTTGGCCATATTTCAGAGCTGCAACATCACTGGAGTGCCCAAAAGCACAAGGTGTGCAATACTCAGAGACATGGCCAAGGTAAGAAAGGCTGAAAGACGACCACCACTGAACAAGACACACAAGCTGAAACGTCAAGACTGGGCCAAGAAATATCTCAAGACTGATTTTTCTAAGGTTTTATGGACTGATGAAATGAGAGTGAGTCTTGATGGGCCAGATGGATGGGCCCGTGGCTGGATTGGTAAAGGGCAGAGAGCTCCAGTCCGACTCAGACGCCAGCAAGGTGGAGGTGGAGTACTGGTTTGGGCTGGTATCATCAAAGATGAGCTTGTGGGGCCTTTTCGGGTTGAGGATGGAGTCAAGCTCAACTCCCAGTCCTACTGCCAGTTTCTGGAAGACACCTTCTTCAAGCAGTGGTACAGGAAGAAGTCTGCATCCTTCAAGAAAAACATGATTTTCATGCAGGACAATGCTCCATCACAAGCGTCCAGGTACTCCACAGCGTGGCTGGCAAGAAAGGGTATAATGACATGGCCTCCTTGTTCACCTGATCTGAACCCCATTGAGAACCTGTGGTCCATCATCAAATGTGAGATTTACAAGGAGGGAAAACAGTACACCTCTCTGAACAGTGTCTTGGAGGCTGTGGTTGCTGCTGCACGCAATGTTGATGGTGAACAGATCAAAACACTGACAGAATCCATGGATGGCAGGCTTTTGAGTGTCCTTGCAAAGAAAGGTGGCTATATTGGTCACTGATTTGTTTTTGTTTTGTTTTTGAATGTCAGAAATGTATATTTGTGAATGTTGAGATGTTATATTGGTTTCACTGGTAAAAATAAATTATTGAAATGGGTATATATTTGTTTTTTGTTAAGTTGCCTAATAATTATGCACAGTAATAGTCACCTGCACACACAGATATCCCCCTAAAATAGCTAAAACTAAAAACAAACTAAAAACTACTTCCAAAAATATTCAGCTTTGATATTAATGAGTTTTTTGGGTTCATTGAGAACATGGTTGTTGTTCAATAATAAAATTAATCCTCAAAAATACAACTTGCCTAATAATTCTGCACTCCCTGTATACGGCGCCGTCAGAGGCTAAAGTGCCGTAAGTCTGACAAACCAGCGATGTCCAGAAATCTGCGTAAGTACAAATTTCTGGAGTCGCCAGTGACTTAGGGCACTTTAGAAACTGCCGGCGCCTACAAAACCTGACTAAAGTTATAAAATCACCCGTACTGTCTAACACGCCTCCCAAACATAGCCCGACATGTCTAACCCTCTATCCGCTATCCCCCCTCACTATCCTAGCAATAAAAAATATATTAACCCCTAAACCGCCGCTCCCGGACCCTGCCCCCAGCTATATTAAATCTAAAACCCCCTAATGTGAGCCCCTACCCCGCCGCCATCTACCTTACCTACCCCCTAAAGTGAGCCCCTACTCCGCCGCCATCTACCTTACCTACCCCCTAAAGTGAGCCCCTACCCCGCCACCATCTACCTTACCTACCCCTAAAGTGAGCCCCTACTCCTGCCACCATTTACTTTACCTACCCCCTAAAGTGAGCCCCTACCCTGCCGCCATCTACTTTACCTACCCCCTAAAGTGAGCCCCTACCCTGCCGCCATCTACCTTACCTACCCCCTAAAGTGAGCCCCTACCCCGCCGCCATCTACCTTACCTACCCCCTAAAGTGAGCCCCTACCCCGCCGCCATCTACCTTACCTACCCCCTAAAGTGAGCCCCTACCCCTCCGCCATCTATCTTACCTACCCCCTAAAGTGAGCCCCTTACACCGCCACCATCTATTTTAAAAATATTAACCCCTAATTTAATCCCCCTACACCAACGCCGTCTATATTAAACACATTAACCCCTAATCTAATCCCCCTACACCGCCGCCAGCTATATTAACTATATTGACCCTAATTATATTAGGGATAATACAGTATTATATTATATATATTAACTATATTAACCCTAATTATATTAGGGTTAATATAGTTAATATAGTTATTATATTATATATATTAACCCTAATTATGTTAGGGTTAATATAGTTAATATCGTTATTATATTTTATATATATATATATTAAGTATAATAACCCTAGCTAACTCTAACATCCCTAACTAAATTCTTGTTAAAATAGATCTAATTAATATTAATATTATTAATTAAAATATTCCTATTTAAATCTAAATACTTACCTATAAAATAAACCCTAACATAGCTACAATGTAATTAATAATTACATTGTAGCTATTTTAGGATTTATATTTATTTTACAGGTAAATTGGTATTTATTTTAACTAGGTACAATAGCTATTAAATAGTTAATAACAATTTAATAGCTACCTAGTTAAAATAATTACCAATTTACCTGTAAAATAAATCCTTACCTAAGTTACAAATACACCTACACTATCAATAAATTAAATAAACTACAAATATCTAAACTAAAATACAATAAAATAATCTAAACTAAATTACAAAAAAACCCGACTAAATTACAAAAAATAAAAAAAAATTACAAGATTTTAAAGCTAATTACACCTATTCTAAGCCCCCTAATAAAATAATAAAGCCCCCCAAAATAAAAAAAATTCCCTACCCTATTCTAAATTTAAAAAGTTCACAGTTCTTTTACCTTACCAGCCCTTAAAAGGACCTTTTGCGGGGCATGCCCCAAAGAAAACAGCTCTTTTGCCTGTAAAGAAAAACACAATACCACCCCCAACATTACAACCCACCACCCACATACCCCTATTCTAAACCCACCGAAACCCCCCTTAAAAAAACCTAACACTACCCCCCCTGAAGATCTCCCTACCTTGTCTTCACCCAGCCGGGCAGAACTCTTCATCCGATCCGGGCGATGTCCAATCAAGCAGCAGTGAAGTCTTCTTCCATCCGGGCGATGTCTTCAATCAAGCGGCAGTGAAGTCTTCTTCCATCCGGCGATGTCTTCAATCAAGCGGCAGTGAAGTCTTCTTCCATCCAGCGATGTCTTCAAGCAAAGCGGCATCTTCATTCTTCTTTCTTCGCTCCTCCGCCGCGGAGCATCCATCCTGCACGAACACTGAACTAGAAATGAGGTACCTTTAAAATATGTCATCCAAGATGTCGTCCGTCGAATTCCGATTGGCTGATAGGATTCTATCAGCCAATCGGAATTAAGGTAGAAAAATCTGATTGGCTGATTCAATCAGCCAATCAGATTCAAGTTTAATCCAATTGGCTGAACCAATCAGCCAATCAGATTGAACTTGAATCTGATTGGCTGATTCAATCAGCCAATCAGATTTTTCTACCTTAATTCCGATTGGCTGATAGAATCCTATCAGCCTATCGGAATTTGACGGATGCCATCTTGGATGACGTCATTTAAAGGTACCTCATTCCTAGTTCAGTCTTCGTGCAGGATGGATGCTCCATTGCGGAGGAGCGAAGAAAGAAGATTGAAGATGCCGCTTTGCTTGAAGACATCGCTGGATGGAAGAAGACTTCACTGCCGCTTGATTGAAGACATCGCCGGATGGAAGAAGACTTCACTGCCACTTGATTGAAGACATCGCCCGGATGGAAGAAGACTTCACTGCCGCTTGATTGGAAATCACCCGGATCGGATGAAGAGTTCTGCCCGGCTGGGTGAAGAGAAGGTAGGGAGATCTTCAGGGGGGGGGTAGTGTTAGGTTTTTTTAAGAGGGGTTTGGGTGGGTTTAGAATAGGGGTATGTGGGTGGTGGGTTGTAATGTTGGGGGGTGGTATTGTGGGGTTTTTTTACAGGCAAAAGAGCTGTTTTCTTTACGGCATGCCCTGCAAAAGGCCCTTTTAAGGGCTGGTAAGGTAAAATAACTGTGAACTTTTTAAATTTAGAATAGGGTAGGGAATTTTTTTTATTTGGGGGGCTTTATTATTTTATTAGGGGGCTTAGAATAGGTGTAATTAGCTTAAAAATCTTGTAATATGTTTTTCTTTTTTTGTAATTTAGTGTTTGTTTTTTTGTAATTTAGTTTAGATTATTTTATTGTATTTTAGTTTAGATATGTGTAGTTTATTTAATTTATTGATAGTGTAGGTGTATTGTAACTTAGGTTAGGATTTATTTTACAGGTAAATTGGTAATTATTTTAACTAGGTAGCTATTAAATAGTTATTAACTATTTAATAGCTATTGTACCTAGTTAAAATAAATACCAAGTTACCTGTAAAATAAATATAAATCCTAAAATAGCTACAATGTAATTATTAATTACATTGTAGCTATCTTAGGGTTTATTTTATAGGTAAGTATTTAGATTGAAATAGGAATATTTTAATTAATAATATTAATATGAATTAGATCTATTTTAATAAGAGTTTAGTTAGGGATGTTACAGTTGGATAGGGTTATTATAGTTAATATATATATAATATAATAACGATATTAACTATATTAACCCAAATATAATTAGGGTTAATATAGTTAATATATATAATATAATAACTATATTAACTATATTAACCCTAATATAATTAGGGTTAATATAGTTAATATAGCTTGCAGCGGTGTAGGGGGATTAAATTAGGGGTTAATATTTTTAAAATAGATGGCGGCGGTGTAAGGGCCTCACTTTAGGGGGTAGGTAAGATAGATGGCGGCGGGGTAGGGGCTCACTTTAGGGGGTAGGTAAGGTAGATAGTGGTGGGGTAGGGGCTCACTTTAGGGGGTAGGTAAGGTAGATGGCGGCGGGGTAGGGGCTCACTTTAGGGGGTAGGTAAGGTAGATGGCGGCGGGCTAGGGGCTCATTTTAGGGGGTAGGTAAGGTAGATGGCCGCAGGGTAGGGGTTCACATTAGGGGGTAGGTAAGGTAGCTGGCGACGGTGTAGGGGGATCACATTAGGGGGTTATACTTTTATTGTAGGTGGCGGCGGGGTCCGGGAGTGGCCGTTTAGGGGTTAAATACTTTATTAGGGATTGCGGCAGGGGATCGTGGTTGACAGGTAGATAGACATTGTGCATGCGTTAGGTTTTATTTGGCAGGTAGTTTAGGGAGTTACGGGGCTCCAATAGACAGCGTAAGGCTTACTACGGCTGCATTTTTTGGTGAGGTAAAAATGGAGTAAGATTTCTCCATTTTCGCCACGTAAGTCCTTACGCTGTATATTGCATACCAAACTGTGCTGGTTTGGTACACCTGCCTATGGCCCAAAAAACTACGGGCGAAGGCAGAAATATACGAGCGTAACTTCTAGGTTACGCCGTATATGTGATACCAAACCAGCACAAATTTCGGCGTCACCGGCTTTTGAGGGCGACGCTGCATATCGGATCGGGCCCTTCATGTGGCTCTTTTAAGCTATGCATATTCATGCACTTGTTACTTTTTATACCTCTATGTCATTTTGTAACTCTTAGGCTGAGAGCTGTATTTTTAATCTGTCTAGGGACGCCCAGTCTTTCTATTTTTATTAATTTAGGTACTCAGAGTATGTATCACAATGGGTGCTTGTGGTATATTGTTGTTTTTTTTGTTTGATAGTTTTTTCCGAATTTCTAATAAAATGTATAACATAGAGTGTGGAGACTCATCAGAGTGTTCTTTTCAGAGTATGCTTCCTTCTTCTTCCTCCAGACATACCTCTTATCCATCGGGCTGAAATGTTTGCTCCACAAAACCAGAACCCCCAAATTTCTGTGGATTATTTATATGAGTTTGAGCATATTCAAGCTTGTGCTTTTGGGTCATTAGTGGTGTACATCTTTGAGTTCTGGCATGGAAAACTTCTGCGTTTATTACACGCCTTTCTGTGCAACCTGAAACCTCAGTACCTTGCTGCAGGTCTTTTGCTGTCACTCAAGGGTTTTTTCAAGGAATCTGGTTGCAGCCTTAGCTAGCTTTCTTTTTCTGCCCCGTCCAGATAGTGTAACCATTGTTCCTTTAAAGGGACAGTCTAGTCAAAACTAAACTTTCATGATTCAGATAAGGCATTCAATTTTAAACATTACAATTGACTTTTATCATTAAATTTGCTTTGTTCCTTTGGTGGTATTTTTTAAAAGCTAAACCTAGTCAAGCTCAAACTGATTTCTAAAGTGTTGAAAACCGCCTCTTAGCTCAGAGCATTTTGAAAGTTTTTCACAGTTAGACAGTGAAAGTTCATGTGTGTCATATAGATAACGTTGTGCTCACTCCATTGGAGTTATTTAGGAGTCTACACTGATGGGCTTAACTGCATGTCTGTCAAAAGCACTGAGATAAGGTTCAGTCTTGGATACAAGGTAATCACAGAGGTAAAAAGTATATTACTATAACTGTTGGTTATGCAAAACTGGGGAATGGGTAATAAAGGGATTATCTATCTTTTTTAACAGTAACAATTCTGGTGTTGACTGTCCCTTTAACTTTTAACTTACGAACTATGCTTACAACAGTGTCGCTAGGAACATTCAGCGCCTTCGCTATCTTTTTTTATCCTCTTTCTTGTTTGTGAAGGGTGATAATCTCTTTTCTTAACTTTTTGGACCATTCTTTTGACTTAGCCATGTTTCTTACATGATTGGTTGGATCAGGTGTGCTTGAGACCACACCTGTATGCATATTTGTGCTGTTGTGAGGGATTATATTCAGGGGGTTGAATAATTTTGAGACTGCAGAATTCATTAAAAGTTGCATTTTTACTTGAATTTGGAGAAACCACTTGAAGCATTTGTTGTGTTGAGCTATTTCAATTGCTTTTGTTTGAGTTCATTGCAAACTGGTGAAAGTCTGTAAATGTTGACAATAAATCTGATTTGCAATGGGGGTTGAATAATTTTGATTACAACTGTATACCTATGTATAGAAATGCATGCATATATATTTATATTCAAATATATATTTATACATGTGTTCATATGGATCCCTATTCAAATGCCCTTATAACTTTTTATTGCAGTTTTTTTTTAATAATTTTATTAGATAGTGTTATTATGAGTGTAACTGTATTTAAATGTATTTTTGATGAATTTTGTGATATTTTTTGACTAACATAACAGTTCATCACAGCTCTGAAGTCACTGTAATCATTCTAGTGTAAATCATGATTATGCTCACACATTTGCATTTACTTTCAACTTGTAATATGGGCAGAATTTAACTTGCATGCAAATGGCCTCAAAAACCCGATATCGCTCACGTGCAAACAATAGCTTGCCACTGGTAATCTAGCCCTTAACCCCTTAATGACCACAGCACTTTTCCATTTTCTGTCCGTTTGGGACCAAGGCTATTTTTACATTTTTGCAGTGTTTATGTTTAGCTGTAATTTTCCTCTTACTCATTTACTGTACCCACACATATTATATATCGTTTTTCTCGCCATTAAATGGACTTTCTAAAGATACCATTATTTTCATCATATCTTATAATTTACTATAAAAAAATTTATAAAATATGAGGAAAAAATCGAAAAAAACACACTTTTTCTAACTTTGACCCCCAAAATCTGTTATACATCTACAACCACCAAAAAACACCCATGCTAAATAGTTTCTAAATTTTGTCCTGAGTTTAGAAATACCCAATGTTTACATGTTCTTTGCTTTTTTTGTAAGTTATAGGGCCATAAATACAAATAGCACTTTGCTATTTAAAAACCATTTTTTTTCAAAATTAGCGCTAGTTACATTAGAACACTGATATCTTTCAGGAATCTCTGAATATCCATTGACATGTATATATTTTTTTTTAGTAGACAACCCAAAGTATTGATCTAGGCCCATTTTGGTATATTTCATGCCACCATTTTACCGCCAAATGCGATCAAATACAAAAAATCGTTCACTTTTTCACAAATTTTTTCACAAACTTTTGGTTTCTCACTGAAATTATTTACAAACCGCTTGTGCAATTATGGCATAAATGGTTGTAAATTCTTCTCTGCGATCCCCTTTGTTCAGAAATAGCAGACATATATGGCTTTGGCGTTGCTTTTTGGTAATTAGAAGGCCGCTAAATGCCACTGCGCACCACACGTGTATTATGCCCAGCAGTGAAGGGGTTAATTAGGGAGCATGTAGGGAGCATTTTGGGGTAATTTTAGCTTTAGTGTAGTGTAGTAGACAACCCCAACTATTGATCTAGGCCCATTTTGGTATATTTCATGCCACCATTTCACCGCCAAATGCAATCAAATAAAAAAAAACGTTAACTTTTTCACAATTTTAGGTTTCTCACTGAAATCATTTACAAACAGCTTATGCAATTATGGCACAAATGGTTGTAAATGCTTCTCTGGGATCCCCTTTGTTCAGAAATAGCAGACATATATGGCTTTGGCATTGCTTTTTGGTAATTAGAAGGCCGCTAAATGCCGCTGCGCACCACACGTGTATTATGCCCAGCAGTGAAGGGGTTAATTATGTAGCTTGTAGGGAACTTGCAGGGTTAATTTTAGCTTTAGTGTAGAGCTCAGCCTCCCACCTGAAACATCAGACCCCCTGATGCCTCCCAAATAGCTCTCTTCCCTCCCCCACCCCACAATTGTCCCCGCCATCTTAAGTACTGGCAGAAACTCTGCCAGTACTAAAATAAAAGGTATATTTGGGCTTTTTTGAGTTTTTTTTTAGCATATTTACATATGCTGCTGTGTAGGATCCCCCCTTAGCCCCCAACCTCACAGATCCCCCACCAAACAGCTCTCTAACCCTCCCCCTCTGCCTTAATGGGCGCCATCTTGGGTACTGGCAGCTGTCTGCCAGTACCCAGTTTAGAAAAAAATGTGCTTTTTTTAAGAAAAAATCCCTTTTTCTGTAGTGTAGCTCCCCCCCCCACCCAATACCAACCCCCCACCCCTCCAAGATCCCTTTGACTGGTGTTTATTTTTTTTTAATTTTGCCCTTTTCCCCCACATACTTACATTTATTTTCTGTAGTATAGCGGTTCCCACCCGCTCCCGCCCCGTGCACGCGCCCGCCCGCCGCCCTATGTGCACGCGCGCGCGCCCGTGCGCGCCCCCGTCAGCTACGCCCCCGATCCCGCCCCCCTCCACCTTACACGGCCCATCGATGGCCGCCCACCCGCTTCCCAAGTCAGCTCCCACCCACCAACGATACCGGCCATCGATGTCCGGTGCAGAGAGGGCCACAGAGTGGCTCTCTCTGCATCGGATGGCCATGCAGGGTTATTGCAGGATGCCTCCATATCGAGGCATCACTGCAATAACCGGAAAGCAGCTGGAAGCGAGCAGGATCGCTTCCAGCTGCTTTCCACACCGAGGACGTGCAGGGTACGTCCTCAGGCATTAACTGCCTTTTTTTTGAGGACGTACCCTGCACGTCCTTGGTCGTTAAGGGGTTAATGAACAGATTTCCTTTGAACAGCATCATGAATTTTAAAGGAACTTGAAACCCAAATTTTTTCTTTCATGATTTAGAAAGAGTGTGCCATTTTTTAAACAACTTTCTAATTTACTTCTATTATCTAATTTGCTTCATGCTCTTGATATCCTTTGCTGAAAAGCATATCTAGATAGGGTCAGTAGCTGCTGATTGGTGGCTGCACATAGATGCCTTGTGTGATTGGTTCATCCATGTGCATTGCTATTTCTTCAACAAAGGATATCTAATCAATAAAGCAAAATAGATAACAGAAGTAAATTGGAAAGTTGTTTAAAATTGTATTCTCTATCTGAATCATGAAAGAAATGTTTTGGGTTTATTGTCCCTTTAACTGCTAAATATGAGAAATAAATTAGAAGAGACAAAAAATGATAGAATTGGGATATGAGAACAGGAATAACTGACTTACTTTTCTAGGGAAGGAAGCAGACCATATCTAAAAAGCTATTGATGCTTTTTGATTTTCAGAAACATTCAGTTCTGTTCTGGTGGGCAAACTGTGAAGCTCTTCACAGGCTTCACAAAACAGTTATGGGTAAGCACTGTGGATATAGAGAATATTAAGTGTTTTGGTCTAAGCTTTCATACATAAAAGGAATAATTATTTCTTGGGTTTGGATTTTTTTTTATCTTTATTTTTTTTCTTCATGTTAAATTGTCTGTTGTCTGAATTTAATGTTAACGTTCACCATCTGCTCACTGCAGTCACCTAGGGCGAAATTACATAAAAATGCAGTGCAGGCTTCAGCGTAACTGCTGAAACCCACGTCACCCTTAATTTCACCTCGCACATCGGGGAATCACATATATGGCGACGGCAGTTCATAAAATGCCGTAAATCGGATAAACTAGTGATGTCCAGAAATATGCGTAAATACAAATTTCTGGAGTCGCCAGTGACTTACGGCACGCCTAAGAAAAATCTCCCGTAAAAGTCTAACTTGCTTTCCAAAAATAAACCTGACACGTAAAAAACCCTTATATCCGCCATCACCCTCATATCAGAACTAATAATAAAAGTATTAACCCTAAACCGACAACCCCCACAACGTAATATGACTAATTAAACTATTAACCCCTAATCCGTCATTCACCCACATCACAATCTCCCTAATATATGTATTAACCCCTAACCCACCATTAACCCACTTTGCAAACTACCTAATAAATTTATTAACCCCTAACCCGCCATTCACCCACATCGCAATTAACCTAATTAAACTATAAACCCCTAATCCGCTATTAACCGACATCACAATAAACCTAATAAATCTATTAACCCCTAAACCGCCAAACCCCACAACGCAATAACCCTAATTAATCTATTAACCCCAAAACCTCCAAACCCCCACAACACAAATAACCTATTTAAATTACTAAACCCCCTAACACCCCCTAAATTAACCCCAATTACATAAATTAAAAAATACTGTTACAATTAAAAACCTAACATTGCTTTAAAAATAAAAAAAGCTAAATTTAAATTAATCTAAAATTACAAAAAATAAAGTCTAACATTACAGAAAATAATTAATCAAATTATCAAAAATTAAAAAATTAAACCTAATCCCTATGAAAATAAAAAAGCCCACCAAAATAAAAACACCCCCTAATCTAATACTAATTTACCAATAGCCCTTAAAAGGGCTTTTTGTAGGACATTGCCCTAAGTTAAACAGCTCTTTTGCATTTAAAAAATACTATGTTCTTCCTCTAACAGTAAACCCCCCCACCACCAAACCCCTATTTTGCATTAAAAAAATACTAAATCCCCACTCTAACAGTAAAACCCCCCACCCACTAAACCCCCAAAGTAAAAAAAACCTAACACTAAAAAATCCTAAACTACTTATTGCCCCTAAAGGTGCATTTGTATGGGCATTGCCTTTAAAAGGGCATTCTGCTCTTTTACAAGTGCCCAAAATCCCTAATCTAAAACAAAATTCCTAACTCTAAGCCCCAAATAGGTACTCACCGTTCCTGAAGTACTGATTAGGGGTTAATAGTTTAATTAGGTTAATTGTAATGTGGGTGAATGGCGGATTAGGGGTTAATAGTTTAATTAGGTTAATTGCGATGTGGGTGAATGGCAGATTAGGGTTTAATACATTTATTAAGTTTAGTGTGATGTGGGTGAATGGCAGATTAGGGTTTAATACATTTATTAAGTTTAGTGTGATGTGGGTTAATGGCAGATTATGGGTTTAAAAAAAGTTTTGCGTTGCAGCTTTTAACACTGAAAATATTGCATTTTCAGCATTAAAACAGCACCGCAGCTATTACAAGTGTTGTCGGTATAGCTGCACCGCACAACATCAGTCCAACACACGTAAAAATGTCGTTTTTTCATGGGATTCTCATAGCGCCGATATTACAAGTTTTGCGGTGAGGCTAAAAAGCGAGCTTTACAGCCTAAAATGACAAGATCTGTACCGTCATCTAAAGTCAGTAGTTATGAGTTTTACGCTACAAAGCGGTAGCATAAAACTCATAACTTAAGTGTTACAAAGTACACTAACACCCATAAACTACCTATTAACCCCTAAACCGAGGCCCTCCCGCATCACAAACACTATAATAAATGTATTAATCCCTAATCTGCCTCTCCCGACATCGCCGCCACAAAAAAATGTATTAACCGCTATTCCGCCACTCCCCGACATTGTCTTCACTATAATAATCTTATTAACCCCTAAACTGTTGCCCTCCCGCATCGCAAACACTATTTAAATATTATCAACCCCTAATCTGCCTTCCGCCCCCACCGCCGCTATAATAATCCTATTAACCCCTAAACCGCAAGTCCCGAACTATGAAATATACTAAAATAAACTAATAACCCCTAAACCGAAAGCCCCCACAACAAAATAAACTAATTTAAACTAAACCTAATGACCCCCCTAACTTTATATTAAAATTACAATTTCCTTATCTTAAATTAAATTAAAATTTACCTGTCAAATTAAAAAAAAAAAAATTAAAATTGAATGTAATTAATTTTAAACTAACAATTAAACTATTCTAATTATTAAACTAAAATTAAACTACAAATTAAATAAAACTAAACTACAAATAAAAAATCATAACACTACTAAAAATTACAAAAAGTATCTAATTACAAAAAAATAACTTAATTACAAAAAAAGCACAAAATTATGAAAAATAACAAATTATCAAAAATAAAAAAAAGAATTACACCTAATCTAATAGCCTTATAAAAATAAAAAAAAGCTCTCCCAAAATAAAAAAAAAACCTAGCCTTTCGTCTGTAATGGTATTTTTTTTTTTTTTTTTGTGATGTTAGTGTTTTTTTATTTTTTGTAATGTTAGTTTTTAGTGTAAGGCAGGTTAGGTTTTATTTCACAGGTAAGTTTGTATTTATTTTAATTAGGTCTATTTACTAACTAGTCTACCTAGCTAAAATAAATACAAAGCTACCTGTGAAATAAAAATAAAACCTAAGCTAGATACAATATTACTATTAGTTATATTGTAGCTATAGCTTAGATTTTATTTCACAGGTAAGTATGTATTTAGTTTTAAATAGGAATTATTTTGTTAATAATTGTAAATTTACTTTAGATCTATTTTAATTGTGTTAAAGTTAGGGGTGTTAGGGTTAGGTTTAGGGATTAATATAGTTTAATTTAGCTTGTTGCAATGTGGGGGGCTGGCGGTTTATAGGTTAATAGGTTTATTTAGATAATAATTGTAAATTTAATTTAGCTATATTTTTATTATGGTAAATGTAACGGTACCAACCGGATACCAAGGGTTAACACCAGGGAACAATGTCCTGCATAGGGAATCAGCAATTCACAACCCAGCCAGTTTTCAGGTTTTAAACAGAAAGACTTTTATTAAGGCTCATATGCCCAGTATTTATGCAGGTCTGACCCCCCCCAGAAGGGGGGTTGAAAGAATGTTGTACATTAGATGGAGGGAACACGCCCTTTTACATGATACAATAGAATACCTTGCTCAAGCTGATAACAATTTAAACCCAGACACACACTTGGCTTTCCTTATCATCTAGGGTCTGCTCTCTGAGGTTGATTAAACAATGGACTGTGTATCAATAACATTAATGACAGTGCACCATAGCTGAGGCTAAAGCTGAACACAGTTAACTCTTTCAGTGCTGACAGAAGGGTCTGTCACATCTACATAGCACAATATACAGCCTATAGACAACCTTTCTCACGTTATAGTCCAGAAGTGGCTAGGTTTGCCACAATGCTCCCCCAGAACCAAGCCGGCATACACAGTCTGATCCCAACGGATCGGCTTGGGGATGTCCGGGGCAACAACTTTCGGCTCAAGTAAGCTACGGGGTGTTCTCCGCCATCTGCTCCAACTTGGCTCAGTACTGCCCCCACCCCAAACATGGAAGCGTCTCTTCCCGGAGGGACTGGGCTTGGGTAGTCACAGGGTTAACATCAGCGGGATCCATGGGAGCATAGGCAGAAACAAGGGGGGCCAAGTCATTTCCAAGGAGAACATCAGCAGGTAAGTCCTTCTTGACCCCCACATTCACAAGTCTAGCGCCCACTCCCCAATCCAGATGTACCCTGGCAACAGGTAGGCGGAACACAGTGCCCCCTGCTACCCTCACAGCCACAGTGTCTCCAGTGTGCTGTTTCTCAGGCACCAAGTTCTCTTGAAGCAAGGTCATGGTAGCACCAGTATCCCGTAGACAACTGACCTCCTTCCCATTCACTTTAACCCGTTGCCGGTTATTCCGGTGGGCAGCTTGCACGGGGTCTGCTTCATGTAGGCTGCCCCAGCATTCTGGCGCCTCTACGTAGCGGGCCACAGGCTGAGGATTATGTGGGATTCCGCCAGCGGGTCTTCTCCAGGACTGTGCTTGATTCGCTGCGTTTAGGGGACACTCTGGTCTTTTGTGCCCTAGTTGCTTACATCCAAAGCACCGAATAGGTTGTGAGTAGCCCCGCGAATTGAACCGGGCTCTCTGAGGGTAGTTCGTGGCCGGAGGCCGTGTGGTATAGCGGTGCGCCGGGGGTTGGTAACTGGCAGCTGCTGGGGTGACTGGGGGTCTGTACTCCACTCTAGCAGTGGGCAATCGGTATACTGCTCCCCCTGCCCCTCGTACTGCCACGGATCCGCCAGTGGGTGCTGTATCCGGCACCAAATGGGGAGCTATCAGGGTTAAAGTAGCTCCCGAATCCCGAAGTCCCTGGACCGACATCACCTCATGCAGAATTCCCAGGGGTTCCTCGGCTTGGGTGCTCAACACCTCATGAGCGGCTGGCTCCGTTTGGTAATGGTGAGCAGCCGCCCTTGGGGCCAGGTTCTGTCTGACCTGGTTCCAAGCTTGTCTGCTCCGATTTTGGGTGCACTCACGTGCCATATGTCCCCACTGCTTGCAGGTGTGGCATTGTATATTAGCCCGTCCGTTGTTAGGCTGTAGTCCATGGCGCCTCCTGGCATCAAAATGCTGGTCTGCTAATCTGGCTGCTTCGGTTAAGGTGAGGGGTTTTCGATCTCTCACCCATTCTTGGGCTTCTGGGGACAAGCCGTTAAAGAATTGCTCCAACAGCATCAGTTGTCGCAATTCTTCCATGGTGGTAGCTTGGCTGGCCTGTATCCACCCCTGAGATGCTTGATCCAGCTTGTGGGCCCACTCTGCATGGGAATCTCTTTCTGGCTTGCGCAGGCCTCTAAACTTGCGCCGGTATGCCTCTGAGGTAATGGCATATCTTTCCAAGATCGCTCTCTTCACTTTAGCGTAATCCTTGCTGTCCTCCCTGGGTACAGCGCGATACGCTTCCGCTGCCCTACCGGCTAGCTTGCCTGCTAGCACCGGCACCCATACGGACTGCTCCAAATCATGTAACTCGCACAGTCTCTCAAAATCCTGTAAATACCCATCAATCTCATCCTTCTCCTCACAAAACATTTTAAATGCATGGTATGGGATTTTGGGTCTTACTGGGTTGCTGAGTGCGTCCAAAATGGATTCTGCTCGGGAGGATGCATTCCGCGGACTGTGTGCCATCACGTACTCCTGCACATCTGCCATTACCACGGATAGCATATCCCGTGGTACAGGTTGGGGTAAAAATTCCAGCCTGGTCCTCATTTCCCTCTGGTATAGGGTCTCCTCCATGGCTGCTGGAGGCGTAGCGCTGCGAGCTCTGTCTCCCTCCATCAGCTCAGCAATTAATATAGCCTTGGGTTTGCTGCTGCCTATCTTTCCCCTGGCTTCTAGCAGTTCCTTTTACGTTTGTCTCTTTAGCTTAGAATAATCCATCTCCATTCACTTCGGTCCCTGGTACTCCTTCCATCTTAGTCAGTATTGTAGTAATCCCCCTCTTCCTGAGGTTACTGGCTTGTGTAGTTGCTCTTCTGGGCGATAAGGTTCATTCCGTCGCTTGCCACCAATTGTAACGGTACCAACCGGATACCAAGGGTTAACACCAGGGAACAATGTCCTGCATAGGGAATCAGCAATTCACAACCCAGCCAGTTTTCAGGTTTTAAACAGAAAGACTTTTATTAAGGCTCATATGCCCAGTATTTATGCAGGTCTGACCCCCCCCAGAAGGGGGGTTGAAAGAATGTTGTACATTAGATGGAGGGAACACGCCCTTTTACATGATACAATAGAATACCTTGCTCAAGCTGATAACAATTTAAACCCAGACACACACTTGGCTTTCCTTATCATCTAGGGTCTGCTCTCTGAGGTTGATTAAACAATGGACTGTGTATCAATAACATTAATGACAGTGCACCATAGCTGAGGCTAAAGCTGAACACAGTTAACTCTTTCAGTGCTGACAGAAGGGTCTGTCACATCTACATAGCACAATATACAGCCTATAGACAACCTTTCTCACGTTATAGTCCAGAAGTGGCTAGGTTTGCCACAGTAAAGTTAGGGGGTGTTAGGGTTAGGTTTAGGGTTACTTCAGGGTTAGGGTTAGGGTTACATTAGGGTTAGGTTTAGGGTTTAATATTATTATATTTTTATAGTGGCGGCGATATCGGGAGCGGCAGATTAGGGGTTAATAATTTTATTTAGGTAGCAGGGATATCGGAAGTGGCAGATTAGGGGTTAATAACTGTAGGCAGGCGTCAGCGATGTTGGGGGCAGCAAATTAGGTGTGTTTAGACGTAGGGTTTATGTTAGGGTGTTAGGTTTAAACAGTATTTTTATTTCCCCATAGACATCAATGGGGCCGCGTTACGGAACTTTTGTTTCCACGATCGCAGGTGTTAGTTGTTTTTTTTTTGCCGGATCTCCCCATTGATGTCTATGGGGAAATTGTGCACGAGCACGTCTCAGAAGCGCTCTGATTGTGTGCGGTATGAAGCTCAACGCAAACATATCGCACGCAAAAAGCGTATGTTTGAAAACTTGTAATGGCAGCGCTATAGAAAATTAAATAACGTAACTTTTGTTGCGTTTGTGAATTTCTCTATAGCACTCAAAACTCGTAATATAGCTGCCTATTAGTTATTGCGGTGGGGGATTGCGGTTGACAGGTAGATAGATATTGCACATGCGTTAGATATTTGTTAATATTTGTAGGCAGTTACGGTGCTCACATTTTTAGCGTAAGGCTTGCTGCGTCTGCCTATGTGTGGCGAGGTTAAAATTAAGTAAAAATTCTCAATTTTCTCCGCAAGTCCTTATGCTAAATATGTGATACCGATTTGCGACGCGGTTCTATGTTAGCTTATGGGAGTTAAAATTGCAGACGACGGGGGAAATATACACACCGCATTTATATGCGGCGCCATATATGTGATAGCAAAAACATGTAAAATCTTGCCCCTAGTGTTTAAAGCTACATTTTTGCATAGATTTTTCTTTCATGTAATTGACAAGAGTCCATGAGCTAGTGACGTATGGGATATACGTTCCTACCAGGAGGGGCAAAGTTTCCCAAACCTCAAAATGCCTATAAATACACCCCCCACCACACCCACAATTCAGTTTTTACAAACTTTGCCTCCTATGGAGGTGGTGAAGTAAGTTTGTGCTAGATTTCTACGTTGATATGTGCTTCGCAGCATGCTGAAGCCCGGTTTTCCTCTCAGAGTGCAGTGAATGACAGAGGGATGTAAAGGGAGTATTGCCTATTGAATGCTATGGTCATCCTATCGGGGAACTATTTCATAGGTTCTCTGTTATCGGTCATAGATATTCTTCTCCTACCTCCCTTCTCAGATCGACGATTTACTCTTATATACCATTACCTCTGCTGATTCTTGTTTCAGTACTGGTTTGGCTATCTACTATATGTAGATGAGTGTCTTTTGGTAAGTAAGTCTTATTTTATTTATGACACTCTCAGCTATGGTTTGGCACTTTATATGTAAAGTTCTAAATATATGTTTTATACTTATATTTGCCATGATTCAGGTTAATCAGTATATTTCCTTCTTACAGACTGTCAGTTTCATTTTTGGGAAATGCATATAAATTCAATTTTTTCTTACCTGAAATTTTTTTCATTTGACTTTTTTCTAAATTGCGGGCTGTTAGGCTCGCGGGTGCAAAAAATGCTAGAATTTATTGGGTCATTTTTGGCGCGAGAATTACGTTTGTTTAACGTCAATGACGTCATTTCTGGCGTCGTAGTTGACGCCGAGAGTTTTCACGTAGTTGCGTCATCTATGACGCTCGTGTTTGTTGCAGACGTTTTTGGCGCCAAAAAATTTGTCAATTGTGGGTGTCATACTTGGCGCCAGTTTTTTTGACATTATTTAAGTCTTTGTTTCTTTTTGCTTCTGGTTACCAGAGGCTTATTCTGTTTGCATTTTTTCCCATTCCTGAAACTGTCATTTAAGGAATTTGATAATTTTGCTTTATATGTTGTTTTTTCTATTACATACTGCAAGATGTCGCAATCTGACCCTGTATCAGAATTTACTTCTGGAATGCTGCTGTCTGATGTCAGTTCTACCAAAGCTAAGTGCATTTGTTGTAAACTTGTGGTAACTGTTCCTCCGGCTGTAGTTTGTGTTAGTTGTCATAATAAACTTTCAAAAGCAGACAATATTTCCATTAGTAATAATAGTCCTGGAAAAACTAGTTTTCGATCGCCGAACACACTTTCTATCCTCCAACTCATTGCTTGACCCCCTGCAATCTGGCTTCCGTCCCCAACACTCAACTGAGATCGCCCTCATCAAGGTTACTAACGATCTTCTTTCTGCTAAAAACAATGGCCACTATTCTATACTTATCTTACTTGACCTGTCTGTTGCCTTTGACACTTTTGACCATCCCCTCCTCTTACGGACTCTCAGCTCCCTTGGGCTCTGTGAAATTTCCCTCTTCTGGATCCACTCTTATCTCTCTAATAGGTCCTTTTCTGTCTCATTTGCTGGTGACTCATCCTCTCCACTGCCTCTGTCTGTTGGAGTACCTTAAGGCTCTGTTCTAGGCCCTCTACTCTTCTCTATTTATACTTCCTCACTGGGTAAACTTATTAGTAGCTATGGCTTCAACTATTACCTCTATGCTGATGATACTCAGATCTACCTATCCACCCGTGCACTTTCTCCGTCTGTCCTTTCCCACATCAGTCAGCGGCTGCTTATCTGGCATTTCTTCCTGGATGGCCTCTCACCACCTAAAAATCAACATGTCCAAGACTGAGCTTCTTCTAATCCCCCCAACTAATTATACTCCAGTTTCTAACTTTACTATCACTGTCGGTGACACCACTATCTCCCCATCCCACCCAGTCCGCTGCCTTGGAGTTACACTCGACTCCAATCTGTCCTTCATACCACATCCTACTAATAAGGTATACCAAAGCGCCAACTATACGAAGGCTGGGTCTGGACCTAATGCAATATTGTCAAACGATTACAATAAACAATTTATTGAGTACACAAATAAGTTAAAAACATGGATCCATGTATAAACAATCAAATTTATACAACAATAATAGCTACATGAATAGTTAAAGCAAATAGTTATGTAACGGATATAGCATTTAAAATTGTGCAAACATTGCTCTTAAAAATATTCATAAAAAATTCCAAATTTAGTATAAGGCTCACAACAGAAATTCAACTTTGTGTTTACCTTATACACATACACAAATTTGTACAGCAATAATAGCTAAATGAATAGTTAAAACAAATAGTTAAATAGCAGATATGGCATTTAAAATTGTGCAAACAATGCTCTTAAAAATATTCCTAAAAAATTCCAAATTAAGTGTAAGGCTCACAACAAAAATTCAACTTTGTGTTTACCACATACACATAATAGGTGAAATATATTAGTCAGTTATATAATATTATCTAACCAATAATGTTCTCGATTCTATGCAATACTAAATATTGCCAATAGTGACTAATGTGTAAGGCTCTGAGTAAGACCTTTAACTGTGTGTTTACCACATACGCATTGTCAAGTAAAAAATATTGTGACAGCAATAAGCCAATGTAAAGAATGTGTATGAAAAAAGTTGTGTGTAAGTTGTGTAAGTCTTGATAAAGGTCTCTTTGTGACCGAAACGCGTCGACTGGTAAGCACAATTTCATTTTCTATTGATCTAAAAACAATCTACACCATCATATCTTTCTTTTACAGAAGGATCATCCAGGGATTATAACAAAATATTTGCCAAGAAGATAGAATTTTGGGTTGGAAAACGGCTAGCAAGTACTGACACTGCTATTCAGTATAAAACACTTGGAAAATCACCATAACTATTGCTGTTAGGATTCACAACACTTTAAGGATTATCGTTTTTTCTTAAAGAGACACACTACTTATTGTAGTTTTCACTGTTGGACTATTTTTTGGACTATTATTTACATTTATATAAGTTACTATTGGAACACACCACAATGTTTTTGTAAATTTTTGGTTTTTCATTTTTCACAATCTTTGTTCTTAATTCACGTTTTTTGAAGATCAACCTATTTTTTGACCATTAATATCTTTTGTACACTAATTTTAGCACACAACTTTTTTGATACACATTCTTTACATTGGCTTATTGCTGTCACAATATTTTTTACTTGACAATGCGTATGTGGTAAACACACAGTTAAAGGTCTTACTCAGAGCCTTACACATTAGTCACTATTGGCAATATTTAGTATTGCATAGAATCGAGAACATTATTGGTTAGATAATATTATATAACTGACTAATATATTTCACCTATTATGTGTATGTGGTAAACACAAAGTTGAATTTCTGTTGTGAGCCTTATACTAAATTTGGATTTTTTTATGAATATTTTTAAGAGCAATGTTTGCACAATTTTAAATGCTATATCCGTTACATAACTATTTGTTTTAACTATTCATTTAGCTATTATTGTTGTATAAATTTGATTGTTTATACATGGATCCATGTTTTTAACTTATTTGTGTACTCAATAAATTGTTTATTGTAATCGTTTGACAATATTGCATTAGGTCCAGACCCAGCCTTCGTATAGTTGGCGCTTTGGTATACCTTATTAGTTTCATCTTTCCATTTTGACAACTAGGTGTCAAATTATCAAAGCCAGAGGTCTTATTTAGTAGGCGCTAGGTGTACTCCACTATCTTCATACCACATCCAATCACTCTCTTCATCCTGTCGCAACCACCTACGCAATATCTCAAAAATTTGTCATTTTCTGAGTGCTGAAACTACTAAACAGCTAATCGATTCCCTAGTAATTTCCCGGCTTGAATACTGTAAGAACCTACTAACTGGCCTTCCTCTCTCCCACCTCTCCCCCCTTCAATCCATCCTAAATGCCTCTGCTAGGCTAATCCACCTCTCCCGACGCTCTGTATCTGCTGCACCCCTCTGTGAGTCCCTTCAATGGCTCCCCATTCACAGCAAAATTAAATTCAAAATTCTCACTTTGACCTACAAAGCCCTTACCAATACAGCCCCCCATACCTGTCCTCACTCATCAACAAATATACTCCAGCCCGTCCCCTAAGATCCAACAACGATCTACTCCTTGCCTTTTCTACCATCACCTTCTCTCATGCTAGACTACAGGACTTCTCTCATGCGGCACCAACCCTCTGGAACGCACTTCCTCGTGCTGTCAGACTTTCCCCCAACCTCTCCTCCTTTAAACGCTCCCTAAAGACCTTCTTGTTCAGGGAAGCCTATAACCAAATCAGTAAATAATTAATTCCACTTGCCTAACAGTTGCCCTCATCTAACTTCACACTAACATCATTCCCACCTTTGCAGTCCCCACCTCCTGTTTCTCACCCTCCTACCCATTTAGATTGTAAGTTCCTACAGGAACAGGGCTCCCAATTCCTCCTGTATTTGTTTGTTAAATTTTGTCTAGTGTCTCATATTGTACTGTCCTTTTATCTTTGTTACCTATGAACAGCGCTGCGGAATCTGTTGGCGCTTTATAAATAAAGAATAATAATAATAATAATAATAATAATAATCCATTACCTGTTGTTGTTGTTGCTTCCACATCTAATGTTCAGGATATTAATGTTAATGTAAGAGAATTTGTTTTTAATTCTATTCAGAAGGCCTTGTCTGTTATACCACCTTCTAATAAACGTAAAAGGTCTTTTAAAACTTCTCATAAATCAGATGAATTTTTAAATGACCGCCAACATTCTGATTTATCTATCTCTGATGAGGATCTATCTGGTTCAGTAGATTCTGCCTCAGATATTGACACTGACAAATCTTCATATTTATTTAACCCTTTAAGGACACAGCTTTCAGTTTGCTCAATTGTTTTATGACGGAAAAATTCCGTCATATGTCCTTAAGAGGTTAAGATGGAGTTTATTCGTTCTTTACTTAAAGAGGTGTTGATTGCATTAGATATGAAGGAGTCTAGTCCTCTTGATATTAAAACCAGCAAACATTTAAATTCGGTTTTTAAACCTCATGTAGTTATTCCAGAGGTTTTTCCAGTTCCTGATGCTATTTCAGATGTAATTTCTAGGGAATGGAATAGTTTGGGTACTTTATTTACTCCTTCTTTAAGGTTTAAGAAACTGTACCCTTTGTCGGCTGATAGATTGGAGTTTTGGGAAAAAATCCCCAAAGTTGATGGGGCTATCTCTACTCTTGCTAAACGTACTACTATTCCTACGGCAGATAGTACTTCTTTTAAAGATCCTTTAGATAGGAAGCTTGAATCTTTTCTAAGGAAGGCTTTTATGTTAAGGTAATCTTCTTAGGCCTGCTATTTCTTTGGCTGATGTTGCTGCAGCTTCTACTGTAAGGATTCCACTCCTGGTTTTTCTTGCTACTGCAGGTTACCTCTATTCACCTGTATTTAAGGCATGTCCATGCCCCAAACAAGTGCTTAGTTATTGTGTTCATTTCAGCTAAGCTCTCTGCACCGTTTGACCATCCTGATTGAAGATCAAGATATTGAATGCAGATATTGTTCAAACTATTGGATTACAAATACCAGCTGCAGTTGGTTCATTAATGGACTTATCCTGCCTCACAGTACTGAATATCTCAAGTTTCCAGCAGCACTAATTGCTAACTCTCATTCACGGATCACTGTTCAGTTTCCACTGCTTGTTTTGGTGCAGCCTGTTTCTGTGCTTTCCACGGGGAATCATAACAGCAACAGTGTTTATATACAATCTCCTACAAAGCGGAACAACACCTGGATAAGCTTCATGTGAGTTGAATCTACAACGTTACTTTTACCCTGTATGAGGACTTTTCTACATTATTGTAAAACGGATTGTTACTTACACAGCAGCTTGGTAGGATTAGTGAGCCGCCTTCAGTGTAGCACTACGGAGCAGGAGTGACATCACCTGCAGGAGAACTCCTTGGAGTTAGACACGCCCCTGTCAGTGGCTGCAAACCTCAGCGTTCTGTCTCCCCACTACGTATACGGAGTTACCAAGGCTGTCATCAGCTGCAGAGGCAAGACCGCATACAGACAGTGTCTGACAAGGTATCAACAGAATAAGCCTTGCATTGACTGTTTAGTTACTTTATATTATAAGGCAAATATACTAGTTACTTTTTCAAGCTTCTTCAATGAATGTTGCTACATTATAACAGTAGCCATATTTCACCATTATTGACATATCAAAGTCAACTGAGAAACCTCACTCTGAAACATCACAGCCTATGCTGAAACAATAGTCTGAAATTCAGAGTGAAACATACATTATATTATTAACTCTGGCAGTTGAGATCCAACATAAGTATAACCATTACATCTACTTTCTGGTTGGAGGCTTTTGCGCAACAAGTGCCAGATCATAATGTGTATAGCATTGTTAAACTTCTTCAACATGCTGATAATTTCATTTGTGATGCCATTTTTGATATCATTAGAATTGATGTCAGGTATATGTATTTAGCTATTTTAGCTAGAAGAGCTTTATGGCTTAAATCTTGGAATGCAGATATGACTTCTAAGTCAACGTTGCTATCTCTTTCTTTCCAAGGTAATAAATTATTTGGTCCTCAGTTGGATTCTATAATTTCAACTGTCACTGGGGGGGAAGGGAGCTTTTTTGCCTAAGGATAAAAAATCTAAGGGTAAATATAGGGCTGCTAATCGTTTTCGTTCCTTTCGCCAGAGTAAGGAACAGAAGCCTGACCCTTCCCCTAAAGGAACAATTGGAAGCCTTCTCCAGTCTGGAATAAATCCAAGCCTTTTAGAAAATCAAAATCAGCTCCCAAGTCCGCATGAAGGTGCGGCCCTCATTCCAGCACAGCTGGTAGGGGGCAGATTACAATTTTTCAAAGATGTTTGGATCAGTTCAATTCAAAATCATTGGATTAAGAACATTGTTTCTCAAGGGTACAGAATAGGTTTCAAGGTAAGATCGCCTGTGAGAAGGTTCTTTCTCTCACGCATTCCAGTAAACCCAGTAAAGGCTCAGGCTTTCCTGAAATGTGTTTCAGACCTGGAGTCATCTGGGGTAATTGTGCCAGTTCCATATCTAGAACAGGGTCTGGGGTTTTATTCAAATCTGTTCATTGTACTAAAGAAAGAGAATTCTTTCAGACCAGTTCTGGATCTAAAAATTTTGAATCGTTATGTAAGAATACCAACATTGTTGTGGTGACTATAAGGACTATTCTGCCTTTTGTTCAGCAAGGGCATTATATGTCCACAATAGACTTACAGGCTGCATATCTTCATATTCCAATTCATCCAGATCACTATCAGTTCCTGAGATTCTCTTTTCTAGACAAGCATTACCAATTTGTTGCTCTTCCTTTTGGCCTAGCAACAGCTCCAAGGATCTTCTCAAAGGTTCTCGTGCCCTTCTCTCTGTAATCAGAGAGCGGGGTATTGCGGTGTTTCCTTATTTGGACAATATCTTGGTACTTGCTCAGTCTTTACATTCTGCAGAATCTCACACGAATCAACTCGTGTTGTTTCTTCAAAAACATGGTTGGAGGATCAATTTACCAAAAAGTTCCTTGATTCCTCAGACAAGGGTAACCTTTTCGGGATTCCAAATAGATTCAGTATCCATGACTTTGTCTCTAACAGACAAAAGACGTCTGAAATTGGTTTCAGCTTGTCGGAACCTTCAGTGTCAGTCATTCCCTTCAGTAGCTATGTGCATGGAAGTTTTAGGTCTCATGACTGCAGCATCGGACGCGATCCCCTTTGCTCGTTTTCACATGAGACCTCTTCAGCTTTGTATGCTGAACCTTTGGTGCAGGGATTATACAAAGATATCACAATTGATATCCTTAAATCCCAATACTCGACTTTCTTTGACTTGGTGGTTAAATCACCACCTTTTAGTTCAAGGGGCCTCTTTTCTTCGTCCAACCTGGACTGTGATTTCAACAGATGTGAGTCTTTCAGGTTGGGGAGCTGTCTGGGGATCTCTGACAGCGCAGGGGGTTTGGAAATCTCAAGAGGCGAGATTACCAATCAATATTTTGGAACTCTGTTTTCAGAGCTCTTCAGTTCTGGCCTCTTCTGAAGAGAGAATCGTTCATTTGTTTTCAGACAGACAATGTCACAACCGTGTCGTATGTCAATCATCAAGGTGGGACTCACAGTCCTCAGGCTATGAAAGAAGTATCTTGGATACTTGCATGGGCGGAATCCAGCTCCTGTCTAATCTCTGCGGTTCATATCCCAGGTTTAGACAATTGGGAAGCGGATTATCTCAGTCTCCAGACTTTACATCCGGGAGAATGGTCTCTTCACCCAGATGCGTTTCTTCAGATTGTTCAGATATGGGGGCTTCCAGAAATAGATCCGATGGCTTCTCATCTAAACAGGAAACTTCCCAGGTATCTGTCCAGATCCAGGGATCCTCAGGAGGAAGCAGTGGATGCGTTGTCACTTCCTTGGAATTATCAACCTGATTATATCTTTCCGCTTCTACTTCTTCTTCCAAGTGTGATTTCCAAAATCATAATGGAACGTTCGTTTGTACTGCTGGTGGCTCCAGCATGGACACACAGGTTTTGGTATGTGGATCTTGTTTGGATGTCCAGTTGCCAACCTTGGCTACTTCCGTTAAGGTCAGACTTTCTATCTCAAGGTCAGTTTTTCCATCAGGATCTCAAATCATTAAATTTGAAGGTATGGAGATTGAACACTTAGTGCTTAGTCATAGAGGTTTCTCTGACTTAGTGATCAATACTATGTTGCAGGCTCATAAATCTGTGTCTAGAAAGAATTATTACCGAGTTTGGAAGACTTACATTTCATGGTGTTCCTCTCATAAGTTCTCATGGCATTCTTTTAGAATTCCTAGAATTTTACAGTTTCTTCAGGATGGTTTGGACAAGGGTTTGTCCGCAAGTTCCTTGAAAGGACAAATCTCTGCTCTTTCTGTTCTGATTCACAGGAAAATTGCAAATCTTCCTGACATTCGTTGTTTTGTTCAGGCTTTGGTTAATATCAAGCCTGTCATTAAGTCAATCTCTCCTCCTTGGAGTCTTAATTTGGTTTTGAGAGCTTTACAGGCTAATCCGTTTGAGCCTATGCATTCCCTGGACATTAAATTACTTTCTTGGAAAGTATTGTTTCTTTTGGCTATCTCTTCTGCTAGAAGAGTTTCTGAATTATCTGCTCTTTCTTGTGAGTCTCCTTTTCTGATTTTTCATCAGGATAAGGCAGTTTTGCATTTAAATGTTTACCTAAGGTTGTGAATTCCAACAATATTAGTAGAGAAATTGTTGTCCCTTCGTTGTGTCCTAATCCTAAGAATTCTTTGGATAGATCTTTGCATTCTTTGGATGTGGTAAGAGCTTTGAAATATTATGTTGAAGCTACTAAAGATTTCAGAAAGACTTCTAGTCTATTTGTTATCTTTTCTGGTCCTAAGAAAGGTCAGAAAGCTTCTGCTATTTCTTTGGCTTCTTGGTTAAAACTTTTGATTCATCATCCTTATGTGGAGTCGGGTAAATCCCCGCCTCAGAGAATTACGGCTCATTCTACTAGGTCAGTTTCTACTTCCTGGGCTTTTAAGAATGAAGCTTCTGTTGATCAGATTTGCAAAGCAGCAACTTGGTCTTCTTTGCATATTTTTACTAAATTCTACCATTTTGATGTTTTCTCTTCTTCAGAAGCAGTTTTTGGTAGAAAAGTTCTTCAGGCAGCTGTTTCAGTTTGATTCTTCTGCTTATAATTTCAGTTTTTTTTTCATTATAAGATTAAAACTTTTTGATTTGGGTTGTGGATTTTTTTTTCAGCGGAATTGGCTGTCTTTATTTTTTATCCCCCCCTCTCTAGTGACTCTTGCGTGGAGTTCCACATCTTGGGTATTTGCTATCCCATACGTCACTAGCTCATGGACTCTTGCCAATTACATGAAAGAAAACATAATTTATGTAAGAACTTACCTGATAAATTAATTTCTTTCATATTGGCAAGAGTCTATGAGTAAGGCCACATACAGCCAAAACGCGTAAGACTACATCAGATGAGTACCCCTGTTTTTAATATTTTTTATGCTCTTGTCCTTTGCAATAAATATGTTCATTTTTTATGACTAGAGGCTGGCCTGAGTCGTTTTTTCTTTTTCCAAGAGTCCATGAGGCCCACCCTTTTTTGTGGTGGTTATGATTTTTGTATAAAGCACAATTATTCCAAGTCCTTTTTGATGCTTTCACTCCTTTCTTATCACCCCACTTCTTGGCTATTCGTTAAACTGAATTGTGGGTGTGGTGGGGGGTGTATTTATAGGAATTTTGAGGTTTGGGAAACTTTGCCCCTCCTGGTAGGAATGTATATCCCATACTTCACTAGCTAATGGACTCTCGCCAATATGAAAGAAATGAATTTATGAGGTAAGTTCTTAAATAAATTATGTTTTTTTTTCTAAATACCTAGAGTTTCTTTAGTTTGTCTGGTAAATGTTTAACTCAAATTATCAAAACTCATACATTGTTCTAATACAGTTGTATTAAAGGAGACACGTCATCTCTATATTTTTGATAAGAACATCAGCAGAATTTATATCTGTGAGATTTATTAATATTTATGATTTTAATAGTTTTATAAAAATACTGAACCATCTTTCCTTAGGAACATTGATCTCTAGAGAATGTAATGTTTTAATCACATATAATTGATTTTTAATGTTGATTTTTTTTACTTATCCAAATCAAAATCCAATTATTTAAGTGATGAAATTTGCATAGATTTCACATCTGTAGCAGACAAAGGAATTTCAAGTTGATTACATTCACATAACTTGTCTTTTCTACAGTGGTCTATGGTGAGATGAGTTAAATGTAACAACTACAGTGACCCCAAGTCACCTTAATTTAATATTCAGCAGAAGGCAGTCAAATATAACTTTGTTAAACTTCTCTGGTAACAGTAATCACATAAAATGTATTAAAATCTGGTATCAGTAATCACAGAGCTAAAATTGCTGATTTGAATATGTATATTTGCCCCAAGCTATGTTTTCATGTTTTTTTTATTAATGGTGTGGTACAGAAACAGCATGGAAGTCAAATTACATTTTAATGATTTAGAGAGAGGATACAATTTATTTCAAAATATCTGATTTACTTATATTATCAAGTGTACCTGTTGTGATGAGGCATTTGGTACATTGCAGCTAGGGTGTTTTAATAGTCGGAGAGGCTGTGTGAAGGGCATTTTGTGTTGGAGACTTGAGTAAGTAAAGTAGTGTAATTTGCTTTGGTGGGTTCGGAGCAGTAGGGATAGGGTATTTTGTGGTGGAAAAGGCCAAAGCTAAGGTTATTAGGTAGTGAGCATGGCATGGTTAGGGTATTTTAGCAGACAGGATGTCCCATTTTGGTTTATTTGTGTAGGGAGGGCTAGATGAGTGGGGTGTGGGTTAAACTGTACAAGAGTTTAAGTCATCACAGACGACATTTTCTTTTTTATCCTTGACATTATGTTTTTTTATTAATTCAAAAGCAACTGCTTTAGGATGCACAAGTAGAAAAGAATAGACAGCAACAATGTTGACTTATTCACATAATAGTGACTATCATAAGACTGTTGCAATACTGATTGAACCATTTACAACTATTATAACAACTAATCTGCAACATTGCTGTACAACCATCACCAATCAATAATGGCCACATAGGATCTATTCTGTAGTCATTTTAGAATAGTTTTCACTGAAATAGTGATAAGGCGTGTGCATTAACCCTATCAATGAGATTTTCTAATGGACTTTTAATATTGAGCTTATTGAAAATAGTAGATGACTGTGATTTTACAATATTAATTCTTGTGTAAGAACCATAATAAATGAGTGAAATAGTTTTTTTGTATTTTAATAATTTTATAATACTTAAATTCTATATCTTCTCTCTTTACAAGTGCCCTCCTGTAATATATGTGTGTATAATTACACTATCTATGAATTAGGTATTGAGTTTGGAGTGTTTAAGAAAGATTATTAGTCCAGCACAACACCTATTTGTATTCTATACATTAACAGTAGTGCAATGTTTGATTTCTTAAATACTGAAGCCCATTAGGGTCCACTTAATGAAAAATAGAAACTACATGGAGAATTGTAAAACTTTAAAACACTTACCCCATTAAAAAAGTAAACCTATTTTTTTAGTACAAGTGGTCCTGGATGACTGGCATCACCCCCACCAATAGCAAACCTCTTTTGTTAGTATTTATACAACATCTGATTGGCTAAGATGCCCACCCCATTGGCTTAACAGAGCATGCTCTGGACATTTTTTTTAATAACCTTTATATTTGACCAATTTGCATAATAATTTGCGCTTATAACCATTACTCTTAAGATGCCAATGGTTAACTATTTAGCAATGCACGTGTTACCTTATAAATCTTTATGTCAGCCAAGTATATAAGCTTTACTTTTTATCTTGGGCAATACTGATTTTATTAAAATAAATAAATAAAAATAAGATATTTTTGTGCTGCTGCTATTTTATAGCAATAGCACTAACTTCTACTTTAACTTTATGTTTAAGCTGCTTTCCAACTCCTCCTCTGCTGCCCTAAATATGTTCCCCACAGGGAAAAATCATATGGATTTTCATTAACAATTTCTGACACCCTTATTGAATACAGTCTTTGCTATGTTTTTTTAAACCAATGCAGTAAACATGTCTGGTATATGCAAAAAAGAACAGTAAGGTTTTTGCTAATTTCATTTATTTGATAATGTTTAAGAAAAAAATGTACAAAATTAATTCAACCATCACCCATTGTTCACTGGTTTAATAAGCACTTTTAAAGTTATCAAGAAAATAAAAACATATATATAATATGCATACAACAATACTCTCTTCTTTCTAATGTGACGGCTGCAATAAACATATTACAAGGCTTAGAAGCTTTACTCTGTAATCACCACCTGTTTTGCCAATTCAGAAGAGTAATAACAGCTGCTGAATTGTACAAATACTGTGCAACCATGCAATTTCATTGCATTCTTATTATATACTTAGGGTGTATGAAAGTGACATTTCGAATAACAACGTCATCCTTCAGTCTCACATAAATAACTGACACTAAGGGTACAATTCTAAAAAGGTCTCTGGGCTGGCGAGATTCTAAAAGAATGCTCGCCACTCCTATTTCCCTGGTGGAACTCTATAAAGCCACCTTTTACCCTGAAAACAGGGTGTCTCAAAAAGGGGTGTATACTGCATTTTACTGGACGTAGATGCATACATTACAAGCATGCACAATGAAAATCATAATTTAAAAACCATAAAAAAAAAATGTAACCATTAACACAAAAATATGCCGTTAAAAATTGTATTGTTAAGGTGCATCAAAAATCGTAAAAACAAAACTGTTCACCAAAATCGTAGTTTATCAAGAATGTAAAATTTGTTGTAAAACATGATTTAAGTACAGTGGATATGCAAAAATCATTTAGAAATTGTTACTTGTAAGTATAAAATACAAAGCGTAATTTTTTTATTTATTTTTTTCGCAAAATGGGTTTCATTTCTGTAAATTAAATTTTCACTCTAATCCTAGCATAGTTTTGTAATTATTTTTGCACTACAGATCTCAGATTTTTTTTCTTGCAAACTAAAAGGTGGCAGGCTTTTCTCAAAACACTCAAAAGACATGCATACAAAAACATAGGCAGTTGCTATACGCAGAAAGCAACGTAATGTGATTTAAATTGGCTACAGGATTTAATTATCAAAAAATAAAAAACATTTTCCAAAGTCCGACAAATATTAAGATATATAACAAGTTTATAAAGCAAGTAGCACAGGGTAAAAAATACAGCTCAAGAGTAGAGATCTGACGCGTTCAGCATTACACTGCCGTAATCATAGATCATTAAACAACATGTGTATCATACAACTTATAAAAGGCCTACAGGGAGCTAATTAGCTGCATCATTAAGAGCAAATTAACTGTTTCATTACCCTTATCATCAAAGAAGTATGTCAGTACTATTCATTGTAATACAACATATATAAAGCTTAAATAAATAATACTTGTGTACTCATTCAAAATTCACATATGCACAATATTGATATTTTGTGAGACATAAAATACCAAAGAGGATACAACATTTTAATGATGTTAAATTATCTAAAACAAGTACTACCAGTTCGCAATTTAATGGCAAACAGAAATTTACAATGTAAGAACCTAAGCCTAAATTATAAAACCCTTAAAGTTTGCATGGGAATATGACATGATATCACTAATATTAATTATATATTAATTATAATTCAATTTATACCCTATCATATTATATCTGTTTATAACCAATGATTTATGATATCAAATTCTGAGTTGAAACCTCTAGGAATTTGTGTCTGCAACCTAAAAATCCAGTAAACTTCTTGCCTTGTCAATATGGTAGTGCTATTACCCCACCCACCCCAGTTTCAGAAAGGTCACTTTTTCAATAGCTTTCCACCTTAAAATGTCTACATTGTAACCATGGGTATGAACAAAGTGCCTAAATAGCGCAGAACATGTTTCCTTCTTATGAATATTGCCCAGATGCTCATTGATCCTGGACCTCACCTGCCTGTTCGTGAGATCTACATATTGCATAAAACACTGTGTGCTTTCAACCAAATAAACCGCAAAACTTGTTGAGAAATGTATACAGCCCTTTATATGAAATGATTTCCCAGTAACATGGAAGGAAAAAGTTTGAGACATCTGAATAAAATTGCAAGCATTACAACGTGCACTACCATATCAGTACATGTAAGTGTGCAATAGCCATGAACTCTCCGATCGGTATGACAACATAGAAAGTGCCACCACTTTACCAATAGTCATGTTTTTAGCATATATAAATTAGCAATCATCTCCAACTATATTCTTAAAGGTATCACCCCATATAAAACCAGAAGAAATTTCCATACAATGTTGCATATTTGTGTATACTGGTTAGAATAACTGGTAATGAATCTTGGTTTTCCCTTATTACTAATGCCTATTGATGGTCTCCTGGTAGTGTGATCCTTACTCTGTTTTAAGAATTCTCTGGCAATTGGCTTGACTTCCTCAAAAGCCTTAGCTATCAGGGAGTGTGACTATCCCCTATCCAACAAACTTTTTTTAGAACACCACTTTCTTTTTCAAAATCAGAACTCAGTGAACATTTTTTTTTAGTCCGAATTAACTGACTCTTAGCACCCCTCCTCATAACATGATGTGGATGGTTACTAGATGCATGTAACAGAGTATTACATGTAATTGGTTTCCAATATAATGTCGTCTCAACTATCTTACTAGAAAAATTGCCTGTAAATATTACATCCAAAAAGATGGTAGTCTGGCATTCCCAGCTAATTGTAAATTTTAAACCAAAATCACCCAGACTGAGATAGCCAACAAAAATTGAAGCTAATTGTTCTGTGGAACTCCAAACAAACAAAAAGGTCATCATTGTATATTTTATATAGTTTTTTTGTGGGATTTGTTTGGATTCTCACCTCCTAGACATGGATATGTTCCCACCAAATCAATATATAGATTGGCATAAGATGGAGCAAAACATGCACCCATTGCCATGCAATGCCTCTGGAGGTAAAAAAAATAATCCTCAAACAAATAGTAGTTACGTTGTAAAAGAAACAAAGTGACCCATAAAATATGGCTCAGACAGGTTAACATATAAGTCCAAAAAATAACATATTGCCAAAATACCCTTATCATGGGGAATGCTTGAATACACTGATGTAACATCAATGGTAATCCAGCTATATGTTGGTTGCCAGACATAGTCAGAGAACATTTGGAGTGCATGGGTAGTATATTTAAGATAGCTAGGCAATTTGAAAACTAACAGTTGTAAGATATTATCTAACCATCGACCTACCGGTTGAAAATTATGCACACCATTCTGATCATTAGCCTGTACAAAGCCCTGGTCAGATATATTTGACCTGGAATTATAGGGTCTATGTCTATTCCTGAAGGATTTTCTCCATAGATAGACAGTGTTGGTAGTATAGTCAGCTTGATCCCTCAAATACTTTTGAAATGTATTCTGTATAGCCTGTGCTTTGTTTTCCTCTACTGGATCCAGTAAAAGCTGTTTGTGCATACTCACTACTCTCTAAATATTTATTCATATCAACTTTTAACTTCGATATGGACTCTCTAACCTCTTAAAGTACCCTATTCTTGTACATAATAATTACTGCCATTAAGCATAATGACCATTCAGTTAGGACAGAATTCCAAGATGCAATGAAATTAGTACCAGTATCCTCAAAATTTGGAAATTTAACTAGACGTAATCCCTGAGGTATCATACCAAGGGAAACCTATTTATTCAGAATCCATTTGTCTAGTTTCAATTTAGTCTCTTTCATATGTAGATTCTCCACCCTAAAACATAGATCACTGAGTATGATGTTAATGGAGTCCATATTAAACAAGTCACTTAATTCAAGACGTTCCAGATCCAAATCATCCACTTTCTGTAGTGAAAAGTATTGTCCTTGTGCTGACATACTGAAAAAGCAAAATTTAAATATAAGAATAGAAAAGAAACTTCAAGCCACTGTATAATGAATTCATACAAGGTCCCTTATGAACACCATAATATATCTCAACGGAGGAAAGGATTAATCTAAATACAAAAAAAGAAATAAGCTTAGTGGTGTTAAAAAGTCTGCCCTTTTACAGGTTTATAAGCATTACTGTGTGCAATTAAAGCTGTGGGGGGCACCTTAAATGGTAGAACTAACAGTTGGTGGATGGAGGAATTAGGCACTGATGTCTGTGGGGTAGACCTTTATATCTCCGGGAGCCTTCAGGAGACCATGGCACCACCTTCACTCATACCTCATTTCTCTCCGTTTCTCTCTACGGATGGTCCTTCCTTACCTGCCCACTGCTTCCTGCTAACTTTGCTCTACAGATTGAAGTGTCCCTTTCCAGCGAGCTCCATTACTTTCTATAGGAGACATCTCACCACTCGCAAGGAATGCCCCTTTTATAATCCTGCCAGGGTGGCCCCTGCCAGGGTCGGTGTAAAAAACACATCTGATCTGGTGAAGTTTAGATCATCAGGCCCTCAGCCCCGGAAATGTCATATTAGAACTATACAAGTTTCCAACCAAAATGCAGAAAAAAACCGGCACAACTGCACATCATCGTTATAGTGCAATGTTTTTTATGAGATTATAAATGATGTACCAGAATGTGTGTGTATTGTCAGAAAGCAAACTCTCTTCAGTTATAACCGGACAAGCAGTTAATTGTTAGAGAAAATCTTAATTTAAAAATAAATGTGAAAAAAAGGTTAAAATCACCTGAATAAATCCTGAGTTTCAAAGACTAATGGACTTAAAGATTTTAGTTTAAATTTCTGAATAATTGCACCACTTAGCTTTTAATGCACAGTGCCTGGTAACTCGACCTGTCTGAATAATTGTAGTAATTCTGCAGAATTTGTGGTTAAATAATTGTCTTTTAGCAGTCATGAATGTATATTCACAAGGCAAACTAAGAGTATTTGTTTAGAAAAAGTTTCCAGATGTTCTATTCTGCTATCTAGAATTTGGATGTTTTGATGAAGCATCTCTAATACAGTATACTTAATTTGTCTCATGTCTGCCAGCATATATCATTTTTGTTTTTTCTTAGATGCTTTGATTGTTTAAACGTATGCTAAAGACAGATCACATTGTCCTATTATATAATGTGCTTTACTTAGATTTAGGCATATTCAGACAGATTAATAGTCAGTGTCTTTGACCGTCATCATATTGATGTTATGTGAATAAACCCCTTTGTTTTCAAATATACTTTTATCATTATTATTATTATTATTTTACATGTTCTTTTTCTAAACAGCATTAATGCTTAGTTGAACCTGTCATTTTTCTGTTATCTAATTTATTTTAGCACCATGTGCTTCAACAAAAACACTATTTATTCAAAAAGATACACATTTAGAATGTCAATTATCTTTTATTAATAGGTATTAATAATGTTTACTTTAAAATTGTATTAGTCTCTCTTGTTTTATATTAGTTAAAAAATAACCACAATTTCACTATGATCCTGATAACATATTGATATCCAAACCACAATCATTTGGTTACGGAGAACCCTTACACAATGGACTAATGTACAAACTCTGTAATTATGTTATTAAATTGTATATTAGTGTTCATAAGATATAAAAAACACAACTAAATGACAAGCTGAAGCCAATTATCAATTGATAATCTGTAAGAAGAAAACTTTAATGGAAGAATGCACTGAATGACCTGACAAATTATTATCCTGGGTGTTCAATGAAAAAAGTTGCAAACAATGGGCCAGCTTACAAGTGCAGCAGTATTTTGCGCTTCCACTCTAACGTAAATCACAATCACATTTGTGCACCTCATGCAAACGATAGCGCTCCACTCGTATTCTGGACCAATATTCATATTAAATAGAGCAAAAGGAATGTCCAAATGCAAGTCAGTGCAGCAGGCTAATTCAGGGCAATATACATCGGCATTCAAGTTACTCCATAAAAAAAGCACACATACATAAGTTTGGTAAAGTGGTATACACACAGACTAAACAGCCATAGCAGGATATTGTGTTTTGCTCCATACACTATCATTAATCATAGACTAAATACAAACTCCCTCATTCATTTTAACCACGTTTACCCTAGATCAAATGTATAAGCATTATTGGAAGAAAAAATATTTTTAGTAGTTTTACAACTGTGAATACTGATTGTATGGGGCACGTTATTGTTCTATTCAATCTCAAGCAATAAATAGTGTTTGAGCAAGAAAGATATCTCATGTCTCATATAACAAGTTAAGTGCTAACCTCTTTTTCATATTACCCATTACAGTTTGCTAATGTATATTCAAATACAACTTAAACTGCTATAGAAAAAAATAAAATAAATGCAGGGTTAATTAAGGCTTAAAGGGACATAATACTCATATGCTAAATCACTTGAAACTGATGCAGTATAGCTGTAAAAAGCTGACAGGAAAATATCACCTGAGCATCTCTATGTAAAAAAGGAAGATATTTTACCTCACAATCTCCTCAGCTCAGCAGAGTAAGTTCTGTGTAAAAAGTTATACTCACCTGCTCCCAGCTGCAGGTAAAAATAAAAAAAAATGAAGAAATGAACAGCAGCCAATCAGCATCAGCATTGCTGAGGTCATGAACTCTTACTGTGATCTCATGAGATTTGACTTAACTCTCATGAGATTTCATAGTAAGCTTCCTTTACCTGATTGGTGAAATAATATGAGAGTGCACAATGCTAGTCCCTTCAGCTGTCCCAGGACAAACACACTAAAATGCTGCTTAGAAATCCTTTACAATGGGAGGTGGCTACTGAGGAACTTTTGAGGTAAAATATATTCTTTTTTACATAGAGATGTTCAGGTGATATTTTCTAGTCAGCTTTTTACAGCTATGCTGCATCACTTTCAAGTGTTTAAACATTTGGGTATTATGGCCCTTTAAAGAAAATTGTTCTTTCATAATTCAGATAGAGCATGTCATTTTAAACTACTCTCCAGTTCTTTCTATTGTTGAAAAGCAGGACTGTGTGTGCATCTCAGCAGCACTACATGGCAGTAGTTTTGCAATAAAGTTATACATTTGCAAGAGCACTAGATAGCAGCACTATTTCCTGTCATGTAGTGCTCCAGACATGTGCCCAACACCTACTTAGGTGTCTTTTCAACAGGTAATACTATTAGAATGTAGCAACGTTGATAATAGAAGTATATTGTAAACATTTATTTATTGCATGCTCTATCTGAATATCCCTTTAATACATTTTGAAACAAAGGTAAAAAGGCATATGACAAAAGGTTGTCCTGGTCCTAAAAGAAATATTTTACCTGAGGGAAAACTAAAATGTCTTTAGGCACCTAAGCAACCCTATATGATTACTGTAAGATGTACCATACAAATACACATTCTAAAAATATTAACCATTGACGTATACCTAAAATGCAAGCAGACAAGCTGTATGGATTAAAAACAATTAAGATTTGTATTCCAAACTACTACTAAATGTTATTATCTAGTTTCTACTTGCTATTTACTGGAAAACAGAAGACTATATTCTTAAATGTTGATGTTATGGGTGCTAAGGGAATGGGTGCTAAATGTTATATATATATATACTGTGTATCATAAAATTTCTATTTATTTGGGCCCCATTTATTAAGTTGTGGTTGCTCCTGAGCCCCAGCGAGCAAAGCCTGAAACACTTGTTAAGTAGCTGCTTTCTTAAGACTGCTGCTACATAATCTCTCCATCCATCAGGATGATTGACAGCCCCTGCTCATGCACAATTGGCAGCAGCTTGTGCAATATTAAATGCAGGCAATGGATGCTCCCCGTTTTTATCAAGGCTTGGCGGACAAGGTTCATGATAGAGAACCTCGTTCCACCAAGCACATTATAAATGGGAACCATTATGGTGTATTTTTGTGTATTCATTCAATCCAAAGTAATTTTTATAAAAGTGGTTAACCTCTTCGCTACCAGTAATTTCAGAGAAGAACTGGGACATTTTTTGGAATTTTTGCTATCACAATTTTTTTTTTTTTTTTTTTTAATTTCATTTACCTGTCAAAACTATATATATATATATATATACCTTTTCAACTACAAATGCAATCATTTAAAAAATAAAAGTATTAACTTTTTCACAAATTTGGGGTTTCTCATTGAAATTATCTACATTCCGCTTGTGCAATCATGACACAAATGATTCTAAAACCTTCTCTGGGATCCCCTTTGTTCAGAAATGGCAGACATACATGGCTTTGCTTATTGTTTTTGGGTAATTAGAATGCCGCTAATTGCAGCTGCGCACCACACTTCTATTATTCCCGGCAGTAAAAGGGTTAATCAGGTAGCTTGTAAGGATAATTTTAGCTGTAGTGTAGAGATTACCCTTCCACCCACTGATCCCTCCCAAGCAGCTCTCTTCCTTCCCTCATCCCCCACTGGTCACAACCATCTTAGGAACTTAAAACCAGTCTGCCAGCTTGCAGTTTAGTTTAATTTAGTTTTTATTATTATTATTATTATTATTATTATTATTATTATTATTATTATTATTTTATATACTTTTTTTCTGCAGTGATTCTCCTCAACCCTTCCACCTCCCTGAACTCCCCAAATAGCTCTCTAACCCTCCTCATCCAGCTTTCATTCTAGCTAAAGTGACTACTTTATAATAACAAATGTACAAACGGTGATCAATATTGAAACATACAATAAAATAAAGTGATACAAATAAAATCAAAACAATAAATATAAAAGAGAATATCAAATTATACGTAAATTTGACTGTATATTCCATCAATATTCAATCTAAAATTATTTTCTTTGTAATGACTGGAATCTGTGTGCCTAAAAAAAACATCATAAAAAGTACAACAGTGTAAATTTAGGGAGATAACAATAAGAACAGGTTGTTTGCCAAATTTGCGTGCCTGTGTTTATACTGATAGGCAGATAGAATTCCAAGTTTGAGTTAAAAACAATTTATTAAAAATGTATTCATAAAAATCTTGTCATAGTCTTCAATAAAAAGATGGTCATATACTGTGCAATAATAAGTCACTTAGGTCTGAAGATTTAAAGCAGTATTTCTCAACCCCTGTCCTCAAGTACAGGTCAGATTTTCATTATCATTACTAGAGCACATGCAACATAATCAGCTGATGTATGAAAGCAGGCAAGTAACCATGGTTAGTCATCAGCTAATCATTTCACCTGTGCTTTAATACAGATAACATGAATATCTGGTCTGTTATCCGTGCTTGTGGACTTAAATTGAAAAACACTGATCTAAAGCTCTCTGCTCCAGAAAGATGATCTAAGAATTCTTATCAGTACGGTTAGGTCCTTTAAATCATTTTTTAAATGTAAATTTTAGCTTAAGAACTGTTTATCTCACTACAACAGTGTTATAGATGTGAGAGACCCATAGTTTTTGATCATCATGCTCTGAGTCTTTCCCAGTTATTATTTTATGTAATATATTTGTTCCCAATTCACTGATGTAAATGGATTGTATGTGGGTGATACCTCAACACTCTGTGTCTTTAGGGCCTAAGAGTTAGGGAATTCCACTATTCCTTGTGACTCACATGTAATGAAGTAGTCTCCCAATGTACTATATACTGACGTCTTTTTCAAGGAATTAATGTGTCCTCTCTCTGGGCCCCAATTGTAAACACTTTGCTGGGTCAGATGTGGTTTTCCATGCCGGTACATGGGCTGCATAAAAAAAATATTTCTCCCTGCAAATTGCAAGATGTTTACCAGATGATGTAAATGAGAGAAGTAGACACTAAAAGAGGCTGCTTACAGGTGGTAAATCCCCATAGAACAAGCTATTGAACTGTTGTTCATTCCTAAGTGAGCGCTTCTTTCTGTATGTAAATGTAATGGAGCTAGCTAGAAAGGGAAACGTTAGCAGGGAGCAGGGGGCACACTCTACAAATTAAAGAGATATGAAACCCAAAAATGTTCTTTTGTGATTGAGACAGAGCATACAA